>NC_079294.1:39613249-39918776 GCF_023638135.1 Falco biarmicus | reverse complement strand
GGTTTTTTGGGGTTTTTTTTCCACAGGCAGTCAATGTTTTCTTTTTTGTTTTCTTTTTTTCTTTTCCTCAAGGAGTCGCCTGAATCCAGAGACCTTGCTCACGTTTTGTTTGTTGGAGGAAAGGGAGGGGCAATGCCCTGCTACCCATCTGCACATCTGTGAAGATGTAGTTATAAGATGCAATGCGTGCTTTTGAAAGGAATTTAGCAGAGATGCTGGGCAGCCCCAGTCAAGGTAGGAACAGGAGGCACAAAAAAGATGCACACATGCTATACCCTCCCAAATTTGCTCAGGTGAGCAAATACTGTTTCTATCAATATATGCCTCTGTACAGGAGTAAAAGTCTGCAGGGTCAGGCTGGATGTGTTTGAGCCCGTAGGAACCAGGTCTGTAATTCCCACCCAGCAGCAGCAGAGCCCATTCACTGCTGCTTCCCTTCGCATTACACAAGCTGGCGGTTTCTTTGACCCTGGAGACCCAGGCAGAAATTTAGGCCTTGCTGACAGCCCATGATCCCACCATTTGAGAAAAGAAATTACACTGAAATGCTGTTTCATAACTGTCTTAACAGAAGAAAAAAAGAAAGCAAAAAAAAAAAAAAAAGGCTCTGTGATGCTTTATTTTGACTAACCGTGCTGAGCTATATTCCTCTGAGACCGTGGTTCTTACTCAGCAGAGCTTGTGGTGAAGTTGGGGGGAATCTGTGCTAACATCCTGACCCACCGGTCCAACATTTAAATGGTACAGAAATAGATGCATTTTCGCTGCCCTGGAAACGTGCAGCCTACCTGCTTCCTACTGGGTTTTAAATGAATTCGTCAAAAAAGCATACATAAAGTCTTCTGTAATACTCAAGGACTAAAATTCTCCCCCAAAACTGCCTTCAAGACTTCATGTCTTGTTCATCCCTTCAGCATCAGTTGTGTAATAATAAAGATTATTTTGAAACCCAAGCAATTGATTATCCCTGTGAATTTCTCTTAAAGAGGCTATCCTTTTCTGCCATTGTACCCAAAATTTTGTTTTCTATTTGAGTTGCCTGATGCAGAAGACAGAATGAAGATTTGGTACCAAAAGATTCTGTTTTCTCTACAGCTCCTTATAATACCTTGTTCATTGTAATTGATTTTAACTCCAGGGCTGACAGTCCTCCTCGCCTTCACGACAGAGGCAGTAGATCGTAGGAGAAACCTCTGCCACACTGGGTAGCTACTCTCATTTTCTCCAAAAGGCTAAAAAAGCTTGAATGGGCAGAAAAATACTCAAGTGGTTTCAATATACTTTCATAGCATGCCCATGTCCAGCATATTGGCAGTAAGGGAAATATATTTAAGATATGCTTTAGTCTAACTGGGTATCTCCTGGCTTTACAGGTTGGAAACGAAAACTCAGCCTGTCCTATATAACTTTCCCCTTCTCATTCAGGCATAACCCCACCCGTGACGTGAAACACAGTTTTCAGCTCTTAGCTGATTAAATACTGTTGCATAGTTTCTGTGTGGAAATGCAACATCACTTGAAGTAGCTGGTTTGGATTTTTTGTGCTGTGCTAGATGCATAAAATGTATGGGTTTTAATCTATAGCTCAAGTAGTCAACTGCTTGAAAAAAATGTCACTGACAGTTGTGGGTTTTATGCAAGTGCCAGCATTAAATAGTATTATTTAAATTTGCCTCTAAATACTTGTTTGATAAGTAGGGATATGTATGATTTATTCATATCACAATTTACTGAAGCGTGTTAGCTGGGCTGGTTTTTTTCCTAATTTATACCCTACTGTCACTCTGTTTTTATATATATTAGTTTAAAAAGATTTGCCCAACTTAAATAAGAACAATTACAGAATTACAGAGCGGGATTACTTCTGAAGGAAAAAAAAATAACCATGGCTTGTATTCTCAGTGGCTATTCTATTTGACTTCATCATTAAGAAAAGTATTCAGAGCATCTAAAGGGTAAAGAGTGGAGGAGTGTGTTTTCTTTTCGATATGATAGCTGCATTCAAGTTATTCTTTCCTTTACAATAGATTTTACCTAGCTTTATCTTCATAGGAAGCTGCTTTCAGTTGAAAAGCAGAAGTGAATAGGAGTGTCATGACATAGGATTAACAGTACAACTGGATAGTAAATCAAATGTTTGAGATGAAAAAATGTAGAATGTGACATGCATCAGGAGAATGAACCAGCAGCGTTTCACCGAGACGAGTGAACAGATAATGTATAATTATCTGCGGAGGTTCTTGAGACCTGGACTTTAATTCAACTTCCAGAAACACACGGCCCATTTTAACCAGTCAATCTCTGTAATGAATCTAATCACAATGTAAAACATTCCCAGGAACTGCGGGCCTTACAGAGTGCTAATTACAGATGAAACTAGCCTCAGCCTTCAAATAAAAAAAAAGGCATAAAGAAGGAAAGGCACAGTGTTTTAGCTGGACCTGTGACTGCAGTTTGGAGCAAGCAACACAACTAAAGAGAGATCTAACAAGTGCCAAAATGAAAGAACAAAATCAAGATTTAAAGTCTTGCATATTTTTTTGTTTGACAAAACAATAAGCAGGAATGGTGACCTCTTGCTCTGATCAACAATATTTATCAGAAAACACATATTGCCTTCAGTTTCTTCCGCAACATGGCACTACTATCACAGTAACAAACCTACACCAAAGATAAATGCATTTGATCTTGCTACATGATTTGAATGCATTTGCGACTCTGTACTTATGGCTTAAATTCACTTTAGAGAGCAACTTGCAATACTTTTAACAGGCTCTAATCTCTCTGGTTTCAGTTTGAGACCAAGAGGCATTTCATACCATCAGCAGTGGATTTATATTGTATGCTTAGAAAATAGAAATGGATTTCCAGGGGGTTTAATTTATCAATATCTAGTCTTTATGGGAAACATTAGTTTGCATAGGAAAAGGGGTTAAAAGAAGGTTTAAATTATGTCTCTAATATTTCCTGAAAACTTTGTACAAAAATATTCTATGCCACAAAAGCCCATTAAATATTCAAACTTTAATATACATTCCTCAGTAACAAATGTACAGTTAGATAACACATAAAGAATTATGAATGACTAATTATATTTTGCATATTTACAGCAAAGACAATTAGCAAATAGCTTTTATATGCAAAATAAATGAAAAAGTAATTAAGATGCACTAACTAGAGCAGCAATATCAAGTCTGTTGTCTTGTGATTCATTCCTAACAAACATAATAATTATGCATTCATTGTCATATAATTAAAACAGCTCTGTCCTTTAGAAAACTGGTTATTTACTGTATAATAACCTGAAGAGTGGCAGAAGTTCCTCATAATGGTGAGAAGGATAATTAAATATTTCTTCCTGGTGTCTGCTCACTCAGTTGAGTTTATTATCTTAAACTTGTTCAAGAAAACATTTCCTCTGCAGTTCCCAAAGCTCATCTATTCACTGCTGGGAAAGTTTATGCCTTTGCCATGCCCCACTCCCAAGCCAGCTCTCCAAAACCTCTCTGGGTGCTGCCAGAAAGGGCATGACATTAAAGCCCATTCCAGGATGAGAAAGCTCAGGGGTCCAGCCTAGGGAGGATGGGGATGCTCTGGTTAGAGCCTGGACGTCCTTTCTCCTCCATGCTATGACCTGGGTTGAACTTCTTCAGTGTCATTGCCGGAGACGGCCACATGCTTCATTTTTTGCATTGAGAATATCCCCCCAACATGAATGCATGGGCACAGCAGTATCCTTGTAGTACCAGGAACTTACTCGCCCCACACCTCAGCTCCCCAGCTGTAGCACAGGCATCACCGCACCTCCGCTCTCTGTCCTTCCCTATTTCCTTCATTTCCCAGCTCTTATTATATCTCAATAAAACATAATAAATTGTCCAGTCTCGACTGGAACCCTTAATCACTACTGAACAGAACAGTAATATCCAGTGCTGTAAGCCGTCTTTATAATATTAATATCATCAAGCACTTTTTTTTTGTCTTAGAATTCTGTTTTCCTATAAACCTCCACTGCAGAGCCCACAGAGCTGCAGTGGAGGAAAAACAATGTAATTGCTTGGCTGCACGTACGGCTGGCCTGGATCAGTAATCGGATTTCCAGGGACTCAGTAGGTAAGGAGCAGGGCAGAGGGAGCCAGGTTCACCTACACAAGCTGGGACAGATGGACTTAGTTCATGCTGCAGGACAGACCTCATCCTCCTCTCCAAGACCTTGACATCAGTTCTTGCTCCTGTCCCAGCCACTCGCCTTGCCACGAAGGGAAGGGATGGCCATTCCTTTTAATGTTTCTCTGCCAGATGGGTTTTCCTTTTATTATTTGGGCAAAACTAGGTATGTTTTGCTGGTGGAGGGAGAACACCCAGATGTCAAAGGACATGAGGACCAGAGAGGTCCCCACGGGCAGAAGAGGACTCAGGATCAGCCTGGCATAGCCCTGTGCAGGGGGATCCAGGATAGCTTTAATTGCCTTCAGTCCCTATCGCCTCACTCCCATTGCTAGGAATATTTGGGATACCCTGATATTCGGTCTGAAGGGATGGGTCAGCTAGTCCCTGCTGCAATACACGCAGAAGGAAAGACTCAAAGGACCTCAGCTCCCAGACACACTGGAAATAGCACTGTGCTTTTCACACAGTGGCCTCTGGAAGACAAGGGAGCTTTGCACAGATTTCTTAATACTCCAAGGGGAAAAACTCCCATAGAGCCCCTTTGGGCTTTGTTACACAATTCATTTACTCAGACTTTCTCGTCTGCTTGTTTCCATGTCAGGAATGCAGTGGCATTTCACCTGACCTACATGGAGGGACCCCTCTGGCTGCACCCCTGCAGTGTAAAAAAGTTTCTTTTAAGAGAATTATGCATCCTATGAAACTCAAGTCCCAAAGGGTCGCCATCCCACCCCATTTCTAATTCAGCACTTAGTGTTTAGAACAGAAAAAGGGGAGAGGTCATATTTTCTATTAAATCTTACAGAGCAGGTCTTTGCTGCTGCAGAGATTTCAGTATCTTTAGGCCACACTTACACTCCATAAGGCTGACCTGTTGCTTAGGTGGATTTCTCGACAGCTCTGTCTTCCTTTTACCCCCTTCAAACCGATCTCAGGAATGATTTGTACATCTGCCGAGCAACCAGACTTACTTGCTTCTTGCATAACGAATACCTAGCCCATTGCCCGAGTCAGATGAGGATGAAGGGGAGGTTTGTGTAAGTACAGGCAATTCAGCTGTGATCCCTTTGAGATCCTGACCCATTTTCCCAGTCCTGCAAACCATCTCCACCACATATGGAAGAACAGGGAGCATTAGCCATCCTATGGGGAGTATTAGACCTCCTACAGGAACCGCGAGCTCCCTAGAGCCTACAAGGTGTCAGGATACAGTGGGTCTGTGCCCGGCTCTGCACAGAGCTGTCAGGATGATAGACTTAACCTCCCTCTGTCCCTGTTTACCCAAAGTAAGAAGATTGTAAGGCTTAGTTAATGTTTGTAAGTGCCTCAGGGTTCTTATACGATAGGCGTTATGTACATGCAAGTGTATTATAATACATGTCATAAGGAGAATTAATAAACCATAATGTATTAATTTTAAGGTAGCAGACACTCTTGCATGATAGCCTTTCCAGCTGCTTCTTTAAAGGCACGCAGAAAATGACATTTAAGTTAAAATCGGGTTAAATAAAAAGAATTCAGTCAATCACTACTGGGTACTGAGTCAGTAAATATCAATTATATAAAATGAGTCACTGATAAGAACTTTGATAAAATCAGGTATTAGGGAAAGGACACTTGGAGAGACAGATGTGACACATGCATTCATTTCAGAAGTCACGCTGCTCTTTTTGGAAACCGGGCTTTTATTTTGGGCACCTCTATTTTCTTCATGGCTTTTCAAAATACTGGGGACCCCAGCAAGAGCTGGGCATAAAACCAGAAGGATTGCTCTTTTGCCTCAAAATTCCGATGGCAGACAATATGAGCCCCCAGGAAAGAACCAGGAGGTCCTCTATGACCTTATCTGACATCAGGGTGAGAACCAAAAGCCCTTTAAGCATTCCCAAATGTAGAGGCATACCTGTGCTGTAGGTACTGGAAGGAAGTAAAGTGTAGGCAAAGCAGGGTGAGCAGGGTTGCCATGTAACCGTGGCTACTCCTAGATCTGTTAAATGAGGGATGACACTGAAGTAATACTGGCTTCAAGAAGTAGAATGGACTAAGATTTGCCTCTGGCCCGGATTCAGGAAGGCGGTGATGTACAAGCAGAGCTTCGAGTGGTGGAGGATCCCGTGGAGAGCTCCAGGACCTCACTGGTGCCTACAGAGGCATGTGTTAACAGAAGCAGTCTCTGTATTTCAGCTTTTTCTTTAATCTTAGATCAAAAGCTGGTTTCTTTTACCTTTCCAAGGTGCTGCACCACTCACATTTCTCCTTTTGCTGGAGAAGTCACCCCCAGCCACATCCCCCTGGGCACAACCTCAGCATGGCGATGGGCCAGCCACTGGGCACTACCTACACTATAGGTACATATATCCCTAATTATGGGTAGGGATAAGAGGCCTTTGGTAAAAGAAAAATGAGCCCTTTCTCTCTCTCTGCGTAAAAGAAAGAGAGTAAATAAAATTCCAGCAGCTACAAGCTGGCGACATTATACTGTCATAATCCAGAAATGAACATTGATTCTGAAGAAGTCGCTTCTTCAAACTTTAACGCAACAATTAAGTATTCCATTGTCATGGCTCAATTAAATGGTATGGCCTGAGAAAATTGGGGATTGTAAAGTGAGGATGGAATGTGCTTTGATCCTCTTTCCAGGGTTATTGTTTCATTAATAAATGAACATGTCATTTGTCTCACCAGAGGGAGCTCCTGCCCTCCAGGCTTTTTCCCTTTTTTGTTCAGGTTTTATAAAGATGAATTTCCAGTGCTCTGAAATACCATGGATTAGTAGTTAAGCCTGACAGCACTTCGGGGAGTAGTGGGCTTAAAGTGCCTCACACAGGTCTCCAAAGCACTTGTTTACTAATAGAGGAAATCAGCGACCGTCTGCAGCTGCTGATATCGCATTACCATTTGGAAAGACAGTAGCTGAGATAACAAATCACACAGTTTTAATAATTACTCCTGCATTCCAGTTTTTTGTTTCCTGCGTAACTGCAAAGGCTGGATTTCTTCCAAATAAACAGATAAAAACAGTATGGAACTTTTATCTTTTAATGATAATGACAACACATCATGTTTCACTAAAAGTTTCCTGCTGAATTTTTTTCTGATTTCTAGAGTTTCAATAAAATGTAATTATACTTTATAATTCCACTCTTTTAATCTTCACTTCAAAAACTATTCACAGTTAGCAAGTTTGCTAGGCACGGAGAGGGGGTGAGGAGCAGAAGCGGTCTTCCCCCACATTGGGCTGTTCATAAATTCTGTCTGGGGGTAAACCTGTCATTGAAACGGCACAAACCGAGCTGCTTTGCATTCAAATTAATACCTAGTTTAATTTGAATATAAAATAGCTCCATTTATGTGGTTATTAAGAAAAAGTAACAAAACCGTTTGGCAATGAATGGATGTTTAAGATAGGATACACTTGCAACCTATTTCTTTTCCGTGCTTGGGGTTTTTTTCTTCTTTTCTAATCCTTTGGATACTTTGGTATCAGAATCTTCTCCTACCGATAGATTAGGCTTTAAAATGAAACAATACCTATGATATCCGAATGGTTAATTTTTGACTCTGGGAGTCAAAAAGTTCCCATTATCCCAATACTAAATCAGACTTCACAGGTTTTGTTCGAGTACATCTTCCCATCTTGTCCTTTGCAATGCTCAGAGAAAAGCCAGCGATTTCATAACCACTTTTCTTGCTAAATATTTTCATAGACTTAGGAGGGCAGAGAAGAGGAAGAAGAGAAGAACACCACAATTATGCCTTCCTCTTCCAACTGAAAATGTCCAGACTTAAAGGTAAGGTAAACTTTTCTCACAGCTTTTAGTTTGCTTACCACCAGCCCATGTTCCACTGGGTGATTAAAGAAAGCTTTTTTAAAGCATTACTTCAGAATGATCTTAATTGGTGCAAGGTTGAGCCCTTTCTAGGAGGGGAGGGAAAAGGTTGAATAGCCTTTTCAAGTCACATGAAAGTTTCTAGGATGAATGTACGATAATTAGATTAATAAGTAGCTTAATTTATCACAGCTAAGGATTTCAACAGCCACACATTAGAGCAAGAAAAAAAAGATTAGTGTGATTCCAGTTTGTAAAAAATTGTACTGAAACTCGATTAACCTTAAATACAAAGTGCCTTTCTTTTTGTGTGTAAATTCAGTAGTTAAGGAGGAAAAAAAACCACTAAAATAATCAGAAAAGTCCTGTTCTGTTCCTTTGTGTTGGCTAGCTAATGAGAGATATTGGGCTTGTACAAAACAACTTTTCCCTGCGAGGTTATTCTTCCTAGAACATGGATTTATTTAAATGAAATCTGCAAACCCTACCACTGTTGTGAACCCTGAAGATCTGCGTGAGGTGTGAGATGATGTGTGCAGGGGTTGAAATTAGCTCTAGCATCATCTATTGTCATCTTAAAATAAAAGTGAAGCAGCAAAAAAATAGGTGAAGTATATATTCTAGCATAATGCAAAGTTATAGCCACCTTAGTCCTGGCAATGAAAAAAGGGGTGAGCAGAAGCCTGCGTGCTGGGCAAAGATATGGAAAAAAAAAAAACCTGTAGCCAAAGCTAACGTGGAGCGTGCAATTAGGGATGACAATTAGCCGTGCAATATTTGTTCATGCCAAGCATGAGGTCTACAACACAGCGTCATTTCAACAGTGCTCCCCGTTGCTGGTATCAGCCTAAAATCAAATGTGGCAAACACAGGAGCAGAGCAGCAACTTGGTGCAAAAAAATCTCACTCGCTGATGGGAGATTTGTGTAAAATATTGCCAGACCATCCAGCTTTCCCCTTGCTACCGTCTCTGCTTCCTTACAGGACAATCCCTCAATAGAGAGTGAAATCTGCTGTGCTTTCTGATGTTGCCATCCACCACCAAGGTTGTTTTCGGTGGTGTCATTATTTATCAGTGCTAACGTCAGATTTCATTAATCTAACTCCTTAACACTTGTATCACAGCAGACAAAAATTCCCAATGCTTTTTATTAAGACAGCTGGCACTGGGGCTAGCAAAGCCCATGGAAGGTTCTGGAGAGTGGTGGTATTGTTCCTGTCAACGCTCGACAGCTATCATCATTTTGAGGAGGCCTAATGCAAACCCAGCGGCAGCGAGATGTGAGATGCTGCTGGGTTTGTGACTCACTCCCTGTCCTGAATTCCTCTTTGAAAGGGGACGATAAGGGGGACGATCGGTTCATATTTGTAGGAAACTGCAAATGAAACTACAGAGCCTAAAAAAAAACAAAAAAAAAAGAAGAAGAAAAAAGAACAAAACCCCATAATGAAATGAGAAAGGAGGACGGTTTCTTTAATTTTATCTCGCACTTAAGAGATGACTAAGAGCGCTAATGAAAGGGAGCGTAATTATAGCCCAGATAGTGCATATTGCACACGCCGTAACGTCAGAAAGGTTAACTCTGGCAAAGAGAGATCATACAAATCAAAGTGGCTGAGGGCACTCATGCATCGGCCTGTTTGATAAGATTGATAACTGTAACCAGTAGCTTAGGAGAATCGATTTCCACTGCCGGGGATCTCTCTGGATGTTCTCATCTTTTCTTCTGTTTACATGAAAGTGAAGCTTTAAAGATGTTTTATCATCTAATGGTGAATATGACACACAGTTACAAACAGAATCTTTTTTTAATCTCAGAATGGAAAATTTAAGCGGGGCAGTGATTCGCTTTAATTATGTATATTGAACAAATTTGAAGAGATGAGAAGAAACTTGTTTTTCAGCCCACTGAACCCAAGTGCTTGCCTGTAATCTAAAATGGATATCTAATTATTGTTTAACATTATTTATTTAGGAGGAGTTACGACCTCTAATTTGCCTTTAAATGATTAATTTAGTGTTTAAATAAAGCTCCTTTTATTTAATAATGTTTCCTTTAACCAATCTTCACTAATGTCAATAAACTCTTTGTTTAACCTTCTTAAAGGAAACATTTTCTCAGCTCTGAGACAATTATGAATTACCAAAACCCATATAGAAAATGAGCTAAGTAATTATCTAATATTATTGCAGTGTGCTTAAGAAAAGAATATTCCACACCAATAACATAAGGCAGGAGACAGGAAACAAGCTTTTTCTAAATATTGAGCATTTTAAGCAATCTGCCTCTTTTTGAAGTGACAGGGCAGCATGGAAATACCAAAAAATACTAATAGCTTGGCTAAATAAACTTATCCACTTCTAGCAGCATCCTTAAGTGGTGCTTAGTTCAGGTCCCAGGCACAAACCAAGCAGCACAAATATCCCCACTCCATATGTAGAGAGATGGTCCGATGAAATGCTGGTGCCCTCATCCTGTCCCCTGCCCTCAGCAGGGTACCCTCCCCCACAGCCAGGGTGACTCTGCACCACCACGGTGCTCCCTCAGTGCCCAGGACCAGGCAAGGGAGCACCAGTCACTGCCCAAAAACTCCACTCCAGACCTTCGGCTGTTTTCTGAAGCTGACTCTCACATATAGATATAGTGGCACGTGTATATCATAGTAGAGTATATACTGGCCACTGATTTTGAAAGTGAGCAAGCACCTTTTGGGAGTCCAAGTGGTACTGCTGTGTTTTGACTATTGAACACCATTTCTATGCAATAAATCATGTTTGTGGTAATGCATAGGCTTTCCTGGTCTTGCTTAGATCCTCCGTACTTTGCTCCAAGTACACCGGAGCTGGGAAGACCACAGGAAATAATAGGTAATACCAGGGCAAATTGATGTCCAAGAGGCCAGAAAGTGGCAGGAGGTAAGGAGGGGAGGAGAAAGAGGCAGAGCTTCCAGCAGAAGCCAGATGAAACAGAAAAGCCAGGAGTGGGGGCAAGTGGTGAGAAGGAGTAAAGAGACTTTAAGAGTCTACAAAAAAATCCAAGGAGTGAGGCTCACAGGATCACAGAAGTGTTGAGATGGCAGGGTCGTTCAAGAGCAGCTCAGGCAGGGCCAGCTACAGCAGGCTGCCCCAGACCATGGCCAGCTGGGGTTCAAGTATCTCCAGATGCAGACTCCATAGCCTCTCTGGGCAGCCTGATCCAGTGGTCAAACATCCTCATGGCAAAACCAGGTTTTCTAATGTTCAGATTGAGTTTTCTGTGCTCATGCATGGGATGAGGTCCCAGTCTTGGGCTTCTCTTATTCCTGACCCAAAATCTCACTGTGGGTACCAAGGAACGTCCCCCACAAGTGAACACAAGGCAAGTTCATTTTTATAGTGGGAGAAAAGCCTGAAGCTGCTCGGTAGTGGGAAAGCACTGGGATGGAAACACCTGTCTCCTGAAGGTGAGTCAGGATGATGGTCCTAATAGTCTGGGAAAAGAAAGGATGGATAGATGGACCACAAACTGGGAAAGGGAAATAATTGCAGCAAGTTCTCAGAAGAGAGTAACGAATGTTGAGAGAGCGTGTAAGTCCCAACCAAGCATTAGCAGCAGAGCTACAGGACATACTGAGAAATGTCTGGCCTCCCCTTAACCACGTGGGCTACTGTCTGGAGCTTGAGTGATGGAGGTCTGAACAAAAGTTGTGATAATTTCTAACCTGGGAAACGTGCTGTCCTTATTATAGGCAGAGTTGAAAAGTTCCTCACATTGACAGCTGTACCCTTGAACCACAAAAGCAGCAGCAGAGCATGGGGGTTTTCTGTGCCATTACTCCTTCCAGGTCTTGTTGAAGACCCCAGGCAAAAGAAGGAGAGCAAGTGTCCAAATTTGAATGAAGGGGGCTGAGCAACAGGGAAGGGCAGAATGAAACCCATAGCACCTCAGATGTACAGGGAGAAGGAAGGGCAGGAAAATAGGTGTGCAATAAGCATTTATACAAACTCTTGGGAGTAATAAAGGAGGTACCTGGTCCCAGGGGCCAGATCATGGCTCCAAGCTGATGGTGAGGTGCACAGAGATGTGTGCTGGCACTAATCTGGGATCCAGGAGGAGCAAAGCTACATTGGTGTGGCTCCAAGCTCAGCTAGTATTAGGCAACTTTCACAGCATCTTGCTCTTTCTCTCCCTTTTGGGATGCTAGGAGCTCGGGAGCAACGTGATGGGACTGGCACACCCAGCCAGAGGCAGAGCTCCCTGCCCACCTGAGACTGAGGAGTCACCCAGGGGCATCAGCACTGCTGCTCCCGAAATCCTGAAAACACCCACAGAGTCCCTGCTCTGCTCTTAGTTTCTCCTTTCCCTAACACAAAAGATTCCCCTTTGGCCTTTTTCGGTTTTTTTTTTTTTCAAACTGGCAAAAAGCTTTTGACCATTTATTTTCTGAAGTTTTGACATTACCATTTCAATATTTTCTTTCCCAACCAGATGGGCTAAGTAAGACCTTATCCAAGTTGTAGATCTCTAAACCAAGAAAAATCTCTAAACCCTGGTCCTTAGTTCTTCACAGTCTATAACTGGGATGACACACTGGGATGCCAATTTGCAGCCGGTTTGGTAAGAGGAGTATCTGTGCTCAGCTTATTCATTCTCTCCCATCTTTGTCCTGACACTTGTGAAACCCCATTCCCTGAAAAGTCAGAGTATCTGAGGCCACACAACAACAGAGTCCAGCCAATGCCACCAATACAACCAGGAGTGTATTTTAACACTCACCTGCAAGCTGACTTCTGTGTAAGTGATGATTTGGATCCACAAAATTAACAAGGAGTTGCTAGGAGAGCCCCAAACTCCTTTCCAAAGTGAGCAGACTTGGGATGAGCTGCCGCCATGACATCCCTTCGATGCTGGACCAGCACGTATGGAGTAAAGAAGATTTGAATCCCACCTCCAGCTTTGCCCATTGTTCTCCATGTGGGCTTCTCTTTCCAGGGAATGCATCTGTGCAGTCGAGATATTCAAGGAGGGACAAGACTCCCACAGCCCCTATGTGAAAGGTGAATGAAAGGATGGTGAGCAATTACCTGCCTTAATTCAGACTGCAACCCACCATGAACTGTTGTCCCCTGACATGTGGTAGGAAGCAAAGTACAATCTTAGCTGGGTTACAGGTAAATGGGCAGACGTGTTTGCCCTCAGACAGCCTGAGGACACACCACCCTCCTCTGAACACAGAGTGTTAAAAGAGGGACCTTCTTTTAAATAGCTGTTTACCTGCAGGCTGCTAACGCCATAATAGCCAGCTGCTCATTAAGGGTCAAGAAGGGCCTGGTTAAAAGGTCCTGCCCCACCTTTGATGCAGCATGGAGAAGTCCCTTGGGACTTGCTTGGCAGTGCAACAACATACAGAGCTGACCCACAATACACACTGGAGCCCTCCTAACATTAGGTGACATGGCTTGCCCTAGCAGACATGGGAGGAATTTTCCCAAGAAACACCCAAAAAACCCTGCTGTGATATAAAGGAGACAAATTCTCTCTGTCAGCCTATGTGCAGTCCCCAAACAGGGATAGGACACATCCAACCTTTTTTATTCTTATTTTAAAACCATGGTATTGTGACTTTTTTTGAATCCCAGACAGGTAAGAATAAAGTGAAGGATTTCTTGCATCCATCACTTCTTTAAAGAGGACTTGCTCTGCACTCTGAGCTGCTAGAGAGCCTTACTAACCTAAAATAAGTAAAAATTTACACATCTGATTAGCAAAGAAATAATTTTGCCTTTTTAACTTCTGCTTGCTTTGAATCAGCCCTGTAAAATTCCCCCTGCCTTCATAGACGGGAATAAATAATACTGTTTGATGAATGAATAAAATATCAGGTAGGAAGTGTCTTGTTTGTCTGTGTCTTCATTATCTCCTTCCCTGTCCTGCTGAGTTAGTGCACGGACTGTGTGTCTGGACCAGCGTGTTCTTCTTTACTGGTCATTCACTGTTTGGTTTGTACTAGCAGCTACCAGCTGGGAGCCCTGGACATAGGTTAAGATCGAAGGTGTTCAATGCTGTACAAATAACAAATAAAAAGATAATCCCTCCAGAATAAGTGCAGAGTTTTGCCAGATTTTGGGTTTCCCTGGACGTTTTTCCTTGCTAGAACCTTCATACAAATGTTAAATATGAAGCAGGGAATGGTTCAGATGATAAATCATCATTTTTCTCTTTTTTCCTTTTGTAATTATTTAAAATGACAACATTATGTATGGATTTTTCTTTGAGCTGCCCATCATTTAGATTATGTTGGTCAACTTTTACAGCCAAGTGCAGAATTTGGAGTTGTTCGGGGAGGGAGGGGAGGTGGGGGAAAGGCCAATTCCAGTCACAGGAGAGGAAAAATTGAGAAAAAATTTCAAAATAGAAGGCTTTTTTTAAGGACATGCAAAACCCCTAAAGAGATGTAACCACTCTTACTGGAAGAGGTGTGCAAGACTCCTTTCTTTCAATTCCCCATTTATTTCTCTCCTTTTCTAGTGAAGGCAGGTAATCTCAGATTATTTACTAGCATCTCATTTCCAACCCACAAGAAACCCCTCAAAGCCAGAAAAAAATACTCTCTGTCAGCCTGTTTTTGTTTTGCTCTCGTGTTTATTTTCATCTTAACATTAATTGCCCCATAATGTCTGCTTGGTTTTATCAATTAGCCTTTGCAGTGGGAAAATATTTTAGCGCCTAATACAGCGTAATGATTTTTTTCCCTATTTGCCAAGGGGGTTATTAATAAATGTCCCCACTGGGGTTACAACTCTGGTGCTCTGGTGTTTGCTTTAGGGGAAATGAGGGATTGGAGGAAAATCCTAACCAAACGGAGCTATAATTAGAGCGAAAGCAGCTGCAATTAGAAGTATATGTTCAACGACACCCACGGCACTCGGGGACAAACCTCCCCTCAACTCGGGCAGGGGTGGCAGCAGAAAGTCTGCCACTGCAAAAAGGAGAAAGCTCTTGGTTTTCCGGCTTTTCCAGGTGCTGCAGCAAAGATTTGCACCGGCTTCCCAGTGCATTTCTCCAAGGTTTTTTCAGCAGAGGAGTGCTGGCCCAGCAAAGCCAACAGCAGACTCCTCCGAGCCGGGATTTTACCCTGATCTCTCACTCCTCACTATTTATTTAGCCTGAACCACTGCCACCAGCGCTGCTGGGCTCTCTGGTTAGCTGCCAGCCCTGAGCAGGCCCTTCAAATGGCACATCTCGGTGCACATCAGACATCCACACTATTTCCCATGGAGTCCTCTCCTGTGGCTGCAGGTACTCCAAGGTTGGACAGCAAAGCCTGGCAGACCTTGTTCTCCTCCCTGCTGCCACAACAGACTTTGTTTGCGGAGAGAAAAAAAACAGGCGCCGTCCCTTTGGCTTTTCTGTCTGTACAAATCTAAATTCTCCATCACCAGGAAATGAGGCAGCTAATAGGCTGTCCTAGCAAAATTCAGTCCTGTCATCAGATACGGGTTTCTGGAAAGCCAAACTGGAAGAAGTTCTGCAGCCTGTCAAGAATTCAGGCTGAGTTAAGTATTAGGGTTTGATTTAATCAATTAGCTGAACAACAAGTTTAATAATAAACACTTTCATACAGCAAGGACACATACAGAATTAAAAAATGCAGCAGATGTGCAATTCTGCTTAATATGGCTTTTAGCTTAATTCATCTTATTGCAGAAATCTGTAATTCTCATGGTTTGGTTTCTGAACAACAGCTACTGATGTAACCTTTTGTCTTTCCCTGGCTTTTTTTGACCAAAAAACCTCCAAAACAAAACAAAAACAATTACTATTATAGCACTTTTAGCTCTGAGGATTTACAGCTTTGCTTCTTTCACAGCAGAGCTCAGAAGTAATAGAATTTACTCTGGGAAAACCTGATCGTGTCCTTGTGAGTCTCTCTAGACCTTCTCATATTGGGGTCCCATATAGGCACCCCATATAGCCCTTTGTAGGAAACAGGTTATTGCCAACATAAGCTGGCTGGCTATGGAAGCCTATGTTTGAATGACACCTCCCATTCCACCACACTTTAAAAAAAAGATACTTTTAAAAAATCCTGTTCTGTGTTAGACTCCAGATAAATGCCAACCCAACAACATCAACTAAAAGTAAATCATGGTCACTGGAATGGATCCAGTATTTACACCTGCAGAAAGCAGACAGAAAGCAGCAGTAAAATGCAAGGATGTGCCACACGCCTGTCCACCACCTATATGTGATACAGGTGGTACATCACGGTGCTGGGACCACAAGAAAGCAGATTTCCCTAAACACCCAAAAAGATGCAACCTCATTCCTGCAGATTGCTGAACACCAGAAAAGTCACCTGAATGAGGACAGGGCTTGTTGCCTGATTTGCCTCTTCCTCCAGATCCTGGATCTCTGTTTTAACCAGAAGAAGAGCTCTGGTGGACCTTGGGACTACTGATTTTCCAGTGTGAATGAACAGAGATTAAAGGTAACCAAATGAAGAATCCAGTGATTATTTGTGTTGCAAACCGGCCTGAGAACCATGCGCAATGGCCACCGTGGCACAGCAAGAGACAGCCCTGCCCTGCTGAACAGCCACTCTGAACACGCGGTCCATAGGGCTGTGTGGGAGAAGCAGGTATCCACCAGCATTTCTGCAGCAAGGAGCACTGTTCCCAGAAGGTGCGCGTATTTTATACCCTATTTGTACTTCAAGCAAAGCATCCAGGAGCTGCACAGAGGAGTTGGGAACTGAGCCTGCAGGACAACATCAGAGCACCTTTTGCTATAAACCAAACATTTCTGTCCTGAGAAAACCAAAGACATCATTTCCACCAACTTCAGGAGGGCCCAGGCCCAGCTGGTGGCTGCTCTGATTCCTGGCCAGGCATTCACCACAACTAAATATTTCTTCTAAACCAGAACCTTTCCAAATTGCCCTCAAAGTACCAGTTCTGCTTTTCTAATTCTGCAGGACCAAGTGCAAGGTCCCACACGTGGGTGGGGGCAATCCCAAGCACAGACACAGGCTGGGCAGAGAACGGATCGAGAGCAGCCCTGAGGAAGGCTCCAGGGTGTTGGTGGACGAGGAGCTCAGCATGGCCCAGCCCGGAAAGCCAACCGTACCCTGCGCTGCATCACCAGCGGCGTGGCCAGCGGGTTGAGGGAGGGGATTCTGCCCCTCTGCTCCGCTCTGGTGAGACCCCTCCTGCAGCTCTGTGTCTAGTCTGGGGCCCCCAGTATCAGGGGAACACGGACCTGCTGGAGCGAGTCCAGAGACCACGGAGATGCTCAGAGGGCTGGAGCCCCTCTGCTGTGGAGACAGGCTGAGGGAGTTGGGGCTGTTCAGCCTGGAGAAGAGAAGGCTCCGGGGAGACCCTATAGCAGACTGCCAGTAGCTAAAGGAGCCTTATAAGAAAGGTGAGGATAGACCTTTTGTTAGGGCCTATAGCAATAGGACAAGGGGGAATGGTTTTAAACTAAAAGAGGACAGACATAGATGAGATATGAGGAAGAAGTTCTTTACTGTGAGGGCGGCGAGGCGCTGGCACAGGCTGCCCAGAGCAGCTGTGGATGCCCCATCCCTGGGAGTGCTCAGGGCCAGGCTGGATGGGGCTGGGAGCAACCTGGGCTGGTGGGAGGTGTCCCTGCCCGTGGCCGGGAGTTGGAACTGGATGGTCTTTAAGGTCCCTTCCAACCCAAACCATTCTACAATTCTGTGAATTCTAGAGACATCCAACAATTTTGTTTCTTCTATTTCCTTCTCCTTTGAGTGGAGGGGTAATTACGTGTCTCCCCGTGCATATCTTTAATCACACAGTATTTGCACACTATATATGTGTATTGTGGACCTTTAATACTCAAAGAAGCTTATAATTGATTTTAAATGTTGTTTTAAAGGGATACACATTACACTAGGGATATGTGTATGTATACATGTGTATTAGTACACCTATAGGTATACATATACAATAAACATGAGACCCTCTGCAGCTAACCGTAGAGCTCAGCACTGTACCCCTTCCCCACTATGCTTAAGGGTCTAAAATAACCACCAGGCTTTTAAAGTTACTTTTATTACCTTACCACCACCAGAAACAGCAAAACCTTGTGCAGCTGCTTTGACACAGACGTTAATTTTCACTTGCAGCTGTGGCAATTAGAAAGTGTACTTAATAGAGTGTCATGTTAATTGTTGCAGAGTTAACCAATTTCTCCATTTAATTGTCGATTGATTAACCTATTGAAATGGTAAGTGACTCAGTTTCCTTCCAGAACAAACAGCAGCCACATATTGTAGCTTCATCCAGCTGGAGGGGGTACTCTGTGATTTGCTCAGCCTCAGTGTGCTGGTATTTTTCTACACCTCCCTGAGCTTTTAATTAGATGAGCCAATTTTACATGTATTTGTCTGCTGGAAAGGTTATCTGTGCCTGAGCTGACCTGCAGAGACAAGGTTGAGCCTAGCAGTCTTAACAGAAAAGGATTTCAGCTATGACTGCTGTACTTGATTGCATTGTAATGGTAATTAACTTAAGACTTTGCCTCCCTCAATGTTTTTTGTAGCTAACTATGCAATGAGATGTTTCCTCTGTCATATATATGCACTTATTAAGCTCTCATTGGATTCTAATATGCATGCAAATAGTCAAGAGTTTCTTAAGGCTAATACTACACTGTGTAGATTGTAGTGTCATTAAGTCACTACAAAGATGTAGCCTGCAGCAAAACTTATAAGTTTTTTTTTTCTTTTTCTGCTAGTGCATGTGAGGATTTGATTTTCCATTTTTGTGCTTTTTTTTCAACCTAAAGGAGGAAAAATTCCCTCTACACACTCTTGCTCCTTTTTATCTGAAGGATTCTGTGTGAGAGTGCCCGTTTTAACAACTTTCCCAGCGAGCCCCAAAATGTACTTGTGTTTTTAAAGGAAGATCCCGATGTCCTTAATTCCATTTTTTCAAGTTGGTTTGTAATCCACCCCCATTCCTACTCCTTTCTCTGGGCGGCTCGTTTGAAAGCCCTCGGTATCTCCTGTGTTTCTGCATGTTCTTTTACAGTACGGCGCTGTCATTTAATTACGAGACAATCCCCCACAACTGAGCAAGCATTTTCATCATTGATAATGTTGGTAGCAGGCAACTGAGACAAAATGATTACAAACCTATGTTGCGCTCAATAGTCCTTTAGAGGATTTCTCTCTTAATAGTCCTGGCTCATTCATGTTTGGTCCAGTACATTTGTTCTTTAAAAAAGGCATAGATTAGAAGAGTTTCAGGGTAGGTTAATAACTCAACTGAAAATGGCTGCTTGCATTGTCAAAGTCTGTTCCTGCAGTTGCCTGGTGCTTTCTTCAGTTCTTCCACACTGCAGCTTTGGCCCAGTTGGTAAACAGCTTAAGTCCAGACATCTTTTCATTCTCGGCGAAGCAGATTGAAATAAAAATGCATATAAGTGGCGACTGACTGGCGCTGGCCTGACAATAGCCTGTAACATTATGCAAGGGTATTTACATAGGAATAAGGCCTTGGTAAAGAAGACGGGGGCAATTAATGACTAGGGCCACACATATAACGAAAGTTTGTCCAATCTTTTCTTCAATAAAGATCTTTTGTAAAGTACTATGGAAACTCATGGAGGCCCCCAAACAGAGGAGAGGGACTTTTGTGGTGGTTTTTTTTTTTTTTTGTTGGATAGGTGTTTTTGTTTCAACTTTGAGTTAAAAGGGCCAAATTTTGTAAAGATAAAATGTAATTCTTCTGTGGTTTTGGATTTTTACTATTATGACTTTTTTTTCCCTCCTTTTTTTTTTTTCCATAGGAATTGGGTTTGTGTGGCTTTCTCCCTAGGAGCATGAGTGGAATAAAGAAATAAAGTGAATGATGTGCCTCAGCCAGGCAGGGTGGTGGAGGTGAAGTGTTCCAAGGACTCCTGTTACAACGCTTGACTTCTCCTGCGAGCACAGGTTTGGAATTTTAGCTAATTTGTAAGCATTTAGAGCCTGATTCTGATCTCTCTTACACCTCAGCAGTTCTGCTGGTGTTGTCAAACCGCTTCCCAGCAGATGCAAGATAGGCAGCTCCGCCTTCCAAATTTGGCTTTTTCCTTCATTTTGTCCTGGTGGATTTGGGCATGAGTGATTTTGACAAACCGAGGAAGCCCCATACTCTGGCTCCCGGCTTCGGTGCCAAAGGCGGAGCAGTGTCAGCAGTGGGTGTTGCGGGGACATAGCCCAGGGCAGAATCTAACCCCAAGGCTTCATCCTGCCAGATGGGATGCTCTCCCCCAGGCTCAAAGACACAAATAATGAGCCCATTTCTCTGGGAGAGACCAGTAATCTCCCGGGGCAAGGACAGCACAAAAGAGTCACAGCTGATGATGCCACCCCCAGCGGACCTGAGTCAGTGGGTTTGCATGTTTTGGCGCAGTGTAGACACACCACTTTGGATCTGAAGCTATTGCCACCATGATGAGGCTCCTGAAAGGCTCTTCATCAACTCTGTATCCTCCTTCAATGTCTCTTTTTCCTTCTCAACAAATTTAAGCCACTGTCCTCTTAAGTCTCACCTGTCCCCATGGAAGTGTCGATATTTTTTTCCGTGGGCTGCCACGGCATGTCTGTTGATGGCAGTTTGAATATGACCACACCAGCTAGGCGATTTTAATTTCAGGCTCATCCATTGGTCTTTGAAGACTTTGCTATTATTCTAACGACTGTGGAGGGCTCCTTGGTTTGGGTTGATGCTGTAACTTTTTTAACATGCTGTTCAGCACACCATTAGTCTCTTTCTTGAAAGCAGAGCAGGGATCCTACTGCTCAACCCGTGTTATGTGTTCAGTAAGTCAATCCTTAGGCAGGCATGAATGAGAAAAGCCCCACTGATTTCTCTACAGTTCTGCCAAGATTTACAGCATTTCATGATCTACTACGGAACCCTTTTCCTCTTAGATAGAGATTTTTATAGCAGCATATAACTCAAAGAAGATAGAATTACATTTCTCAAGACACCCTATCATGCCACTTTCTTTCTCCAAAATAATTCTAAAAATCAACTCTCCCATGGGAATTAACTCCTAAAATGCTTGCTGGACATTGCAGAGGGGAAAATAAATGTTAATAGCACAAACACATGGTTCATATGACAGAAGTGTGCATGGAGCACAGAATGTGTTTCTGTTGCAGCCCTGGAAATGTGTTTCTGCTGCAGAAATCAATGTTTCATTCAAGGCTATTGATCAGTACTAAATTAATTAGACTTCAAGGCTTATGGCAGTTGATAAGACAACTTGTTAATTTAGTCAATGATAGTGTTTTCCCTAAAGCAGCAAATACCCTCTTTCTCAGAAAAGACATTTCTGGCACTTGCTACCCGACTTTCCCCCCCTCCTCTTTTATTAAAAAAAAATCACTTTACATTTAAATTAAGATAAGAATTGGATGGGGAGATACTTCTGTTTACCCCTATTTGCCTTCTTTTGCGCTAGCGTCAAAGTAAGGTGTCGATAACATCTGATGTAATTTAATAGGACAGCAGCATAACATTTAGCTTCTCCGACCCTGGCCCATTGACAGCAACGTTCATTTGGAAAAGCTGGTGGGGAGAGGACAGAGGAGGGAGAAAAACTACTTTCTAAATACAGCGTGGGGTTTTTGTTTTCTTAACTGGCAAACCCAGAGCTTTTGCTTCCCTGTCGAGAAGGATGCTCGTGGCCACTGACAAAGGCATGGGCACTGCCGGTGCTGCGAGCGGTGAATGAGACGAAGGTATCCCAGAATACCCCGGCCATGGGGCCGTACTTCCTGCTGGCTGGGAAGGACAAAAGGACAAAACCGAAGGAGTGCCGGGGTCCCACCACCAGCTCTTGGAGGCACCAGTCTGCTACCAGCAGCACTCCAACCCTCGGAGAATGCTAATAAGCCACTGAAGAGCTCAGCTTTCCTGCCATAATTCTATAGCGCTGTTGAGGACCCCATAGTGTTCACTAAATAAAGACAACTAATTGAGAATTTTTTGCACATTTTGCTCAGTGGACTTGTTGTTCAGGCGGTTGGTTGGGGAGAATGTCCCCCTACTGACAACAGGGGCTGATTGTTTTGGCAGCCGCCGGGTTAGCGCCATTTCCCGGGTCTGAGGCTGACTTTTGAAGTATGACAAAAATGTTTAATTTGGGATATTTTTTTTTTTTAATTATGTGGCTGGGAATTATTTGGGCTTCACGAAGAATAGGCTGTCCGGTGTTCATGTGAAAAAAAATATTAAAAATAATTGCTGGCAGAGTTTCTCAAAATAAAACCTTTGGTCTTGCTCTCTCTTTTTTCTCCTCACTCTCTCTTTCCCCCCTCTCTCCTGCTTTTTTTTTTTTTTTTTTTACTGTATTTTCTGTGGCAAGGCCTACATTTTTGTGTCTGCAGGTGACACTTTGATTGAAACTAAAATTAATAAATCAACTGAAAAGCTCACACCTACAGCTCACAGCAGGGCCTTGAAAACACGGTTATAAAGGGAGCTTTATGCCCTTGTGTAAAGAAGGAATAAATTACAGAAGCACTTGTTGCCCTTGGACTCGATTTTGCTTTGCAGGCTGGTATCTTATTTTTGGAGCTTATTGTTAATCAACAGGTTCCTTGTAGGTTTAGCAGGTGACTTTGCTATTAATCTCCTATTTGACCACTATAGCATATTAATGAGGTAGGCTTCTGGATGTGGCTATGTCTCCAGCACAAGGAATTAGTTTAAAAGGTGCACTCTTTACTCAATTGCTCGCAGTTAACGATGCTGCAGCCCAAATGCAAAGTAGCATTTTCTACAGCTTGTGTAGCATTAAGAGTGTTTTACTAACATTATGTTCCTCACTGTGCTTTTCTTCTGTTGTATACTTATTTCTTCTCCATGGAGAGCTATTATCATGCTTACTGGTCCTTCCTTCTCTTTATATTTTTGGGGGCTTTCTTCATTTTTTATTCCCCTAACAAAATAAAGAAATTATGTATAAATGACAAAATGATATCCTTTCTTATTAATGTGCACCTTGGTTTTAATTAAACAATTCCAGAGCGCTTTGGAGGTACCATTGGATTTAAATGAAATGCTCAGCTCAACATTTCTCTTCAAAACTAGCTTAATAAATATCATTATAAAGTGCAGGAATTCAACCAGCCCTATTTCACCTTGTATTTTGGGTCTGATTTAAGCTTGGAGTGAGGATACCTATAGGGGTACTTTAAGAACATAAAGAAAAGCCAAGGATTTAAGACTTAAATTTGTAATTACAAGGATCTGCTGAAATACATAATATTATGAGCCAGGCTACAAAACACCCTGGTGGAAACAACAGCTTTGTTGTAATACAGTAATTTCCACATTCCAAGGAACGTGCTCTGCCATAGACGGTTATTATTGGCGTTTCCTTTCATAACTTTCAGACGTGTGGTCTACCTCCCAAACAGATACATTTTCCTATTTAAATTAGCGCTGTCAGGCTTATCCCTGCAGATTCCCAGCATTTTTTTCAACAAGGACTCTTACACACAACAGCATATTTGTGTCAGGTTAGATGTCAGCCTTGAGTTTTAGCCTGAACCGTAAAATATCTGTCTTTTATGGATTAAGGTCAAAGTTATCACATTACTTTAGCTTGGTATTTTGGTATTTCTCTTCTTTCTCCTCTTTTAATTGGGATATATATTTTTTTTTAAAAAAAAAAAAAGGTAGAAGAAACAAAATCTGCTAGAGGGGTATGTTGAAAACCAAAGATATTTAAGGTATTAGTAACACCTTTACCACAGGCAGCAAGGGTTAGGTGTGAGCCCCCTCCACCTCTGACAAAAAAGCATCTGGAAGGAGATGTACAGCTCATATTCAAAGTTACATTCAAAATTATATCTATATTTCTAGAAATTAAAGTCAGTTTCAGCTGCAGTCATTGCAGGATGCTTAGTCTGAGCCTCTGATAAGGGCTGGGGGCTCAGCTGGGTTGGGGTAGATGCCCCAAAATGATGCACTGGAGTGAAGCATCCCCACGGGCAGCCACGCATCCCCAGTCACAGGGGAACAAACTATGGGGAAAAGATTAATTTCATCTGCAGACCTCACAGCACCCTGGCCTTGGAGCAGATACATTGAACAGTCATGGTGAAAAAGCCAGAAACAGGATCACAAGCTTGGATCTGACCCAAGGTGCTTCCAGTGCAGGACGCGTCCAGCTCATGCTTGTACTTCTATGTCTGCCCAGGACAAGTTAACTGTGCTTATTTTCAGATATCCACAACTCGATCTGTCAGTCTGTTAAAACCAAAGTAAGATCTTCCCTATCTCAGGCTAACAAATTACCTAACTCCACTTGGGGGGGAGAAGAAAGGGAAATAGGTGTTTTTCAGCTCTGAGGAGGCACACAGTAATTACCACTGACTTTATGTTGGTTGCTGTGGATTTTTTAAGGAACCACCATTTAAACGGTTTTGTCAGATTTTTGTTCAGAGGTTTTGTGTTGTGGTCTTGTTTGTCAGGGTTCAAGGAAGAGTGAATTTTTACCGCACAGGCACAAACCCCTATAAATCAGGGTTCGTCGTTAAAACACTGGCAAACTCTTCACTGAAGTGGTGTTAGCAGGGGCTGCTCTACAGCGTATTTCTAAGGAGGAATAGTTAATGTAACACAGTCTGGGAGCCCTTCCCATCCCCAGCCCCCATCTCCCCCGAACTACTTACAGCACAAGGAGGTTTGAGCTTATTTTGTCTTTTCACAACTTAGCAAGATCAGACACATTTCTGCAATGCATATGCAGATTTTACCTCTTGTTACTTTCTCTAATGAGCTTTCACTTAATCAATTTGACAGTAGCCTTTCTTCCTTTTTGCTTCATATCCACTAGGAAAGTATTCAGGAAAAAGTGTTAACAGTTTCAAGGGGTATTAGCAAAATGAAATGGTGGCACAGCCAAATTTAGGAAGATCGCAAGACCGCTTTACGAAAAGAAAAAAAAAAAAAGAAGTTAAAATGGGGGATGTGGATTTAACAAGAATGTTTGTCTAGGAAATTAGCAGGGCTGCAGACACCACTTTTACGTCCCTGTAAATAATTTAAAAATAATGTTAATGATGAGTAGAGAAATTGTTTTTATGTAATTATAAGGGTATAGAAACAAGCATTTTCCTTCATAATGTGTAACTCTTTTGAAAATAAAAATATCCTCTTTAATGAGCTATTGAATGGGGGCTCTAGCCACAGCCAGTCATCCAGGACAGGGAAGCTGGAAGTCCCAGTGACCTGCAGAGCCATGGGAAGGGATCCGCAGAGCCATATCAATCCTACACGCCCAGGTTATCAAAGCCAGCTACATCTTTAATTCCTGCGTGCAGAAATTATGCAGGGGTTAACGCAGAAAACCCTCTGAGGACCAGGCACTGCTATTTTCAACAATGCGGATGGATCAGAGTAAGGGTGATCTCTAGGAAAGGACAAGGGGTGAGGATGGCCCAACAGCTCTGCGTTCCCTGGGCCCAAGGTATGTCTGTAGAGGATATTTGATACTTCATGATACTCTGTAATTTATTACTTGTGGAGTTGAATGGACAATGCTGCAGTCTGGGACCCCCAGGAGGGAGCAAAGGTGCCCAGGACTGGTACTGCCTTGGCTTGCAGAGGGATGCTGCACCCCAGTGCCCAGCCAGCCAAGCTGCACTTGTGCCTTCTCTTAAATTTGCAGGCTTTGCCAACCCTTCATGGAAAGGACCTTCCCTCCTGGGGTGGGTGTCCTCGAGCGTGGCAGTGGATTTCTCCAAGAAACTGCCAGCTCCAAATGCATCCCTCATTTAAGGGTCTCACTGGCCAAGGAGAAGCCAGGGCACACTGGATTTCACAGCATTTATGGGCACTTGACCCCTAAAATGTACATGCAGAAACAGAAGGCAGTGCTCTGCACAGTATGAAAAGCAAAACCAGGCAAAGGAATTACCCCCAAAGTGGAGGTGTTACATCTCTCTGAGTCAGCGCTTATGCGCTCAGTGTCAACACTAAGCTGTGTCATCGCTGAGGACATCACTTAGCCATTAAGTTCATAACAGTGAAGTGGCAAAGGACTGCTGACGCGTCCTTACTGGCAAAGAGCACAAAGCTTTAGCTGGGGCTTTCATGAGAGCAGGAAGGTGGCATGGGCAGAAGGAAAACACTCATGGGCAAATGCTTTGGGATGCTCCCCAGTCAATAAACCCACTGGAGACTCCTAACCTGCTCTGGTTGCAGAACCCAGTTCCTGCTAACCACGTCCTTCATGTGAAGTTACCAAGTTACTTCACAAATGCTGGCTCATGGGATCAAGCCCAGTTTGCAGGATCAGACCACATGCAAGGAGTGGGGCTGCACCTAAGGAAAAGGTTTTCCTTTCCTTTCATGGAAAATTTGTATCTTGATGCAATAGAAGATGTAGCCTTTATTCATGGGTTTCATCCTTGGTTACCAGCACCACAATGATCATATTCGACAGTTTGCTGTGAGCCAGTTCAGGACAGCACTAAGGAGCACGGAGTGCTTGACACGAGAAAATCAGCTTCTTGGCTGAAAAAAAAACCTCACCCCAAATCATTACTGAGGTGGTAAAATAGAGAATCATATTGCCAAGTAGAAAGTCTCCTTTGAACTCAATATGAAGTCTACACTAGCTTCGCGTTACTCTTACGAGGGATTTGAGCATCATGGAATGTCCTTTGCTAAACAAAGCCATGGTTATGTGATATGGGTATTACTAGGTGTGAGCTACAGCTGTGGTTAAGGGACATGCCTAAGGATGTGGGGGACATGGGTCCTGCTCCTCATGGTGGTGCAGGCCTCCTGTACAACCTCAGGTGAGGCCTTCAGCATTCCTTCCTCACTTGAAAATAAAGATAATAGGGTTTTCCTGCCTTGCTGAGATGTGAAAATAAATGTGGAAACAGTGAGGTGGTCACAGAAATGGGAATTGAATGAGTATCTGAGTGTCTGAAGACAGTGACATTTCTAAGGGAAGATGCAGGCAATCCTCTCCCCCTAGATGATGTTTTGTTTCTTTTCTAAAATGGATTCCTCCCTGCCCTCCCAAGCCACGAAAAGGCCAGTTTTCCACCTAACACTGACCAGTTCCCTCATGAGACACATAATTACCAAACCTAGTAAAACGTCAGTTTCCCCTCTGTCAGACCAAACTGCTATATCCAGAAAACTGGTACAAAAATTTGGCTGTCATTAGACAACACTCAATCTAGTTTTCAACATCATTGCCTGCAAACTGAAGGATTATGTCCCGATAAAAGCTCCAAGTGCCTGCTTCAGTAAGCGGGGCACTAATGGCATTGCCTTTACATATTTCGATGTAATTTTGCCCTGTTATAAATTAAGGGTGGTGTTCAGACAACGCATGCTCATTGGGACAAACGACCTGGCATTGCGGAATAGAACCTTGCAGGACTCAAGAATAAAGGGGGGGACACACAGACCCTGACATGATTTAGCCGGGCTTTGCTTTCCTGGCACTATTTCCATCCCGAAACAGGGGACCACGCCACTGTGGAGCCAGAATATGTGCTCCAGCGTGACTTTTCCAAAATCACTCTTTTCAAATATTTTATTCTGATCTTATTTTTAAGCTGGGGTCCAAAACCTTTAAATCAGAGGCAATTTTGTTTTCCTAGCTGTCAGCAATATTTTGGCTATTTTAAGAATGTAGGACAGGGTTAAGGATTAGTACCAGCATTTCTTTTCTGTGTATCAGAGCTGCTTAGCAGTAATTAATTAGGACATTGGGTTTTGTACTCTTGGTTCAGGTCATTTGCCTATGAGCAGCTCAAGCCTTTTACAAAGGCACGCTGCATATGTTTCTGGGTACCTTTTTGAGAGAAGATTTAAATTGGCCAGATGAATAATACTTTGCTACAAGTGTTTTGCCCTAGGCAAAAAAGGTTTTCTTCATATTATCATCGCCCGGAGCTGGAATCCTCAAGCTTGATGTGACTGGTGTTATACTGTCACATGGCAATGATGTAAGAACAGGAGCTCTCTGTGTCAGACAAATCTGGATTTAGGGGAATTATAGCAGATGTTGCAAAATGGCAACAGTTTAGCAAGTTCCTTTCATCCCGCAGTTGGGAGGCAGGTCCGCAAAGTACACCCAGACAGAGAAGAATGTTATCTTTGATCCCTTTCTCTCGGGGGCAAGGAGGCTCCACCCGATGAGGGATGCAGGGAGGCTGGAAATAAAAATAAATTTACAGTAGCTGTTTGTTTTGCAATATGGAAATCGGCCATTATTTATTCATGCTGTTTGCCCAGACATGTATAAAAGATTTTAATCGGGGAGTAGCTTGTATTGTGCACTATAAACAGATTAAAGCACTCAATATTAAGATTAATGGCACAGAAAAAACACTTGGAAATTTGTGTGCAGTTAGATTACAAGGAAGACCTACAGCTCCTCCGCACCACACATACATGGACAGTGGCACAGCTGTAGTTTCATGCCAAGGAAATGAAGGAGAAAGGAATATAACTGCCCCTGATACAGTGATGGAAAGCAAAAAGTTATACATTATGGGATATATCCATTTTATGTAGGATTGTTTTTTTTAATGAAAGAAACCAAAAATGTCTCTATTCATCTGCTCCTCCTTCACTGGGGTTAACAGCTCATTTATACCTATGCAGAAACCAAACACATGATGACAACGTGACAGATCCTGCTTACGACATGAAAGAACCACCTGCGGTGAACAAAACATGCCAGTGTAGGACAAATGGTAATTCTTTTCATGAGTTTAAATCTGATTGGAATTTGGTCAGAATTTGCAGGATTTTTCTTAAATTGGTTGGTTCATTAAATAAAAAAAAAACCTCTATTTGGCGACAGGCACAAAACCACCCCAGACTTTGATTAATAAAAAATCCCTCTTGCCACCTGACAGTAACAGGGAATCAGCGATGTACAGCACGTGGGCACGGCTGCTCACGCTGCACTGGTGAGGTACAACCCTCTCACCCAACGTCCTCACAGACACACTACCCAAAACCACCTTCCTCCATGCACCCTTGGGCTGTCGGACCAGATTCCCATACCCAGAGGAGCTGAACCGGAGGGTTTTGAGCGCACACTTGATAGCAACTGTGTTTTGTATTAAGGTCTCTCTTGCATGCAATGTTCATTTTTAAGATTAGAAGCACAACTAGACTACTTTCAGGAAGGTATTTAAGGGCACACTTAAATTTAAATATTGGAGTCATGGCACTGCACTTCAGATCACACACAAGCTTAAAATCTGCCCATCCTTTCTCATACCTGCCTGAATTTGGGTTCAGCCCTGCATATGGTGCAACATGCCTGATTCATACAGGAGACACTGATGGAGAAGACGGTGTCAGTCTTCTGACACATCTTTCCCATGGGTGCCTGCTGTCATTTGGGTCCCTCACATATGTGAGATGTGAACAGGACCAAGCTGAGAGACAGCCATTGTGTCCACCACCCACACTGATGGCCTTTTGGTACTATCTTAGGGAAAGCACCCCCAACCAGTTCTGCCCACAGGAGAACAAAAAGCCCTTTCTTCATCTCCATCCCCATTTTGGATGTCCAAACCACAGGACACCTGCAGTAGCCAGACCAGGGTGATCACAGCACCCTCTTGTTTCTGTCCCTGCCCTGGCCTGTATCCAGGGGGGTCTCCTACCCTGGTCCTCCAAGACCAAGGTGGTGTTTGCAAGGCAAGGTCCTAACTTTTGTCACTCCAGACGAAATACCTACCCTCATCTGCTCATCAAACTGAACTGCTTGTATAGGCACTTCTGCCCATGGAGAGCACCACAGAACCCATGCCTGCAGCTCCTGGTCCACACAAACAGTAAACCCATTCGGCAGGAGGCCCTTGGGGTAACTTTATAACAAGTATTGACCCATCTGTGTCTTCTGCATCCTTCTGCAGAATCAAAATCCTATGAGTAAAAGGCTGCAATGAACATTCTGCCAAGCACAACAGAGCCTAAATCGGCCGAAGCCTTTAATTGTTGCCACCAGGTAAGTATCAGTTAAAGCAGCTCAATGCCACGATTATGGCACGGTCAAAAAAAGGCTACAGCACACACAACAGTCATAACACAAAATTGGTAGTGCCACTTAGGGTCCCAGCCCCGTGTGCTGGGAATCAGAGGTGTTATAAGGAAAACATGGGATCAGCACACATTCCCATTCAAAATTCCTAATCTTGTCTACACTCAAAATGGTACCAGCTAAAATTGGTTTTCAATTGATTTAAGTTCACTGGCACAAAGCCCTGTGTAGACATTCTTAAATGGGTTTAAAAATGGCTTATCAATTTAGCTTAAGACACTTAGTAGCTAAACTAAGCTAAATCGGCATAAGCCAGGTTTAAATTGATTTATGATGTCCACAAAGAGTTTTGCACTGGTTTAACTAAATTGCTTTAAAAACACACCGCCACTTTAGCCTTCAAAAGTGAGTGCCTATGAGTGTAAGGATTTAGGGTAAATGTCTTTAAAAGTGCCTAAATATCTGAGGAGCTTATGTCCCTTTTCCCTAAACAGACTTAGTCTTTTCGAAATCAGAAACTGTCCCTTGTAAATGCTACTCCAAAGTGCTAAAAAAAAAAAAAAAAAAAAGGAAAAGGAAAAGAGTCAGACCCTCCATGGAGTAAATTAGGGAGACACCCCATTTTGCATGAGCTGGAGGAAAGCCAAGCCCTGCCCTAAATTTTTAAAGGGAAGGCAAAATTGTCTGAAACCCCAGGTTTCAGGAGGTTTGCGCTATTTTTTTTCTGCTAGGTGGTTTTTTTTTTTCCTTTACCTCCTTAGGTATAGTAGTTACATATGACACACATGTATTGAAATAATCACATCACCGTTCACAGCATCTCTGCACACTACAGTAATTCAGGCTTTTATGTTGATGTGCACAGACACAGTTTGGAAGATATTTGAGCGCTCATAGCCACATCTGTTGTTTTCTCTCTTAATGATTTGTAGTTAGCCAAAATAATAGAAAGCAGGCAGAGCTTTTTAATATTGGCTTGCTTGACGTGAGCCTATCTTGTTCAAAATGTTTATTCTGCAGTGCTCCCACTACCTCTGGAAATTCATGTCTCTATATGTATTTGCGTGTTTTGCTTGACTAGGCACAAATTATGCTCTCAACTGGAAATATCACAAGTGTAAATAATTTGGAGACATAAGTGTCTGAGCGAAACTCATGTAAAAGCTATTTGTTTTATGGATTTTGATCTCCAAAGTTTAAAATATGAGCAAACTTTTCATTAAGGGTTTTGCCATTTGTTTGAACACTCCTGTAGTAATTGGAAATGCAACAATTGTTTAAAAGTGGCATTGTTCATGAAAAGATTTAGTGAGGGATGAAGAAATTTCTTGAACCTAAAGACATAATCTGGTGATCCAATTCTCCCCACTGTGTCCATTCCCGTGAAACTCCATTTACTTTCTCCTATCCGTCACCAGCTCCCCCGCATCCCACCTAGCCAATCCTCTAGGTTTCCCACATTGTTTCCCCTTTTGTCTTTTCAGTCCAAACAGAAGAACAACAGACAAGGTTTCGAAGGGCAGGGAGCATCAGGGGCTGGAAGAGAATGGCTAAGATGAGGGTCAGAGTCCTAGCCCTACTGCCAACAGTTACTAGGGTTTGTGCTGCCTGGCTGGGCAGTGTTCAAAGACTTTGCTGGGCTTTGTTCCACTGTGTAGGGATTAGGCCTGGCGGTCTGAGAATTTGCCTTCTAATTAAAAAGGATAAAAGATAGAAGTAGCATTAGACTAAAACATAGCAGTGATACTTCACAGGCTTTTTTTTTTTTTTTTGCTTTTTTTTTTAGTCACAAGACAACGCACGAAGTTGTCAGGTTGTTTTATTTCTTTTGTTTTCTGTCTGCATGAAAAAAAAATCATAATAAAGAGAAGGGAGGGGAGGAGGAAAAGTTTTGAAACTCTTCCCAGCTGTTCCATATGGTGAGTGAAGGCTGAATTTCTGTGTGCACTGTGGCAATTTTGCTCGCTGACTATTGCATTTATTGACAAGGATTACACCAGCTCCTTATCATGTCCTTTAATGCTGTACCAAAAGGTGAGGGAATTCCCCGCATCATCCTCCCTGGCCGAAGGAGCCTACAGGAAACCTGGATTTCTTCCTGCACAACCTCACCTTTTTTTTTCCCTTGCACTTAGCCCTCATTAGGGACACTCAAAAGCAGCCACAAACCCTCCCGTCAAATTAACCAGGACTTACTATTTTACCCGTGCAATGTGAAAAATGCCAGAGGCTGCATCCAGATAAACATTGCTTATAGTGCTGCTTTAACTATGCTTAAAAAAATCATGCATTTCAAGCAGGAACGAGAGGCCAAGGCCCAGCAAGCTGTTACTCGTGTGAGTAATCCCGTCTCCTGCAAAAGCCCTATTCAGGGCAGCTGCCAAGATCCAGCCCCACGCAGGATGGTGAGGACGGGCGTAAATCCAGGGTCTGCCAGCCCGACAAGGGCCGTTGGAAGAAATCCCTGCCATTTACAACTTGATCCGCCTTTAAAAACATCCTCCAAAGCCGTACCCGGGGCAGGGGGAGCAGTAGTGTTTCAGGGCAGCTCTGCCGACTTCCCAGGACAACCGCTGCTACCCTAAGAGAGAAGCTGAGGTGAGCAGTTGCGTAAGGGCTGCTGATGAGATTATATTAATTACTTTTCAGAAGAAGGAAAAAAAAAAGGGAAAAAGAAAAAGAGGGGGTAGGAGTCTGGTGGAAGACTTGAGAAGCTTTCAAAGCCTCTGAGCTCGGGTTGCAGGCAAGGATAAAGGAATGCCCTTTTGTTCCCACACATCTCCTGTTACGTCACGACGAGCCCAATTTCTTCTGAATTCTGGCTGACTTTGCACATAGTAAATAATTTGGAAGAAACGACAGACCAGGCGAAAATTATTCACAGCAGAGAGTCGTTGCACTTCATCATACAGGATCCTAATGGGAAAGCATCTCTCACAGGAAAGCATTTTCATTCATTAAAATTTTTGCATGACTTTTCTTTCCTCCAAGCCAGTAAAGATCATATTTGTCCTGTGCCATAACATAAGACGAAAGGAGAAGACTTATCAGCATCACTTGGGCAGAAATGTTGTTGTCTTTACCAAAAATAAGCACTGTTAGACTGCTGTGAGTTAGCTCGAAAGCAATACTAATGTGGCACATTATCCCATTGATTTTAGGCAGGGTTCTTCATTGATTTTTGCTTAAAAAAAATGGTAGTATGATACAGCCCATGGTGACTAACTTCCTAACATCAGTGCATTTCTGCAAGGTTAGAAATGGACTTCTGCTCCTGTCCTTCCACTGAGTTTTAAGGACACGGAAATTTAATAAAATGTGTGCTGCTTTCTGGATATCAGCGTTTGAAATGAGACCTGCTCTTCTTTGGTGGATTTAGAAGCAAATAGATTCAAAGACCCCGCAGGACAATATTCCCAATTCCCTCCAGGCCTGCAGAAATCTCCTTTCTACCTCCATCCTGGAGAGCCAGGCGCAGGATCAGGCCACGCTTTGGTGCTGCAAACCCTCTTGTATTGATTTATGTGCTTAACATCGTTTCAGAGAAGCTGAAGCAAAGGCAAAGATCCCCCCTCCCATTTTGTATTCCAGAGGAACGGTGATAACTGGAAGGAAATTCCCAGTTTGCCCCATGATGGGGGTCACTCAGAGGAGCCCCCTCTGCTTTTTCGGCTGGCTTTGCAGTGAGGAGCAGGAATGAAAGCCCCTCAGAGGAGCGCTGCTCGGCTGCCACGCATCCAGACCTCCCCACACCTCCTTCTCCTCCTCCTCTTCCTCCTCCAGCACCGCTCCTTCTGCAGGGCTTAGCCTGCGTCCAATAACACAAACCGGAGGCAGGGTCCTCTCATCCATTTTCCATGGGGCGAGGGAAAATATGCAGGACATAAAGAGGAATACCATATTTTTTAAATACAGAATCCAGGAAGAAATAAAAATCTATTTCCATGGTGTGTCAGAAGCACTTAGCACGAGCGGGGGTCTTCTTGAACACCCCCAAGAGAGGTGTGTCTATGGGTGCTATTTCACTATTACTCTTCACTTACCGAAGGAAGGTGACGAATCTAGGGGGCTTTATATTTGAAAGAATGTTCCTAATATTTGCATTATCATCAACAAAAATATTTTTAAAGGCCAAAGGAATATTCATTTATATTTATTTGCTTAATCTAATGATCTATTGTGATTCTCCCTTTCATCTATTCTTCCCTTGATGAGTGTGTGGCACTCCCATTAAGATTAATAGCGGTTTCACATGCACAGTCAGGGGAGATTAGACCCCTGCCCCGGCCTCCTGCCAGCCCCATGTATGTCTTTGGATTCAAGCTCCGAACCCTCACTGATGTCAGTGAAAGCGCCATGTGTACAAAAAGGCCCAATCCTGCCCGGCGCTGAGCCTCCTCCCAGCCAGCCAAGGCATTTAGAAGCGGCAGGGCACAGCATCTCCCCGAACGCATTTATTATGCTGTAAAGTCTGGGACTGTCTGGGGAGCATATGTTTATGTGGGGTCACTGTTTCTGTGAGCACAAGCAGGGATTTTTATGACAGACTAGTCTAGAACAGCATATGGGGACCAGTGTGGGGTGCACAGGAACCATATTCCAGCAAAATAAAACACACAAAACCTGCCTCTGAACATGCCTGTTACCACCCTTCCAGGCAAAGTTAACTCCGTGTACAGAAATTACATTTTGTGACCATTTCAATTCTTCCTGGGCACGCAGTGTGAAATACCTCTGCCATCACACAGACTGGCCCAGAGACATATTTGAGGCAACCAGTTTCGAAAATTAGGTATATAATATCTCACGCTTCTTTACCAGGCAGGATCTGCTCCAAAGCCCTGGCATGGGAGCCTCCTGTCGCCTTCAGTGGGATTTGGAGCAAGGCCTTTCTTCCAGTGGCATGAGAAATACTTCTGTTGTAAGCTGCAATCCCAGTCTTGCAAACATTTATGGTTTTGAAAGGCAAAAATCTTCTAAACAGTCCTGATGCAAAAAAGCTGCTCACAGGTGTAAGGGTTTTCAGCACCTGAGCAGACGGGGTTTATGTTGTGTATAGGGCCTGGTTTAAGAAAACACATTTTTCTGTTTCTGCCTAATGAATTTGTATCTTTTCATTTGCAGCAGTTCACCAATATCCCCTATTACACCCCAGTCCTGACCTTGTCAGATAAGTACACCAGCTGCCTTAGTCCTTGTACCATGGAAGATTTTTTTCCTCCTATTTCCAGGGTATTTCTGGGAAGGGGAAAAGAAGGATTTACTGACTGCTGGCAGAGAAGTCTGAGCAACAGCCTCCTTGTGTGACTTTCTGAAAATTACTAATAGACCCTCATGCCTCAGTTTCCCCAGGCATATTGTGTGCATGGTGATACCTCTGGCTTTCCAGCAGTACCTTAAGAAGTGGAACATTTATAAAGCTTTTTTGAGGCTGACAGGCATAAAGGGCCTTTATAATGATGTTTGTTAAGTGTTTCCAATATTCATCCAGACTCTTTAATAGCAACACTTACGATTACTAATTTGACTGCCGCAAAGCACTGAAAAACACGAAGATCCAGCCTAAGCAACATGACCAAAGTCAGACATAAAGAGTAAGGAAGGGCCAGAAAGTGAGCAGGAGTCAGAGGCTAGCATGGAAACTGCTACACCATCTGTCCTCTCGGCTTGCTCAAAAGACATTTCACAATTGGAGTATAACTGAGTATATGACATTGTTTTCCCGCATTGTATTCAGGCTTCTTTCCTGCTTGTTGTAATGACCTCGATACTGATGTGTGGGGCTTCCCCTTAGAACTCCTGCATCTTGCATAACACATAGCTTACATACAGCCTATAAATTTTATATTTACATCATGCTAGCTATACCACAATACCCATCATATATTATCATACACTGAATAATCATGTCCTGCCAATATTTACAGGTCAGTTTGAATGTAAACATTTTGATAACTCTTATTTAAATATGACTATAGCTGTTAACAGTATCAGGCACTAAATCTATTTGATGATTAGAAAGATAGGAGCAAATTATTAATATGCTTGTTTATCAGATGTTTTCTTGAGCATTTGTGTGGCAGTATCTTTCTTTTGGATTTTCTAATAAGTAGTAATAATAATAATAATAATAATTTAAAAATATATTTAATTGCAGCAATTTATGGTCATGGCTTATGAGACGTTTTAATAAGAGAAAATAATCTGTAGAATTTCAGCTATTTCAGTAAACGCCTAGAATGTGTATTTTAATCTCTCCAAGATCATCATCCTTGTTCTAAGTATGAGTTCCTAAAAAGCCTGTGTTGTGATTTGCTTTTATTTTCATTTTTGGCTTAAGCAATAGGCTTGAAAGTGGCAGCTCTGAAAACAGATTTCTTTATCCAGAAGCCAGTTTGGAGAGCATCCACACAGGCTGCTATTCTAAGGCACCATTTCGAAGACTGCCATCTCTATGATGGCATATGAGATGTAATTTAGTCTCTGTGTTAATTTAGCCCAGGGTCTCTCCTGAACAGAGAAGACTGGCCGTGCCAAATTGTGTTAAACTAGGGATGGTGCTTTTGTGATACGGACAACTGTCTACCAGGGATTGAGCTGAGACCACCAAACTACTTTCATTTAGATTCTCAATTTAGTCTTGAACCAAGGTCAGAAGGTAAATAGCCAGGGCTTTATCTTCCCAGCCAAGCCCCTGGTAGAGGGTGTCTTTGAAGTGGAGTGTGATCACTGGTGGTTTCAGAACTAATGTCCAAGACACTGATGTATAATACATTTGCTTCCATTTTACATCTGCTGGTATGATCGCAGGTTAATTTAAGTACGGTTTCCCGACAAAGGACTGTTTCTACCCAGCTGTAGTCTTAAAGACAAATCTGAAATTAACTCAGGACACCCTGTCAACACCACCCCCTTCCCAAAGCATATATGTTTGGGTTGGGTTTTTTTTCCCACTGCTTTGATTGCCAGTTGCTTTGGGTCTGATCCTGCTCTTACTGAAGCCAATGGCATCATCCACATTCACTTCAATGAGCAAGGCACTTTGAAGATGCTCCCTATGTCAGCTGGTGTTTGTGGCTGCACATCCTCCAGGTGGTCAGAGGGAATAAGATTTCCATTTGCAGGGAAGGAGATTTCCACTTGCCAGGTCATTTTCTGCCATGACACACCGACAGTACTATGTCGTGGCAGATACTACTGTGCAGGCAAGCTCTTACACTTATCATTCAAGCCAGTCAAGCCACAAACCTTGAGAAGAGGGACACATTTGTGGTTGTTTGGTGATAATTTAAATTTCACCAAAAAATAAATTAAGATAATAATTTAAGAAGCCCTGTGACTTTCCTCCTCTGCCAACCCATTCACTCGTACCAATGCATTTGGGGTTTTTTAAAGACTGGATTCCACACCCCGAACAGTCCTGCAAGGTTTATTCCCAGATCAGCTCCCTAACACAGTTCACATCCTTGCCCTGCAAACAGTTGTGCCAGCACAGGCACTGTCCTGTGTGGGGCACAGTGAATGGTTGGGCCCAAGGAGGAGATGGCCACCAAAGACCCAATCTCTTCCAACCATGCCCCAAAACTCTCACAGATTGTGCCATGATGACCATGCTTCAAGTAGTTACTCAGCACAGCAACGCAGCCATCCTTCTGCTGATGGCCCCTTGTACCTAATGTGGCTGCATCTGGCCTGGGAGGCCTCTGGGCAAGAATAGACCACTTCGCTGTGCTGCATCTCAAAGCTGGGGGAGAAGGGAGGTTTCATATACTTCCCCGGCACCAAAAAATCTGTAGGGCTATCTTTCATGCTGACAAAAACATCCCAGAGATACTTATCCCATGGTGGCATGCTGCTGGCCAGACCTAATCCGATGCCAGCATTAGTCACATGTTTGCTGCCATGTGTCTGCAAACCTTTCACCTTGGATTGGTTCTCCCCATCAGCATCGTGTAGGATCAGGGCTTGCATGAAAGGGAGGGGGAATTGCTACCATTTTGCCTTTAGCAATCATGTTTTGCTGTGAAGGGCTGCTAGAGAACTGGATTTGTATCAAATCATCCCTTTTTATCAATGCTTTTAATTGAACACACCTGAAAAATCTTCCTTTTTCGTGCTGCAATTTCTAGATTGAAAGAGAACCAGACTTCACCTGACTGGGTCTGAAGTTTTATGGCGAGCCAAGAAGTGGACTAGAAAGGAAATAAAGCCCTGCAAACTCTGACTGCTATCAGATGTATGCCATGCAACACTCTCCATACCTTGTACCCAAATACTGACAGGCAATTCCTTCACATGGCATGAAAATTTTCAGCATTTAAGCACAATATGCTGAATTTGAAGAGATATGTTTACTTTCCCTTAGTAATACTGGTAAACATACTGTAAGGGATGGATAAAGTAGGTTTCTGTGCAGATGCATCCAAACAACAGATAATTTTGCAATACCCAGTGAAACTACAGAAAAACAAGTCTCAAAAGGACATCAAGAAACCTCCTAGTCCATCCCTCTGCCCCAGGGAAGGGTCACCTATATTTTTCAGACTGATGTTTATCTAACACAGTTAAAAAGCTTTCACAGCCCCTCCAGGCAGCCTGTCCCAGCACTGCACTGCCTCTGCTCATGGGAAGTGTCTTAAGGTCTAAGCTGAAACTCAGGGCTGCACCTGATGCCCTTTCCTTCTTACCCTAACCCCTTGGACATGGAGAGCAGAGTCAACCCCCTCATAACAGCCTTATACACGTTTTACAACTGCTGCCATCTCTCCCTTTGTGACTCCCTGCTCCAAGTTAAACTCACCAAGACTTTTCCAATTCTGATCCTCTGCTTCTGTGTAGCTGTGGTGCCTCCCCAGGCTGGTGTCACTTGTAACCACCCTCTCTTCCACTAGGCAGAACAAGGTGAAAACCCTGAAGGCCTCAACGCAGGACAATCTTCCTTTTTTGACAGTGGCTATAGCTAATTTGTTTCTGGTGAAGTTATCTGGCCAAATCATACAATATTTTCCTTTAAAGATTATTCCATTGTTTTGAAATTGTCTGTTCTTGTCAAATCCACATTGACTGTCATTGACTGCAAAAGTTGTATTGCATTTTATTTATATTCTGTATTATCATAATTTCCATCCCATGACTTTGGCATTTCAGAGAAGACATCCCCATTAAAAACATGCCTGATCCCAGTCACAGAAGAAACTCCCAGAACTAGTAGAAAATAAATCCAAAGGACGACTGATCCATAGGTGTTAGGCTGCAAAATAAATGGCATGCATTTCAGTCTAGGCAGTGCTAGTACTGTCCTGCGTGGTCTAGGAAATACCAGCTACTTCTGAGGAAGCTTCATCCTTTTAAGACAGGAGCATATGATGCTGCTCGGCAACTGGGGAAAGAACTCCCTCCCTCAGGTTCTCTAAAGTCTCTGCTTCTACCCAGTAACTATACCAGGGGCTTAAGTTAGCTGCCTAAATTAGACAGTGTGCATACAGCCTGCAACATCCCTGATGGGAATTCCCCATCTGCAAAAATGAAAACAATTTCTACCTAACAGTGGGCTATGAAGGAAGAATTAATAAGCTAAAAAAGATGCACTCCAATAAACAGTCAAACACTGTAAAGGGCTGCGCCGGGTCACTGCTCTCCAGCTGGAGGTAGCAATCCCACAGACCCCTCAGCACACTGGGATAACATATTTGACCAGACCCTTGACCACCCAGCTACCCCTCATCTTGAGGTGTCAAGGTTTCTCACATCTCATAGCTGTTATCAACTGAACGAGTGATGTTGAAGTCATGACATGTCTACATTGTGAGCGCAGAGCCACCCATGCCTTAAACCCAGCAGCAGAAGGAGAAGACTACGAAACACAGCTTATCAACACAGCTGAACTACTTCCACAGACCATCTAATACACCTGCATAAATCCGGTATAAATGGCTTTTACATCACTCATCATTAGAAACTCCTTGGCTAAATGTTACTGGAGAAGACAAGAAGATGTGGGACCATCAGGCCCCATGACTGGAAGATGAGTAATGGGATCCAGTACCTGAAAACTGAAGTTAGACTTATTGAGCCTTATTTAGCCTGTCCACATTTCCTCTTGAATAGCTCAAGGCCCTCAGAGGCACCAGCCCAACAGGCACCACCAGGTTTAGGGTCCAGGGTAGGAATGGTCCATTGAGATAAAGTGGCAATTGGGAAGTAATTAATGGCCAAAACAAATTGTCAAGTGTTGCAGTGGAGTCTCCACTGCTGGAGATTTCCACCTCAAGACTGGATATTTTTCCACATGAGATTCTCCAATCCAAATGTGCATTAATCCACAGACACCCTCTGGATTGCATTAAACAGCAAGGCAGATTAGACAAGCACAGTTGTCCCTCTGGCTTTTAAATCTGTGACTCTTCATCTACCTGGACACCACAGAGCATCACTCTCCCAATGAGCATGACCAGCCTGATACGGGCATTCCAATTCTTTTCCACAAGACCTCTCAACATAGCAGGTTTGCAGTAATTAATGGCACATAGACAACCTTGCTTCTCTCCATTCAGGAGAGGTGCATGACAACTCGATCTCATTAGGCCTAGAACCACAAAAAGATGCAGTCCTTCCAAAAATGCATGCATCCATGCCTACCATTGGAAACACAGCCATCTGATGGCATCCCCAGACCAGATTAGGCATTTTGGCTGCCTCTAGCAAAATAAGAGTGAAACAGGATCCAAAATAGCCATGCTGCTGTGTGGAGAGTTGTCAGCACTGGCTGGGAGGGGATATCTGCCAGTTAGGAGAGTCTCAAGACCCTCCTCTGGGTTCCAGGAGACACCATATCTCCCACTTGGACTCAGAGAACCACACACCCTTTTTCTAGCCAAGGTAATGTGGATAAAGGTTCATAAATCTGGGTTCAAAAGATGGCAGGGTGATGCTTAACTGGACATCTTGGTGTTTATAAAGCATGAGGACCTGCTGTGCTCTCCTTCTTAGCCTGAACATCTTTTACATCCTCAGAGTGCGCTAGTCACAGACAACAGCCAGGCTGTGCTGGGAACACTCATCATTGTCCTGTGGAAATTGGGTCACTGTGCAGAGGGGACAGCAGAAACCTTCCAGTAAGAGGGAAAGCCACTGTCTCTGATCACAGCTGAGCAGAGACGGTTGAGAAGAATGCTCTAAAAACCCAGTACGTGACCTTTTGAGTGCTCTGATACCTGTGCATCTTCTCCTCACGCATAAAATGCCATGCCACTTCTTATTTTGGGCACTGCCAGTTTTGAATGTAGCAATGCCTGATGGTTGGTGGACACTGATGATGACGGCAGGGGTCTGAGTGAAGAGACAGTGGCTTCCTGCTAGAAGACACATAAATTTGCCCCACCATGTGGTGCAAGTAGGGCTGATAGGAGAGCTGATGTGAAATGGCGTGAAGTGCTTTGTGCCAAGCAGGAACATCAGTCCACACCGGACAAAGATCTGCCCTTATATTTTAATACAGATGAGCATAGACCAAGTCAGAGCCAAGTAACCATGACTTTTCCAGTTCAGATCCAGCACAAACCAAAATAGTGGTGTGGCTCTTACTCAGGAACAGACTGATCCAAACCCCTGCAACCACCACAACTCTCAGAAAGACTGCTGCTAAATCCAAACTGTGAAATTGGGACTTGGCCCTAGACCAAGCCAGCATCTTGGCTGGACTGAAAAAAGCCACCAAGTAGACACTGAGAAATGAGTAGTCTGCTCCCTTTCTACAGAAATCTTTTCCAAGGTCTCAGTCAAGTGCCCCAACTTGTCAAACCTTTATCACCTGGTATAAAATAATAATAGATTAACAAAAAAAAAAAAAAAAGAAAAAAGAAAAAGAAAAAGAAAAAGGAATGGAAGAACAGTGTTATACAAACATAAAGGACTTCTACAGATGGTACATAGGAATTTGTACAGATTTTTATTTGGAGTAAAGTGTGGTCTTATAGCAAAGCACTTGGACCCAACCATCTGCACTACCTCTCTCAAAAACTCAGCCTTCATATAATTCTTCTCCTCCCTTCCTCAGCCTGCCTCCCCTTTCCCCCCACCCTGCCTCCCCGTTCCCCCCACCCACCAAGAAAAATTCAGAAATCCCATAAAAGTTAACTGCTCGAGCTTGCAGTTTAAGTCCTGTTAGGCAGCCAGTTCCCTTTCAACACACACACACACAAAGGAAGCCATGGGAATTTCTCTGGAAATTCAGTGGCGCTGGTGCAGCATTTTTACTGGGATGTAAAGATACAGCAGAATTAAGGTACGTCCAGGAAATTTTTCAAATGTGCCTGGAAGAGATGGCAGGGATTTCACTCAACAGTGTTGAATTCAAATCTGAGACACAAGGTTTGGTGAAAAGGACTGCTATTTTTAATAGCCACAGTTTTCTTGTGTGATTCCAGCTCTCTAAGACCCTAAGACCTTTAAATTCCATCTAGTGTCTATCACATGCCATTGAATTGGCATGTTTGCAAATTGCATGCAGTGAGATCCTTCCATACCAGCAGCTCTGTCTCAGATTCCCCACCATCCCTGCCAAACTAGTATTGCCTGCACATTTTTTTCATCTTTTCATTGAGTTCTGTGTGTCAGCCAACACATTCTTTAGAATAGGCTTCAGTAGGCATGGTAACTGGTTCCTGGTTGCAAGCTGCCTTATGCATTTGCTCCTGTTTCTTTCTGGATAATTTCCCCCCTCCTTCTTCTTAGGTGAGGACTTAAAACGTGTTTAGCGTTATCCATTCCATCTGTTGTGTTTGCGATAAATAGCCGAGATATAATAAAAACTCCTAATTGAGGTAGTGATGCGGTGAATAAGCAAAGCTTGTTCATCGGGACTGTGAATCTGGACTGTTGATAGCTGCAGGTACCTCGGGGCTGCTCAGCCTGACTGCTATGTTGACTTTGTCTAATTGCAGGGGAGGAGCTAGAAAAGCAGTGAAGGGCAGTGGCACACACAGCAGGATAGCTGAAAAATACTGGCATAACCACGCAGAGCTAAACAAACTGACTGACAAAGCTCTTGGCGTATTATTAAAAAATCTGGCAAAATGCTCATCTCTTGACAAAAATGTAGAAAGACTAGTAATGCATAACTTTATCCCATGTTGGATTTTAAAGTGGCTAATGCCAAGTTGTCTGTCAAAATTAATAGGGCATTGCTTCTTATAGGATAGGAAAAAGAGTGAGATCGCGCATACATTTTATTCATTTATTCATCTCTAACAAAAATGATGTATCTGCTAAAAATTTATTTAGGGAGGGCTTTGGTAGATGCTAATGTGAATTCTGGAAAAGCAATACTCGAGGAGTGATGCTAGCTTATACTTCCTGGGGTTAATGGATAAAACCTTCCAGTAATATCAGAAAAAGCCTGCTATCATGTCAAATCTCAGTACGAGGAAGCTTCAGCCCAGAGATACTGTTACCATCTCTACCCAGATGCCTATTTTCCTTTTCTGATTATTTTCATTTAAATCCAACAATTTCATTTTTAAATGTGCTGCTTCGGTAGAATGACATTGATACTCAGGGTCTTCACAGGCACTAATCCATAAACAGATTTGTTTACCATCAGCCATAGTTAAATTTACTCTGCTTTAGTGTTTGCAAGAGATTTTTGTCTCTGCTGCTTTAATGATGGATACCTGACACCTGAGCTACATCTCCCAGAATATACTCTGATGTTCTTGTTTTTCGCAGAAGAATTTGCAGGGACTTTCTCCGAGCACCAGCTTGATTGTACAAGCCTATCCACCCAGTTAAAAGAAAAAGAAAAAAAAAGAAGAAATTTGCCTAAGTTGCTTCACTATCTTTCTAATGATCAGTTACAAGTCCTGAAAATTTCTGAAGACTCTCACTTTCTATACAAAACCCACGGGTGCCGATACTGTCCTTCCTGCTCTGGATAAATGGCCACACCAACCTGCAAACCCTCCAGTGCTTCTGCCCATGGTGCAGAGCACCCAGAGCTCCATCCAGAGCACAGGCCACCGTGAAATCAAAAAATGCCAGGATCAGAGCAATTTAAAAAGAAGCCACAGCTGGCTTCCTTTCCGATTAGAGTTGATTTCTACATAGCCTGAATGCAATCTTACAAAACGCTACTGAAAATAGCCTGGTGTATTTGGGGGTTTCCAGGAGGGACCAAAGTCAGGAAGCCATTTTATCAGAGTACCCAAATAAAGAAAAACCTTTCCCTGCCTTAAGAAGGCGACAGTCCAAGTAACGATGAATTTTCTTTCCTTTTTTTTATCGTAGGCTGTGACCATTGCACACATCTATTGTAAAGCTACAGGGGACTCGCCGGTCAGTACTGATGAACCGATGCGCCCGTGGGGTGCAGCACATTGTATCCATAGTTCATACCTTGGCAAATGCGGCCCATTTTGTTGTGCTAGTGCAGTCTGGGCTTAACCTTTTCCCAAGGAGCCTAATACGCATCACTGGGCTGTCCTCACAGCAGCAATAGAGAATATGTTTGACAGCACAAGCATTTTCAACAAGGACAAACATCCTGCACCCCAAGCACCCCCAGAAGCCACCAGCCTGGTGCATGACCAAGTATTCCTGCAGCTGAGATGGGCATACTCAGGCTTTGCAGCTACTTGGAGTCACCCTACATATTTCAGCATTTTAAACCCCCTGCTTCCAGATGGGACACACTGAATCCGGGTGTCTGTAGGAGAGGCAAAGCCTTTCGTTGCTAACGAGTCACCCCCCGGGAGGAGTGTGAGCAAACGCTGACACTCAACACACACAGAAAAAAAAAAAGAATTGTGCAAACGTTCTTCAAAGGCTGATGGAATAAACATGTAAATACAAGATGGGCTGACTTCCTACTGTTCATGTTTGCTCACTGTGAACATTTGGTTCACTTGGCTTTCCTCATTATTTCAGCTGGGGAAAGTCACTATATGAATTAATAGCAGATTTCCCCGCTGAAAATAAATGTTTACCAGTATTATTTTTTTTTCCTTTTGGCAGAGACCAGGCTTTTTTGTCTGACTGACTCCTTTTTGGCCTGCACATCCCTGAGGTGTGTAATTAAAGTGAGGGAATTTGTGCATAGTGCTTTAGGGGCTTAATGAATAGAAAACACAGGATATTTCATTGATTTGGTGCACACGATATTGTCAGAGTGTACATTTCCTTTGTAAATAGCAGAAAGAGAGCCATAATAATATATGTGCATTCAATCCTGTGTGTAAAAAAACCAAATTTAAAAACAAATAAAAGAACTGTATCTGTTTCCAAATTCTAATATAAAATACATTCAAAAGAGCAATTTAGACTAAAACAGAAAAGCAGGAGCTTCAACATGGTTCAGAATTAACAATCAAGCTATAGTTTCCTCAAGATATAATTTCACTTAGAGTAGGTACGGAAAACTTTTAAAAATTCATTATACAAAGCCACATGTGAAAATAAGATCTGTGTTAGTAAAAGATTCTTCGGCTGCTCTTAAAAAAATAAAAAGTACCTTAAATAGCATGTGTGTATAATGTATAAATAGTGTACAATCTGTGCAGTGAGTAGACATCAGTGATATGTCTCACATGTTCTGTGGATTGCGTGTTGAAATAATGCTGTGTGTTGAAATAGGAGGGGATAAGAGAAAATAAATTCTCTTTTCTGGAGAGGTCTGTTTTGAGCAGATCTAAACAATTCACGCTGTGGAACTGCCATGATGGTCAAATACATTTTGTCACTACAAAAAGGAGATGGATATCCACGACCCATGATGTGCACCCTTTGGACCTGATGAAGACATGCAGCCACAGAACAAGAAGCACAGACCACAAGGACAGCCTTTCATGCGACCCAGCTCAACCCAACCCAACTCAGCTTCTGCCCCACCAGGTGATACAGCACATGGGACATGCTTCCTGGCATTCCCTGTCCCATCTCCAAATGCAGCAGCATCTCAGACATCAAGGACAAAGACAACTGAAGCAGTCCATCCACATCTCCTGAGCACCACTGACAGGAGGAGAGCCCTCCAACACATTTTCTGTACTCTGTTTATGTAGGTTGTGCGTACCAGGAGTCTGGCCAGGAGTCTCTGTGCTGCGCAAGTGCCAAAATACAGATAGTCTGTGTGCAAGGACCAAAGCAGGTTCACCAGTCTCCCATTCAGCGGAGAGCAGTCCTAGCCCGCCTAGGACCGAAGGCCCAAGGCAAAAGCTGATGCTGTGATCCTCTGCTTAACAGATGGATGGTGACATGCTGGAACAGATTATCTGGTGAGACGGTGCAATTTCCAGCACTGGAGGTCTCTGAGGTATCTTCCAGCCCTATTGCTCAATGAATTTATAATTCATCATTTCGTGAGCGAGTCAAGACACTCCCTCAACTCTCAAAACAGCATGCAAAGGACAAATTGCTCTTTTTGCATCTCTTCCCACTAAGCAGAAAGGAAAATAAGACATGGGATGGGAATGCAGAAAGAATGGAGGGAAGTTCAGCATCTCCCCACAGCTCTATTCTGTCCAGGCTATAAAGCTTTGTACATGTTTATTCATATCCAAAAAAATGCATGTGAAAATATAATTTTTCTTTTATTTCCTTTGACCCTTCTGATATCTTCTTCACAGCAGAAGATTAAGTTCAATTTCAAGAATCCATTGGAGAAGAAATGCATGTAGAATTGAAAAAGAAGCATTTTATCATTAAAAGAAGACATCCCAGGGTGTGTTAGGGGATACCAGCAGAGCGAGGCTGTTTTGTTGGGACCTCAGTCCTTACCCTCCCTGAATTTCCAGCTCTGTCTGGCACACTTGAAAAAAACAGTTAATTCAAAGAGTGTATTTTAGGTCAGTATTACTATTACAATGCATTTCTATAACAAGCAGGATTTCAGGACTGGGATTATGAATTATCTGAACTTCAAGGTATTTATTCTAACTGTAAATGACCTTCCTGACCTTCTCTCATTCTCACTCCATCAATGTGCTGGACTTCATCATTTAAAGCCAAATCTAACATTACTTAAAATCCAAAGCAGCAAGGTCCCACTTGTAACAAAGTTATTTGCAAACTGACAAATAAATTAAATATTTAATTAATCTACTGACACCCCATCCTGTTATTTCCCTGATCTGGAAAGACAGAAGTAAAATCCAAGTACATCATCCCAGCTTTCTGTGGACATCTATTTAAGTCTTACAGTCATATTCCAGTACCGTGTGAGTCAGAGCCATTTCGGTCTCTGCTCAGTAGATCCTCAAACTGCCGGCAAAGTCAGTCTTTTGGGGTTCGCTGTATTGCCCCCGTCCACTAGCCACCCGCTTGCCAAGCAGTGGGGTGTTTCCAGAACAAAAATTTCCATTATGAAGGTAATGTATTTTACATCAGGTTTGGGGTTGTCTTTTTAAAGAGAGTAAGGAGAGAAAACAGCACAAGTATGCTCAAAGAACAGTGGTGCAAGAAGTACAACGCAATATGCACAGACCTGGAAAGGAGAAGTGTATCTGATCTCTCCAGCTGATAGGGTTTCCTTGCCTGCCGGCCATGCAGCAGTGTTTGTGGGATGTGGGAAATGCTTCAGGAAGGCGGATTTGTCTGGGACCCCCAAGGACAGAGTTAGCAATGCTCTTCAGCAGTCAGCACACACAGAAACTTTGCCATTTATATATAATGGTTATGTGACATTCCCTGATCTTAAAATAACAAAGCGTTTTAATCGCAGTGACTTTGACCTTTTGGTCAAGTGGAACGCTTGCTATTTAATTTCTTTACTTTTCATACAACACGTTAGATCCTCCCTGTAAAGCAACTTGGGAGACTGCTCAGCAGAGAATGGCTGGTTTTGTGGTAACGGCAACCACAAAAGGTTCAGCTCATGTCTGTGTACAGCCTTCCCAGCTGGATTCAGACAATTTGCTCGTGCTTTGACCCATCCGACCGAGTTATAGCTGTCCAAGGGGACACACAAGTGTCTCTCTGCATCCTCTGGGAAGTCAGCAGAAGCGAAGGAGCATGTCCCTAGGATAATTCAGACTATCCAGAGCCTGAAACACATTTTAGAGGCACATCTTTCTCCAGTTTCTGATTTGAAATGGACTATTGGGACCCTACATGCAGAACTTTGCTGCCTTGGTTACATGCCTGAAGATTCATGAGGTTTTTTTATCTTCTTCCAGTCAGGAAGATCCAAATGACACAAAGCAGTCAGATCTTGAGGACCAAAAGCAGGAATGAGACCAAGAAAGAGAGTTCCATGTTCTCATATGAGAGGTGGTTCACACAGACCTGTGATCTCAGTCGATCCAGGCAGGCAGGACAAGCCTGGGCTAACAACCCTAACTGCGATACCCCCTCTGATTCCAGGCTGTGTTTGGAACCTGCTGAGGTTTGACCACCTGTAAAAGTCACCCACACAAACTACAGAACAAATCTGTCAGACTGGCTGAGCCTCTTCAAATAGCCCATTCCTACATTTGCCTACCCACCAGGTAACAGTGTGATCTATATTTCTTCACATATGGTCATTGAATTTTGTCAAGCACCGCTAGAGTGGCAGTGATGAATTGGAGTTTTGTAGCAAATCCACACAACATCAGCAGCCGCAAAGGCTAGATGAACCACCTCCCACCCTTCAGAACCACCTCCCTGCCTTCAGAAGGACCACACCATAGCCTGACGCATCCCAAATCAGAGTTTTGCTCCTTCAGCTAAAGGAATTCCTTTTCAAGGTCACTGCTGGTAGGTTGCTCATTCTAGGAGATGGTCTAAAGAGCTGACTGTCACAGTGACATGGACACATCTATGCCCAAATGGGCACAGCAGCTATGGTGGCACTCCTGGTGACAGCCAGAGGAAGGGATGACATGGTGGCATGGTGAGTCCCCTTCAGAGTACTCCCAGCTCCCACCGAGTGCACACTTCTACTCATACCATGCTTACAGTCCCCCCTTGCACATCCACCCCATGCCATCTTCTGTGGCCACCAGGAAGAAATTGTTCACACGCTAAAAGCAGTACTGAATTGTTCATTTGATGCTTAGTCCCTTCCAAATAAACCTCTGTAGCTACTAGCCCATGAAGGAATTAAAAGTCCTTTGTACTGTACTGCCAGGACATCTGATCAGGGGAGAGAGGAGAAAAGGGACACTCATGTCCACTAAAAGCCAAATTAGACATGAGTACATAGCACCTCTTTTCTAACGCTGCTAGAATTGTTTCTCATATACAAAATGGCCTCATACGCAACTTAGAAGTAAGTTATTGCTGGTCTGTCAGTGTCCACAAAGAATGTTTCAATGCCAATAACAGACGCCTTCAGAAGGCTGTCAAGAAAAAAGCCTTCCTGCTAGACATTCACCCACAGTGCTGACCAGGTTCCAAAGTGATCCAGCAGCAGGGTGGACCAGGCACACCCTCACCTCCATATTCCACAATTTCATAAGAGCACCCAGCTAGACTAAAGGAAGGTGCAGGTCCCCAGTGCACAGACACAAACATTCACCACCTCCAGTGGAGCCCAGTTCCTTCTGGGGAAGGGGCTGAACTCCCCTCATCTCAACCCAGCAACAGCGCGGTCACCTAAACAGGCACTAAAAACCGTAACAAACATAAATGCAGTAAAGACAGATGTTGATGCTCTCCTCTTTTTAAGCAGCTTTATATCATTTAACTCATTACAAACTTCTGCCCAGTCCCTCCTTCCTCTGTGGCCACCCAGCGCAGCTGGGCAGCAGAGGAACCCGCTCCCCGGAGGAAGTTTTTCCATTTTCCTCACAGCCAAGAAGTGGGAATGTGAAGGCAGCATGACTCAGGACTTACAAAAAACCTCACCCCACCGTCTGCTCCTCAACTTTCAGCCTTTCACTCTTCACCACCCCCCCTTCTCGCAGGGCTCTCATTGCAAGCTGATCATGTTCCCGAATACCACAGGTCATTGTCTTCCCACAGCCTCAGGAGCTGCAACCTGCTGAGGCCGCAGTGCCAGAAGGCAGCTCTTTCCCTCCTTGTGGTTTGCAGCTTATTTTTTCACATTTTCCTAAAGGGAAGAAGCGCTCTGACTGAGTGTTAACCACCACACTCATTTTCATCTCGCCGTGTTGGCGGCAGCTCTTAGTCATGTAAGCGCCAGGCTTAAATTCAGCAAGCTTTGGCTTTTCCCCCTTCTGCACTTTTCAAGACGACTTGCAAGGAATTGGTATGCATTTGTAGCTCCGTTTTAAAATCTAACTACTGAGCAGAGACTGCCAAATTTCAGCCCACAGCAAATTCTTACAGCCGAGCTGTAACCCTTCAAAACAGAGACTGCTAACATATGGTTGTGTCAGTGGGAGCTTCTGTAATGCAATTTATTGTTGTGTAGGCTCTTTCAAGCTACTACACATGAAAGGTAAAAGGAACATTTACTCTTCGATGGGAGTTTAATCTTAGATTTACCTCATTTGAAACAAAACCATCATTTACATCTCTAATACATAAGCAATCACCTGTGAAGAGCGCTTGTGAATAGATATATTTCTTGACTGTCATCAGAGCCTTTGTTCCTGACTGGGGGTTTTGCCTAAGAAAAGGCAAATTCGGTCCCCTTCCAGACAGTATGCACAAAACCCACTGATATCACTAGAAAACAGTGATAAATAAAGGAAAGTGCTCTCATGAAGTGGAACAGATATTCACAGCTAACATGGGGCTTGCGCTAGGTTCATTCTGTTGCATGCATACATAATTTAATTCCTCTATGCTTTGCCTTCTGTGCCCTTTTTATATCTAAGCATTACAGTGTATGGTTAAGGCTTCAAACAGAAGTAATCTCCTGTGAAGTGAAAGTGCTTGATCCTGTACAAGCAATAAAAGATAAAGCTATCCCACAAGATGGTGAAGTGTGCTCACTACTCAGCCTCCTCTTCTCCACAGCTTCAGCAAAGGGATGCCCAGTGGTGCATGATCCTTTTGTGTGGTCCACTCCATCTCAATCAAATTGGCATCATGAGCTCCTTGACACCACAAAGCACCTCTGCTAAACAAGGATGCAGAGTTTTGGAATTGAGGATGTCTAAAAACAAGTCCCTTCACTTGGTTTAGGCTGGGTCTAGCAAGATGACAAGTTTTCTCTCTCAAATCCAGTCAAGTACTTGTGCAATGTCCAGCTTCAAGCCTGGCCACAGTGCAAGGACTTTTCCTATAAGAGAAGAGCGGTCAGCTCACCACTTCCACCTTTTTTCATTTTTTTTTCCCTGGCGTAACTTCTACCTGTGAAGGCACATCATTAAGTAATTGGGTGACCAGGCCATAATTCAAGAATGTGACCTCAGGCTCTGACCTACCACTGCCTCCAGCTGAATCCCTCAGTCTGCATGCAGGATGAAGGCACCTAAAATGCATCACCTTTGGGAAGGGCTTGCTCTGAAGTCTTGTGCTCCTCTTGAGGGGTTCTGAGTTGAGACACAGATTGCAGAAAATACTATGGATAATTTTTCCCCCTCCAGGGCAATTAATTTAACTTGAAATTTCAGTTGGGTTGATACATTGAAAGATAGCTTAGATATTCTTCTGTGGCTCTGAAGTGGGACATAGAGAAGCACATAGATTACAGATTAAAGACTAGTAATGGGGGGGGGGGGGGGCGGGAAGGATATTTTAAATAATAAGAAATTGAGATGGTCTTGTTTTCTTTCCATGATGTGATGACTCTGAAACCTATCAATTGCCACCAATGTTTACCTTTCTGAGCTGATCTTTTTAGTAGAAACTCCTATCCAATATGTATTTCGAGAATCTCCACGTGACTCCTCAATATCAAATACCCAGGAGACCCAGCACCAGCTTCCCTGTACAGAGGGCCATTTGCAAAGAACACCAACTCTCTCTCTCCTGTAATACATATTCTCTTCTCCAGTTAAAGTAATAAGTTACTTAAAATTGCCTTTTTTTCCATAGTTTACTTTGCTGTCCTCTGACTACCAAGCAATGAGTGCCCTGGTTACTATAAAAGTCATGCACACATGTCTTCTGCCAGCATGGTGTCATGTCTTCTGTCAGTGTGTTATTTAGTACTCAGTGTTCCTATTATCTTCAAACTGGCTCTGGATTTGTTCCAAAGATTGCAATGTTGTTCATGATAACTTTGGTGGAGGGTTCACAGTCTGTCTGAGCATAGATTGAAACAATGCAGGGTTTGGCAAGGGAAGACATGGAGATTGAGTTTTGGGGGGGAAAGACAGAGGGAGTTCATATCTATATGTGCCAATTATCAATCTGAAAGTCCATGTTAATCTGCCTGGATAAAAGAAATTCTGTGTGGTGAGGAAAATGTGAAGCACTGATACATGGAAGGAGGGAAATCGCTCTTCTAGACAGGAATCACCAGAGCTCCCATCCAGGTTAAGTCCCCTCTCTACTTTTGATTATTTGCCAATTTATTACCATGTCTGCTTTTCCAAACAAACAGAACAGAAACGTGAAACATACCCGTATCAGTCTTCAAGATGAGACTTCAGAAAACTCTCATAAACGATAAGTTTTCAGAGCTAATTTGGCTACTTCTTTGTCTCCCCAAATTCTGTCTCTAGATCAGTGTAAGACCTGCCTTGTCTGGATGGCTCCGTTTTACTGTTACTTGAAATATTTAAGCATATTAGCAGACTTCTAGCCAAGAATACCTTGTGGTTGATGTAAAGTCTCGTTTCCCTTGTTTTCTTATATATGTTAGAACAAACAAGCCATTTCATATTTTATTAGAAGGAATATGATTTATTTTTGTTAATATATTTGCTCCATGGCAGAGCCTCAGTGGATGAATATTTTACTCCCTTGACAACCTAAAAGGGTGACACTTGCAGTCTGATCTCAGCCTGTTCTAGCAGTCTGCAAGCCACATTTTTTGCAATACAGAGGCAAATTTTCAGATGCTAAGAGAGCTTTTGATCATAAAAAATAAAAAGCCCACATCATTTTCACACTCCTCTGTAGGTATTGTGGTTTTGGTATCTGCCTCCTTGTGTCTGAATTCACATTTTTCCATGGATAATCAGTGCTGTCAATGTGATAGCAAACCCAAAGAGGCTCACACACAGGTAGGAGCATTTGTTCCCAGTGTAAGCAGGTTGTAGGATCTGTACTGTGGAGAAGGCTGGTGTGCAGACAGGGACCATGACTTAGGTATGGGGTGAGAACCTATAAAACATTCATTCTCCACCTGAGTCCTGTTTCTTTTTTTCCCCAGACGTGTAGCAGTAGGTGAAGGGAGACCTTGAGTCTTTTTTCTGGCCAGTGCACACTACACACAGATGCTCTCTTCTTACTACTCCACACACCCTACATTCACTCTTAGCTCCTCACTGCAAGCCCTTACAACAAAGGCCCAACATTTTCTTCAGAAGAGATCATCTAGATACTTGTTTTAGTAGGACAATTATTTTATCTCAGCCTGAGCAATCTGGGCTTTGACTCATAACGTATGTTTGGACTATTGGCAGTAAAAGAGTAAACTGAGTTGGTGCATAGCGTACTAATCAGAGATAAAATACCAATGCCACACTAAATTTCCAATCAGACCAGGACCCACTGAGCTGGGTATGACATAAACACAATGTAGGAGACAAATGTAGGAGACACTGTACTATGGAGATTTTAGAGTGTGACAGATCTAAACACACAAGGGTAGGAAGGGAGTGTACCTAGGGCCACACAAAGGTCCAGTAGCAAAGCCAGAAGAAAATCCAATATCTCATGCCTTCCCTGCTAAAGCATCCAGAGTCACCCTATGAACTTCAAAAGAAAAGCTGTAAAAAAAGTATGTGAAAGGGTATCCTATTTAGGTTAAACCAGCATGTTCATTTTTGCACTATCTAAGCCATGGACCCAACCATGGAGCGCATGGAAAACGCAACTTCTCCATGACCCACTGCATGGAGAGGTACCAAGATGAGCTGCAAGGATGAAGACAGAAACAAGCAGAGTAAGTGATTAAACTGGGAGCTTCTGGTTTGTTCCAGGCAACCAGGGCAAAGATCAAGGTCTTTCCCAAGCATTTATCACAGGTACACATCTATGCTCTGCACATCACCCAATATTGCAAGGGCAAGTTTACCCAAGAGGCTGTAAGCTCTGCCAAAGGCACTGTTTCATTAAGGGCTTGCTTCCTAACAAAAGTGATGCCAAATAAAAAATTTAGTCCCAAATGTCTCTAAACCCTGGGTATACATACTTCAGCTGCCTGCTATCTCTGAAATCAGATCTGGATTCAAAATGCACAGCTTCTGCTTGTCTTTTTCTTCCCATACTATAAGGGAAGAGGCAGTGTATTTAACAAAGCTGTTATGCAGTTTACTGATTGTGATTATTCAAGGCAAATGCTTTGAAGTAACAGCTTAGTGCAGAGTGACAGTAAACAAGATATAGAGATACACCTAGATGAGAAGAAAAATAAATGGCAATTAGAATTGATATTCTAGGTGTAGGAAATGCCAGTAAAACCTCAATCTCCAGCAATGACACTCTGCATTTGTATTGCCACTTCCCTGCAAGATCTTCAGGATGAATTACAAACGGCAATTAGACATCACTGAACCCCCAAATGGCATGTGAACATTATCCTAGCTACTGTACGGCTGAAGCAAATGAAAAAAAAAAAAAACCAAAGAAAAGGGGAGCCCTATTTAGACCTCCTATGCTAATTCTCAGGGCTAACCCAAGCACCTGCAACAGCATTTAAGTTCAAGACAATGATAAACAATTCAGACCAGCTCTTAACTTGCAGCACAGTGAATGCAGAGGAGTTGAGGACTGTACTCAGGCAGGTCACTATGAGGATGTTTTTAAAATTGTCACTTCCCCTCCCCATTCATTGCACTGGGGACTAAGGACTGACAGTCATGGAAAAACATGGAGCTGAACTGTTCCTCATTGTCTTGATAACATGCAGCTATATTCATCTTCGGTATGGGTACCTGAGTCCAGATCTAAAGCATTTGCTCAGGACTGACCAGAGAGTCCAGGGCAGACCCAGGAACAGAATCCAGCACTCTTGACTCTGAAGTACAAGGTAAATGTGCAAACTGGACACTCCGGTACCTCTCTCAAAGCCCATGTGGGATGGAAATCCTCACAGGAAACATGGAGGTCCCTGCACAGTGTCCTAGGAGAGGGGGCAGTTTGCAAATTTATAAACTGAGCAGAAACTGAAGAACAGACAGTAGAAGAGGTATAATTTTATCTTTCTAGTCTCTTTTGGCTCCTCTTACATTGGTTGTGAACCTGCTTGCCATTAGGTTTGAGTATTGAGGACAATGACTATACTAATTTTAATTTTCTGATTTCCATAAATATCTCTTCTTTGACACAAGCCACACTGGTTGTATTTGGTGGTGAAGCTATTGCAACTCGATTGCTTTCAGTTGAGGAGTTTGCATACCGCCACCAAAGCGTGTCTATACAAACTTTGGCATGGTCAAGGAGCTACCACAGTCTCATAGAACTGCAGGCTTCTGCTGCAAGTTCCTAGATGTGCTTAACCCACCAAAGTCATATATGTTTTCTCCTCACCCAGAAACCCCCTTCTCCTGCGGACAGCCAGAGCTGTGGCCAGTACAGAAAAACAGTGACTTGCCTTCAAGGTGCCAACAAGACTCCTTCCTAGCACTGGCATGAGTGACAGCCTGTAAAATACTGCAGAGTTAAGATTCACCCCAGTATTAACTTCCTCACTTATATTTCCTCCTGAGCATTCCTGCATCTGAAGTCTGTGAAATGCCACCATTCCAAAGGGTAAAGCAAAGAATTACAACTTATCATGAACACTGTACACAGAACATTGCTCTCTTTTTTTCCTTTTGTTCCTACCTAATTCTACTTTTTAGAAAAATTATTAAAACTAATTGCATTATTTAATCCCATCACATAAAATCCTCCAGTGTTTCATTAATCAATGTAATCAAGCCAATCAAACTAGATAAAGGAGATCTTTTAGCAGGCTTTGATGAGATTTTATCAAAATCTCAGTGCATATTGTAAAGTCTTCACATTCTCAGAAGCAAACTAACTGTAGAATGTGGAAGCTTTATCAAGCAGACACTAATAAAGCAGATGATGCTTGGACCATTTTATGAGGTTCTTCATATTAAACTAATAACCAAAATGCTTTTGTATTATATATAAATATATAAAGGCATATGGAAATAGCATTGATTTTGTATACATAGAAAGATTGCTATAAAGCAATCACTTTCTTTTTTTAAGTAATGATGAAGATGCATGTCTGTAAGTCAGCAGACCACAAAGCCAAAATACTGTCAGGAAAATGCAGTGGGTAATGCAAAAGTTTTAACAGCTGTAAGTGAAGAGCCTTATTAAAAGCACAAGCCATTTCCTTTTAAATGTAGTACTCTTACCCCACATCTGAATCATAAACAAATACAAATTAATCAGCTCTGTCTTGCACCACACTGATGTTTGCGTCTCTTCTTCCCCCTTCAGGTCACAGCTCCCATTCTTCATGTTTTTGTGCTGACTAATCAGGAGTATAAGCTATTGAAGTACTACCACAAAAATAAAATTTAAAGAGGTGTTGATGTAATACAGCACCATAAAACCAGGAAATGTGTACAGTTGGTGGATGCTACACTAGAAACACAGACTGTTACCAGGTTGATTTAACTCCTTATAAAACACTTTGGCCAGAAGAAATACCGCCAGGATCCCATCTAACGGGCTCAGAGAACACAGTATAAAATGCCATCGGTGTATCCCTATGGCTTCTGCTCCTTGCAGTTAACTTGGCTTCTCAGATATGACAGTTGTAGCAGCTACTACCCCGCAAGCACAAAGACTTGCCAACACAGAAAATCCTAAACTCTTGGGTTAAACAATCCCTACTTAATCTAGATCTATAAAAAGACGCAAGGTCACTGCTTCTTGAGGGAGGTCCTCTCCTACCACTGGGTTTCTAGCAGTAGTAGCAGGGATGGTGTTAACAGACTCTCTTGGGCATCTTGTGGACAGAAATATCTTTTACTCACCCAGACTCCTCCAGCTCAGCTAGTATAGGGCATCCATGAAATTCACTGACTGCATGACTGTGAATATTGTGCCACACTTGCATCCTTGTCCTGCCTTCATTTCATGTGTGCCTGGGGTCACCAGCACAGCTAGGATGAGGAGACACTGTGAAACACCCAATAGTTAAGTGCAATATCCCTTAGGATCTAATATCCCAGGAAACTTCAGGCAGTTACTCTCTTGGCTCAGTCCAGCCTGGCTTAGGAGACCCCCAAAAAAATTGCATTCCAGAAAGCAGACCTTGAAGCACCAAAGAAATCAGCCTGACAAGTAGCACACACTGCCTGCAGAGCAGGGAGAGTTGAAAAATGAGTACTGCTTTCTCTCACAGCTACCTCAACATTTGTTCCAGCCGAAAACATTAGAAGTTTCACCGCTTTCTCTCCTTCAGAGACTCTCTGGGCCAAATCCTCCCATCCCAGCTGGAGCTGTATTCACCCTCCCTTTTTTCTCTTAGGCTACTACATGGAGATAAGCAACAGGTAGAGTCAACACTGGCCATTTTCACATGAGTTCAGCACTTCAAGAGGCACTGTTAGAGCTGAACAATCCAGAGGAAATAACGAAGGAGGAGGATCTTGGGTTTTATTTAAAATCAGGCAACATGGCACCACTTGCTTGCTTAGAAAGATGCTGGGCTGACTGTGTAGGTAGCAGCCCAACAACAGCAGAATCTAATGAGTGCTGTAATTTTGCCTTATCTTGTGCTTCCATTTCAGTTCTGTGTTGCAAATAGTTTTAGATGGAATTAAGCTTGTCTCCCTCACAAGCAGACTTTGCTGTTTTTTCCTTCCCTTTCCTTTATCCAAGCTCCCAACAAATACAGCTCAATTTAAAAATAAAACCAGGGCTGAGCAAAGGAAGTTAGTCACGGGAGTAGCCGAGCTCTGCAAGGTCTGTAAAAAAGCGTGGGAAGCCATGGATGAGCAGCTGTGGGCACCTCAAGCCTGACCCACCTGTCTTGGCTGTGTACTCAAAGGAGCAGCCCTGCTCTACATCTGCTGCAAAATTGGACCTGATATGCCTAATGCAATCCCTTCAAAAATGGAGATAGACTTTTGCTTTGAGAGAGTTGTTATATTTTTTCTTGAAATCAACTTTGCATTACCAGACCTCATCCGTAATCCCTATGGTGCCAAAAAGTCACTTCACATTAGCTGAAATCAGAGCTTTCTAGTTACGGACACACAAGGTCAAACTATTCTCAAAACATTTTCCAGCAAGTTAAAACATTGAAAATATTCTCTGTAAAAATCAGCGTAGTTTGCTGAACGGAGTAGTGTGTGATCAGCAGAGGCTTTTGCTCATTCGTTATAGCCGTTACAATCAGGATGGGTTTATTATGTTAACTGGTTAATTAACCAATATAGCTGGTCATGTCCTAACTACTGTCATCAGAAGGAAAATATTTGTTTCATCTTGATATTCAGCAATTAGAGGAATAAATCCAGCGATTTGGGGTTTATGGAAGGGCGGTTCCCACTGTCACAATTCTGTACCATCTTTTTCATTCCACTGGAATGGCTTTTATTGTGCTTTTTAAGTTGTTTAATTACTTCAAGAGGAAGTATAAAATTTGTATTTGATTTTTTTTTCCACATCTTTAATTTAAAATAAAATTATCAGGAGGAGGAGAAATTGTAGTGGGATGCTGGGTTCCCAGTCATCCCAGCACACCACATCTCTGCTCTTTGGACAGCAATCACAGGAGCCCGGCAGCAAGCTGTGGATGAGGTTCTTCCAAGCAGCAGCATCTGGCTCTCTGGCAAGCGGAACAGGCGGCCGCACCGACCGCATTGGAGTTGCCCGTGGGTTTGTCACGTGGGGAAGCTGCTGACGGACTATCTGGGTTGCTCTGTCCTTGTCTCAATTACATTTCCTTTAGACACACACCTTTGAGGGTACCAAACCCTACTGCTAGAAGGCTCCACTTGCTCCTCCAAGCGTGACCTGACAGTCAAACCAGTGCGTTTCCCTGTGCCCACACCCAAAGTGCCCCACAGGTCACACCCGTGCAGAAGGACAATCAAAACTGATGTTCCTGTGAATTTAAGGCTGTCCTCCAGGATGCTGAACTAGCAAAAACATGCCTGACATTTTAACATAGTTGTGTGTTTATGAATAGCTTGTTAATCAAAAGATTTTTTGATTCTTTTCCCTTTTGCAGAAGCTTTGCCAGCTCACACTGGGGAAGGTAAATGTCTTCTTTCTTGCACTGTCAGCAACACAACTGCAGGTGGTGGTGATTTCTAGAGTGCTGGGATGGACGCTGCCAGATGCCAGCATCGAAGACAAGCTCTGAGCAGGGGATATGGTGCTCCACACATGTCTGCTCCCTCTCTTCTTCACCCACTTCCCGCTAGTGAAACAATTATGGCAGCCTTGTACAGAAGTGGACTTTTTAAAAAAAAAAAAGTATAAACACAACCTAAACCTGCTCATATTAAAGCAATTAAGGAATTAAGGGATGTCACAGCATGTGGGGAGAACTAAACTATTATTTTATTTCTTGATAGATAGTAAGTTCACTGAAAATTTGAGTATCATGCCATTCAAAACTGTTTGTTAGTGTGGGTGAAATGTGGAAAATAAAAAAGCCTTAATACATTTGGATATTCTTTTAAGGAAGACTTTATTTTGAAAATGCAAGTGTTTGAGATTGTTTACTTCTTCCAAATATTTTTTTAAAATTTTCAAATAGCATTTTTCTTACCAAAAATAAAATAAAAGGAGTTTTCAAAGGAATTATACAGCCTATAAATAAAATATTTTATGTCAGCTACACAAAATGTCTGTGGTTGATTCAAAACCATATTTCCAAGGGTTTTTAAATTATCTGTAAAATCTAAGAAAACGAATAACTGTTTTCAGTTCTGTATAGTCCACTTTTATCCTGACTGTTTTCTGCCTCAGTCACCAAAAAGAAAACTCATTATCCACCCAGCTCCATACATAAGGTGCAAAACTCTACTGAAGGATTTTGGATTAACGCAACAACCTTTCCATCAGCCAGACAACTCCCTTCTCTGTCAACTCAAAAGAAGAAAAAGTTGGAAACTCAAGTCTAGAACAGATGAATAGGTTGGTACTGTGTGAGTTTTCTAAGAAGCATCCAAACAAGAATCGGTTTAGGAAGAAGTTTGGGCTGAAAGCTTGTCTGCAGTGCTGCGCAGAAAAGGGAAATCCCAGCTATGGGCCGGGTGACCACTTGGGGAAATCACAGGAGGAGGATTTTGCGAGTGAGAGCCATTCCCAGGTGGTTTAAGGCCTTTATAAGGATTTAGCATGGAGTGCTTGCTGCCTTAAACAAAACAAAACAAAAGAAAAAAAAAAGAGGGGGAAAAGAAAGAAGAAGGGGGAAGAAGGAAATGCAAGTATAAAAACTGGTTTTTACCATAAGATTAAGGAAACACAGAATAAATAAAGTACAAACTGACATTTGATGGATTTATAAGTGTTCCATCAGGACAAAGACTTGAAAGTATTGATCCATGCTGCAGTATTTTGGTTTGGTTCAATAAATTTGGAATCTCCTTCACCCTCCCAAGCCACACGCATAGGCAAAAACTGGCTCCGAGAGGAGGGCATATCCAGTGCCACTGCCACAGCCACTGATGCCATATTCCCTGTGAAACCAACAGCCCGGCTCTTTTTTACTTTCACTATAAGGACATGGGTGATATTAGTGCACAAGAGGAAGAAGAAAATATTTCAGTGAAAGGAGAAAACTCTCAAGGTTATTAATTCATATAAGCCAAGCTATCCTATATGCTGGGGACATATGCAGGAAGGAGCCCATCTCTCCCTCAGGATGCCACTGCTTTCTCGAGGAACAAGAATGGGAGGCTGTGGGGAACTCCGCCACCTCTAGTGAATTTGGGCAGATCCCTCAATATTCTTCCATCTTTTAAAAAGGGAGAACTTTCCAGGGTATAAATTTGCAATTCTTTGGTTTCCAGGGAGGGAACTGCTTTTATAAATACAACTGGTTCTAATTAAGGCAAGCAGCCAAATTAAGCCCTTGAAGCTGCATGGCCTTGTACGTGCAGCAGAGCCTCCTCAAGGTCCAGGATCATGAGGTGAGCAGAGGGCAAAAGCAACTCTTTGCAAATGCTTATGAGGCTTGCTATTGGAATGAGCACCTTGCACTCTTGATCTGTCTCAGATGTGTAGCCACATGAGTTTTTACACATCCTTCAGTTAAACCTGAGTAAAATTTAGCACTCTGGGACATCATGTGGAGTTGTCCATTTGCCCGTTTCTCCGTGGGTCTCTAAACCATGTAAATGGTGCTTCATCGAGGACTATAGAAGTGTCATTTGAAATTCCTTCTCTGGAAGACGCTGTGAGTGTTATTTCCTTGGATTTTTAAGGCAGGCAATAAGAAGCCTGAAATGCTATATTAATTTCATAACTAATGATAATTAAAGTATTTAATAATATACAAAGCAATAACTAGAGTTTCATTCAGCATGAAGTTCTCTGATCAGCTCACCCATAGATACCCGATTATTGGTCAGCCTTTTTTTTCCCACAATACACAACATCCTTGTCCACATTTTTCTAAGGTCCCCAGCTGCATCTCTCAAAACCATTCTGCCATTTCCATTCCATGGTGATTTTCTCATCAAGATTTTGAGTCATGCACAGGTTTGACAAAATGGCCATACTTGAAGCAAAAATGTACAAACTTCCAAGGCTTAGTGCCACAATGTGAAAAGCATCTCTGTGGGAGCATAAGGAGACCTGTTTCTCTCTGAAATATTTTTCCTCAAAATAAAGGCCCACTTGGGATGCAAAATTAGCTTGTCTGCCTGAGAAACAGCTTGCACATCTATTTACTTTAGTAAATGGTCTTGGATCTGTGATCTTAGTGCATGTGCAAAATCTGGAGTGTTAAAAGTCCTGTGTTTCATTGATAATAATTTATATATCTCACACTGAAAAGCTTTTCTGAATAACAAGTGCAGGGTAAAATACAGCCAGTGGTGTTTATATTAGTTCTTTTTTTTTTCTTTTTCTAATAGGCTTTATATAATAACTCCTGTAACAATTAATCCAAGCACAGAGGCTGAAACTATCTACAGTGCAAGAGGATAGCACGAAAATAAAGTATTTTATTAAAAAATGCACTCTGGTTTAAAAATCCTTAGTTATGTGAAGGGAATTGGCCTTCTTCCTTTTTATAGTGTTTCTTCAATAAAGAACTGCAGTAAGTTAAGGAGAGTTGGGTAATTACACTATTATACTATAATTTGCATTGCTTGATAATGCTTATGTCAAAAAATGTTGGGAAGTTGCATTTCAATAAAACATTTAAATCGCTGACAGCCTGCGGCTTCCTGTACTGTGTAGACTAAAGACATACAGCAACTTGTTCTGAATTTCCCATCAGATATCAAACGCGTAGATTTATGGACTGTATAGACTAAATCGCAACAAATGCCTTAAATACAGAATTGTAGAAACCTACTCGCAGCTCCATGCTTGGGTAGGGTTCCTATAGCAGTAGTCCAAAATCCTCCAGGTAGTCCAAAAGCAAAGTATGATACAAGAAAAATACACTGGGGATAAAAGCGCAAAAAAAAAAACCAACCCAAAACACAATGGGGCTGAAGTTACCGCTTTCTTATCTTTCACTAAAGAGTATGAACTGATGAAATGAAATGAAAATCCTGTCCTATTTCTCAAAGACAACACGAGGAAAAGACACATGGCACAGCAAGTCTTAGCTGGACATCCATGCCCCAGCCTACTCCATCTTCCTGCACATACACACACGTGCACCAGCCCCAAGGACTCTCCCCACACACAGGACTTGTGTATGCTGTGCCGAGCACCATCACAGCTCCATCCTCCTCCTCTCAGCCACAGGCAGGGCTGAAGAGCCAGTTTCTGCTCTTCCAGGCTATTGCCTTTGCACCAACCCTGATCCCAGCAATGGCCAGATAACCAGAGCAGAAAGACAAGCCAGAGCATTGGCCGTGGCCCTCCTCCTCAAAAGACAACCTGCAGCCAGCCCCACTCTCACTCATCCTTACCATAGCAAGCTTCAAATAAACTACCCGCATTTTTTATCTGTTATCTTATCTGCACCTCATCCTGATGACTCTAGGTTTACACAGAGGAAGAAAAGAACTTCAGGGCTTGGAGGATATTCTCATCCGTAGACTCAGCACAAAATACTTCCCAGGCAGACACCAACAATGCTTCACGTGGCCAAACTAAGACACCTCAGAAAGATTCTGCTCTCACTAATTGAGTTGTCAGCACCTCCTGAACTCAGACCTCTCTTGGTGTTCAATGCTGCCACGTCAATCAAGACACCACATCAATTGAGGCAGCCACATCACCAGTCCGCCTAAACGAGGCACCAAGAAATGGTCACAGTGAGTACGGAAAAATACATGGGCAGGGCTGTGTTATTTACAGGTGCCTGCATTTCAGCTGTGGATGCAAAAAGCAAAAGGAAGGTGTCACCTTGCACCAGCAAGGAGCTGAAGAACTAACCATCACAGGCTAGAGCAGCTCAGACTGTAAACGTGGTTTGTTTTGTTGCATAAATATAGGTGTCTAGTGTCACCTGAGATGCCCCTGGGTGTCCCAGCTGGCCTCCAGCTACTGAGCCAGGAGGGCACAGATCTCCTGCAAGTCCTCTGCCAGACCCACCAGTGCTACATGGCCAACTCAGGGACTCGAGGGCATCTTGGATCCTCCTGACAACTGTGTTCAGGCAACTGATTTGAACCCTGTGCCACAGCAGTGTGCGGGGGCAGGACACAGCTAAGAAATTACAAAAATCCACCCAGAAGACATTTATTTTCCCGAGAAACTTCTCACCAAAAGATCTCATTGCAGCATTGATCCGTGAATGCACATGAAAGGAGGCTTTTTCTTCTCAACAACCTGTTGATAACACATTTACCTGCACCATTCGTACAAAAACAAACACAGAAGGCAGGCGCACTTCCATGGAAAATACTGCTACATCTGTTTCAAGTTCCTGCTTCCTAGGCACAGGCATAAACCGGTGTGTCATTAACATCCCCCTTACAGGGACAGATTTTAGAGAAATCAACAGACAGCCCCTAGCACAGCTGTCTCTGGACAGGAAAATGAAAGCTCCACAAACTCCCTTCCTCCCGTCAAAATTCCCTTTGCAAGCAGCCATCTGAGTAGGCGCGGGCGAGCGGGAGCTGTGGGAAGAGCAGTGCTCCGGAGAGCGAAGATGAGAAGAAGGAGGTGGGCGTCCCAGGGGACTGCATCCTCCTGTACCATTAAGCCTGCGGGCAGATCAGCCAGGGCTCTGGGAGCAGGCAGGGGAGGGAGATAAAAGGCTCCTGGAAGAAATCAGGTGCAGAGGGTGGGCAGATGCTGCTAAAGAGCAAAGAGACCCGGCCAGGCTCATTTGTCTGGAAGGGAACCAGCAGGAACTTTCTTTTTATCTCCGATTGCGGATGTTAGGGTAGTTCCTAAAGGCCACAGCCAGTTTGGACCCCACCGCTCTGCCTCTCCCTGCCTGTACAGGGAAGGAAATTACAGCCTTATTTTTTTCCACAGGTAGAAAATCCCCCACCATGACAGCCTCAGACCCATTAACTCCTCTCTGCCTGCAGGACCCACTTGGGCTCTACCTCCCCCAGCAGCAACCCGGCTGGGTGGTGTTGGGTCTGTTTGTCCAACAACCAGTTGAAGGTGGCCAGGTGTTTCTGGCCTGACCCAGGGCTCTGCCAGAGCCAGCCCTGCTTGCCCGCACCAGCCACAGCTGCCTCTGCCTGAGGATTAGCTGTGCTCCACCTGCTCTGCCCGGGATTTCATGGGGCATCCCCTGGCACATCCCTGTCTGTCTGTCTGTCTGTCTGCCCAGGGATTAGCCTGACCCTACCTGGGCTGCCCCCAGCTCTGCTTGCCAGGGTGGACCCAGCCTGAGCAGCTCTCCTCTGTGTGGGCTGGTAGGCCACAGCTGTCCGTCCATCTGTCTGCCCAGGAGAGATGGATGGGCACTGCTCTGCCCATCCAACCTCCACGTCTGTCTGTCTGTCTGAGAGCTACAGATGGGCACGGCTCTCCCCATCCTACCATCACATCTGTTTGTCTGAGAGGGGAGGCTGGACACTCTCATGTCTGTCGGTCTGTCTGGGAGAGCAACCACACGCTGCCATGTCTGAGGGGATGCTGGGCACAACCCTGTCCATCTGTCTGTCTGTGAGGGGATGCTGGGCACAACCCTGTCTGTTTGTCTGTCTGTCTGTCTGTCTGTGAAGGGATGCTGGGCACAGCCCTGTCTCTGTCTGTCTGTCTGTCTGTCTGTCTGTCTGTCTGTCTGTCTGTCTGTGAAGGGATGCTGGGCACAGCCCTGTCTGTCTGTCTGTCTGTCTGTCTGTCTGTCTGTGAAGGGATGCTGGGCACAGCCCTGTCTGTCTGTCTGTCTGTCTGTCTGTCTGTCTGTCTGTCTGTCTGTCTGTCTGTCTGTGAAGGGATGCTGGGCACAGCCCTGTCTGTCTGTCTGTCTGTCTGTCTATGAGGGGATGCTGGGCCCAGCCCTGTCTGTCTGTCTGTCTGTCTGTGAGGGGAAGCCGGGCACTGCCAGCTCTGCCTGTCCCTGAGGGGACGCTGGGCACAGCCCTGGCCGCCTGTCCGTCCCTGAGAGAGGCCGAGCACCGCCCGCCCCCCCGGGGAGCCGCCGTGCCCGGTGCGGGGCCGCCCGGCCCCCCTGCCCTCCCCGGGGGGCGGCGGCGGCGGCAGCTGCGGCGGCGGCGGGGGAGGGCCGGGGCGGGGAGGGGCGGCCGCCCGGCGGGACCGAGCCTGGGGCGGGCAGCCCGCGCCGCTGGGCACCGGCACCGGGGCCGCCGGCCCCCCCTCCTTCCTTCTCCTCCTCCCGGCGGAGATGAAAGGCTGCCGGAGGAGGGGGGCCCGGCCGGGATTAGGCCCGGGGGCCGCCGGAGCTGTCGGTCCCGGGGAGGGGGCGCGGGAGCCCGCCCCGCCGGGCAGCGAGCGGCCACATTGTCTCCGGTGCCAGCCCGGGCGGGACCGCGGGCAGCGCGCGCGGAACATCCCGAAAGGCCATTTGCACCCACGGGAGGCAGCTGACAGGGACCCCCCGCTCCGCTCCGCTCCGCTCCGCTCCGCCCCGGCCGGGCGGGGGTGCGGGACTCCGGCTGGGAACCCCCCCCAAACCACAGCCGACCCTGACACCACCCCCTCAAAAAACCACCACAGCCGACCCTGAGCCCCCCAAGTCACCGGCTCGGCTTTTGCAGGCTGGGGGGTGCCCCCCGCCCGGTGCACCCCCCGCCCGGTGCATCCCCCGCCCGAAGGGTGCCCGCGGGGCCGGCGCTGGCTGGGGGAGCAGTTTGCGCGGTTATCGTATATATATATTAATTAGATTTTCTTTTCTTTTCTTTTTTTTTAGGGAGAAATTGCGCTGCTCTAGTTTAATTATTTTATTTCTAATTATCAAAGCAACTTCGCTTCCAGGAAGGGGGTTTGAGTAGGACTTTTAACTCGGGGAAGGGCGCGCACCGCTCGGCACTGCTCCGCGACCCCCCTCCGGCCCGCTCCGCAGGCGCGGAAACACCGCCCGGCCCCGAGCGCACGGGGTTTTACCGAGCCGTCCCTCCTAGGGGAAAAAAAATAAAAATAAAAATACAGAGCAAACCCTCAGCCACCAACGCTCGGCATAAATACACGTTATCAGCAAATTGAGCAAATGAAAGTTTAATTTTTTTTTTTCCCCCCAAGCCCAAAGAAATGCCTTAAGCGAAGGCGTCGCTCAGGCGAACGCTGGCGCTTGGCAGCGCTGGAAATGAGCGGGGGGGAAAGGACTTTTCCCTTGGCTGTGGGGCACGGATTCGTTTGCAAACTGCAGCTTAACCGCTACCACCACTCCGCATTGTCATGCTCTTAAATATCCTGAATTAGGCAGCTCTTAAAAGTCCCTTTAAACCAGGCGGCGGGGGCGAGCCCTATTTGCACAACTTCTTGGGGTTGTGCTGCCATTACAAAAAAATATTAAATAATAATAATAATAAGGGGGGGCGGGGGGCAAAGCGGCGGGGACGGTGCTGCTGGGTTTATCGGTGGAGCGGGGGAGACGGCGGCGATGCCCGGGTGCTGCTGCTGCTGCTGGAGGAGGGGATGAGCTGTGCCCGGGCAGGGCGGAGGGGGACGCGGGGTGCAGCCCCATCACCTCTCAGGTACGAGCACTTCCATTGACATTGATGTAACTACATTAGAGTTAATGGCAGCAGCCTGGTCCTCATTATTAATTGTCTTTGTGTTTGGATAAAGTATGTAATCTTCTCCTCAACCACACCATTAAAATAGGTTGCCTTTTCAATTAAGAACTGTCTTGAGCACAGCAGTCAATTTTCCTAATGAAGATGCATTATATTTTCACTTTTTTTTTTTTTTTAATAATGGAAAAATCCCACGTTTTCATTAGGCGTGATTACGGAGAAGTACAAGAGGGGGTTTGTCTAAACTAAATGTGGCCCGTGTAGTGTATTAAATACCAGGCTTTTAAATAAATTGAAATTTCATACAGATAAGACGTGAGGTTGGGGTACAAATACGGGCAGATTCGCTTCCTTCAGATTAAAAAAATGCAGTATCCATTCTTTAAAACGCACTTATCAGATAGAAAATAATGATTAAAACAACTACAGTCCACTCTTAGCTGCAATTACTCGGGTAAACTTTTCACTCAGCCTAGTTTGCTTACATTAAACCTGAGGATGATGCTTTAAAATAGACTTGCACTTTCTGCTAATGTGCAGCTTTGGGGAACAAATAGCACAGTTTAATCATGCAGAAACACACAGGAGCCAGAATAGTCTCACAATTAATTTACCAAAATAAACCCGAAGCTGCCTGCATTGTTTAATATTTAGCTTCCACTCCCCTCCTTCCCCTGGAGAAAAACAGCCCTAGTTCTTTAGAAAGGAGGAAGGTTGGGGGAGCTTTGGAGTTGGGATTTTTCCTCCTTTCTTTTTACATTGGAAAAGAAATACTTCATCGTGTGAAAGCAAAGAATTAAATTTTACATAATATAAAACACTTGGGAAAAAAAAAAAAGGGAAAAAAACTCCAAAGACTGTAGGGGGCGGGGAAAAAAAAAAAAAAGTGCTATATTTGTGAGCCTGAGAAGCTGCAAAGGGACGGTGTCTGCATTTCACCGCAGCGTTGTACTTGTGGGATCTTTGTTACCGGACACACAGACACTCGCGGGCACACAAGCCAGACCCTTCCTGCATGGAAAACACCATCACCCATATGCAATTTAAGAAAGGAAAAATTAGCTGTAGTCTTCGGAGCTAGTTCTAAAGTTCCCAATATGAAAAATAACTGCCCGCAAGGGAGAATGAAGTTAAGCATAAGAGTAATTTCTTATTCACATAGTAACAACAGTTGGTTTCTGATCTTTTGCAAGCTTTCTGCGTTGTGGCTTTGTTTGGTTGGAGGTGTGTGTGCTTTGGGGGTTTGGGGGGTATTTTTGTAATGAACATTTGTTTCTCCACCAGCCAGCGGCTAAAGAAGATCTGCAAAGAATGGCAAAGAAGATTTTCGATTAAAACCTTAGCCCATCTCCACGGATTACTTTATATCGATTCCTATATATATGGCTGCAATTGATGGGCTCTAATTAAAAATCCAAAGGGAGGAAAAAAAAATAAAAGTTCTTTCTGGGTCTCGATAAAAGGAGCTTTTCATATACGGGAAATAAAGGTTGTAAAAGGTTACAAACGAAAGACTAGTTTAAAGCTTCTCTGCGGTTTTCTTTTCTTCTTTCTTACAAAACCCCTTTTCTGGCTCTTTCTCTCCCTCCCCCCCCCCCCTCCCCCCGACCCCTTCATTTCTCCCAAGTTTGCCAACACGCAAGATATGGGACTGTAACCGTTATTTTAATATCTGGGTTGGGAGCTATAATCTGATTGCTGCAGAAAGCTGCTCATCAAGGTAACTTCATGGCCTGGAGAGAAAAATTATGTAAACTGGCAGTATTAGCGCCTTTCATCAACACACACACACACACACACACACACACACACACACACACACACTCACTCACAGACACACACCCCTTCCCCAGCCTCCCGCACCGGCCCCCGGGGACGCCCCGCACCGGCCCCCACGCGTGAGCCCCCCCACGCACCGCCTCCCCCAAAGACTTTTTTTTTTTTTTAATTCAATGCTGTTGAATTATTTCTCTGTTTAAGTTGGTTTGGGATATTTATTTTTTTTTGGAGGGGGTAAGACAAACACACACATAGAGCCCCCCACCCCACCCCCGCCGGTGCACATAAGACTTTCGCTCAGGTGCAAGCCCTGACCTCACTTTCTCTGCGCTCGGGATAGCATTTTTAGGACTTGTTTGGCTCCCAGATGAGCTGGGCAAATTGCAGATCGCCCCTAAGTGCCTCCAACATCCTCTCCTCTCCCCCTGCCCCGGGCCCCCTCCATCCCAATTATGAAACTTGGTTTCATTTAGGCGAAGATGCTGCCTTATTTTTTTTTTTTCCTTCCCCAAAGGAGGTGACGGGTCTGCCATTCCCCTCCCAGACGCTTGGAAAAGGAGGGGGATTTTTTTTTTTTTATCATTCCGGCGTTTTAAAACGAATCCGACCCTTTCTCCAAATGATACAGCTTTGCCAGTATCTCTGGCGTTACACCCCCAAAAGGGAGATATTGGGGTGAGGGGGACTGTCGAACTCAAAAAAAAAAAAAAAAAAAAAAGGCAAACCCTAAAAAAAAAACAACCCGCAATTGAATTGCAGATAAACTTCAATGAAAGTCTGGAATATTTTAACTAGACACAAATCCGATGAGGGAAAAGCTTAAAAGTGCGTAGCATGCATCGCTTTCCGGAGCCGATCAGAGATACAAAGATGACAAATTATAAATCGGTTCTTTGGGAGGGGTGGGGGGCTGGGGTTGCTTCCTTCCTTAACTTTCACCCGACCTGAATAATTTTTTTTTTTTATTTTATCCCCCCCCCCACCCGGTCATAATAACCAAGGGCAGCAGCTGAGCGCGATCAGCCTGGTGAGCGATACACACGGCAATAAAACCACTCGCGAAACGGTCGCGTTAGTAAGAAGAGTCGGAAATTAAATCAGAGGAAGAAGTAAAGAGGGAGAAAGAGAAGAGAGAAGAAACAGCTACACAGAGAGAGAAAATGGCTCTGTAACGCGATTGGCATCGGAAAGTTGGAGAACTTACTGAGAAGCAGAAGTTACAGTTTCTTTTCATCCCAGAAGCAGATTTTGTTTCTCTGAGCACAAAGTTCTTAGAGGGCAGAAAATCACACATCTCCACTCACTCCCCGTTAGCCCCAGCTAGTCTGGCTCTCTGGGACTGTACCTGCTCTGAAACGCTTTCCAAGTGGACCAGAAGAGATTGGAAAGTTAAAAAAAAATTAAAAGAATAATAAAAAAAACCCCAAGTTCCTACAGCTGCAACAATTCTTATTAATTTTTTTTTTTGGCGACTTTTCCCCGAGCTGCAGAAGGCTGAAGGCAGAGGCAGCTGCAAAGTGTGTGCAGGATTGCTCCAGGAAAGAAGGTTCCCCCTTTTTCCCCCTCTCAGATCCAATCTTTGCAAGAGCCATTCCGACACATTGCTAAGCTAAAGGGAAATTCTCTTTGATAAAGCGGTGTTCCCAGCTTCTGGGTTTTAAAACCTAAATCTATATTCAAATCTGGCTGAAGGTGTGTTCTGGGATTTATGAAAGCCTCTTAAAGGGGTAAATTTACCAAACCGTGACAAAATCATCACAATCTTACTTTAGACATCTGAAGTGGATGAGAATTTTAAAGAGACCCTTGTTTATTTAAGTAACACTGTCCATCTCCGCCACTTGTTTTATTGGCCGCGTGAATTATTCCCAACTTCTCAGGCCGGGGGGGGGCAGAGGGAAAGCCTGGGATGTCCCTGCTGCCTCTGGCAGGCTGCAGGCAGGGCAGAGCGCTGCCTGCCCACTGCCCCACGGCCAGGCAGCGCGGGCAGCTGCAGGCAGGGCTGTCAGCCCGGCTGGACTGCGAGGGCTGCGCTTCCAAACCTGCTCTCCCAGCTACTTTCTTCAGGCACTGAATTTTATTTCTCTGCTTTGCTAAGCCCTCCTCTGACACAGCCCGGCTTCCTCCAGCCCCCGAACACCCATTTCTTTCTTTCTTTTTTTTTTTCCCCCCCCTTTTATTTTTAATCGATTTCGAAAATACCCTCCTGGTCAGGATACACGGGGACGAATTATCTCTCTCATTCTTCCAAGGTGGATTAAGGTTATTAAATAATATGTGGGGGCGGGAGACTATGGCAAAGGCGGGGGGTGGGGGTAGGGGGGGGAAGGGTTCAATCGGGATATTTATTACTGGTGCTCTGCTAAAGGAGAGGCTGAGGGGTGGCGTGGCCGTGCCGACACGCGGGGAGGTGAAAGGGAAGGATTTGCGCTGGTGTCTGCGCAAAGGTTGCGGGAAGACGGGGGGGGGGACGTGTTGCAAAGGGATGGGGGGCTGCAGCCGCCCCTCGCTAAGCCCCCAAACCCCCTCAACTAAACCAAACAAAACAACAAAAAGTCCCCCAAATGAGTCTCACGGTTCGGGGGAGGACGGGGGACGGACGACAACAAAACAAAAAAAGCACCACAACTCCAAGGACTACAAGGCCTGGGGGTCCTGGGGGGGTCCCGACCGGGGGTACCCGGGTACCAACTTTCCGCGAAGTCGCCTGGCGAAAAAAAGAAAAAAAAAAGCGGCCAAAGTGGGAGCGGCTCCGGCGGGCAGGGCTGCGGCTGCTTTTGTGCAAGGGGTTATTTCGTTTGTTTGTTTGTTTGTTTAATTTCCCCTCCTCTCCCCTCCCTCCTTCTCTTCTGCCCCCTCCTTCCTCCTTCTCTCTGGAAGGAAAGAGAAAAAGAAAAAAAAAAAAACCCAACCCAAAACAACAAACCCCACAACCCACAACACCCAAGCACCCAGCCCAGCCCCGAGCATCCCAAACCTGCTCCTGCAAACCGCCAGCCCCGGCTGCACCGACCGCGCTCGGGATTGCGCTAAAGTCCAAGGACAACCACGTTGGATTGCACGCAGCCAGGCTCAGAGAGAGCCACAAAGAGGCGAATTAATTGCTATAACTTCATTAACATAGGTCACCCCATTAAAATGATCGAGCCGCTGCATTTTTTTCCCCTATTGTCAGAAGTGAGGAAAGTGTGTGAGTGCTCCCTCCCTCCCACCTCAGCCGTCTCCGTCCTCCTGCCTTTCGGCAACGCTTTATTTTCGGGTTTCTTTGACCCGGGAGAAGTTGAACGGGGACGGGCGGTGCGGGAGGCGCGTCCCGGTGCCCATGCCCGCTGCGCCCGGCTGGGCTCTGCTCGGCGTCGGGGACCCCCCCGGCCCTCCCCACCCATTCGCTACACCGAGCTGGTTTCTATTAAAACACGTCCATGCCCGTATCTGCAAATCCAACGCGGCGCCGCTAAGTCCCATTCTACACCACCAACCACATATATATCTTAAAAAGAATAATAAAAAAAACACATAACCCCCCCAGGTGACCCAATTCCCCTCGCCCCGGGGACACTTGAGCCCCGGGAGGTGGGACGGAGGGTGCGGGCCGCTCCGCGGGTGCAGTGGGGGGACCCGGAGCTGGGGGCACCCCGGCACCCCGCTCCCCGCTGTCCCGGGGGGGATGTCGCTTTGCTCCCGCGAGTTTCCTCTCTCCCAGTTTCGTGCTGCTCAGCCAAGGGTTCTTGGCAGGCTCCGCGTCCCCCCCTGCCCAAATATTTACTTATATATTTTAATATATTTTGCTGTTGTTATTATTATCCAGCACACACAGCTTTTTGCACCCCCCCCTCCCCCCGGGCAATACACTAACGCCATCGCCGCTGTCCATCACATTAATTTGTACAATGACTTCATCCGCTCCGCTCCATAATGTATATTTTTAAAACCGAGCAGGTTCTTTTAATGTATATTCTCGTGTCATTTCGGTGGCTGTTATTCTCGCTTGATTGTCCCCCCGGTACAGCAGCGGCCTGTTTTTTCCTCCCCCTGTTGTGTGTTTTTATTATTTCCCCCCTGGCTTAGATGTGTCAATCACTCTCTCCCTGCCATTGGTTGGAGAGTTTGCGTCAAAAAGTTGCCAGAGAGGCGCTTTCTCAGCAAAGCTCCCCGAGAGAGGTAGAGACCTCAGCTCCAACGCACCCTGCCACTATTATTAAAAATAAAATCACTTGACCAGCTCCGGCACCGGCCAGCTCTGTATGTACCGAGCCCAGACCCCGAGCATCCCCGCATCCCTCTCCTGCACCGTCCCCTCCCCTTTCTCCCCCATTTATTCTTCTTTTTCAAACATTTTTTTTTCTACACCCCCCCCCCCCCCGCCCCCTTTCCGATGTCGTGGGCATGTGCATGCGGCGAGCTCTCTAACCTCCCGCTTTGTGCTTTCTCTCCCAGCTCAGCCCGACCCCCGAATTTGGCGAGGATCCGGGCGGCAGGTCTCGCCCCTCGCCCCCAGCCCCGTCCAGCTCCGGCGAGGCTCGCAGGTAAGTCAGACCCGCTCGCTTCATCTTTCCTGGGGCATTGCTCGGCGGGCAGAAACACAGGGGAAGGGGGGTGGAAATTAATTCTTTTGTAAAATGTTTTTGGTTTAAACAGAGTATGTGTGCAGCGAGCGGGGGGGCACGGTGCTGGCGGCGGGGAGCGGGCGGCTCCCCGGAGGAGATGCGGGGCTGCCCGGGGAGGCCGGGCCAGGCCGGGCGGAGGAGGGAGGCGGCCCCGGGCCTGGGGCAGCGGCGGCCGCTCGGCCCTCGGCGGGGACCGGGAGCTGGTGGATGAAAAGGCGAAGGGCCAAACCCGAGAAGCGGGGCCGCGGTGCCCGCTGCCTCCCCTGCCCGCCGTGCCCCGCCGCCGCGGCCGGGCCGTCTCCCGTGGGCGGGCGCGGAGTCCGCTCGCTCCTCCGCAGGCAGGCGCGGTCCTTCACCGCGGTTTCGTTGGGTACATGATTTTTTTTTTTTTTCCGGCCTGATCCTTAGGCCTTCAGTTATTCCCTGGCCCTGAGGTGGACTTTTAAAATAAGAAATAACCGGGAAGAAATTTCTTCCCTCTCTCGGCTCCTGCCTGCCACTCCCCCCCTCCCCTCTCCATGCAGGGACTCAGCAAAGTAATTTTGCAAAGGGAACCAGGCTGGAAAGCGCAGGGAGAGAAAGCTTCCAGGCGTCTGGGGCCGGAGCTTCATGGCTCGGTGAGGGTGAAATGGATGGCGAGAATGGCATCCAGGTCGGAGAGGGACTGGGGCTGCTTCCCACCTCCCTTATCTTATTGTTATTATTTTTTTAAAGCTGTGGGAAAGCTCTTCCCACAGACGCCGCCCGTGTATAACGCGCATTGCTCCGCACCCCGGCCTCCCTGCTCTAAATTGCACCGCGCTGACAAAGAGAAAGTCGGGAAAGTCCTTGTGCACTGGCACAAGTTTCTTTAGACCTAAAAATCTCCTTCGCTGCAGAGATTTATTCAGCTTTCGGCTGCTCCGAGAAGTTGAGCTTTATTATTTATTTCTTTTGAAAAAATGCAACTCCAGGTTAACAAAAAAAAAAAAAATGAAGAAAGGGGAAAAAAAGCAGTTAAACCATGGGACCGGCTGGCGGTGAGGAGGTGAGGAGGCAGCGATGGGTCAGGCTGCTTCGCGGCCGAGGTCGCTGCCCGCCGGCCCGGCCCCGCTGCTCCCGGCCGCCCCTGTCGTTTGCCCGCGCCAGGGGCCGGCGGCCTTGCAGCTGCGCGCAGGTTTGGAGGGCGAAGCGCGGGGGGCTGCGCAGCGACAGAGCCAGTGGTGGGTCCATCCCCGGTGCGAAAATTCCCGTGTTGGGGAATATCAACCCAAACCCTCCCTCCGGGAGGGAGAATACAATAAAAAAATAACCTAAGAAATGCGGTGGAGCCCGGTGCGGGCAGGGAACCGAGCTCTCGTTTGCAAAAGAAAACAAAACAAATTCCCTTTTCTATCTCGGCACCTTCCCCCCCTGCCTCCTCGGGAGCCTTTCCGCGCTGCTCCGCGGCCCGGCGAAGCCCCCCCAGCCGCCCGCGTCCCCCCGCAGCGCGGCCAAGGGCAGACCGCAGCCTGCGCGCACGGCCGCGGATCGCTGCCTTGCATTAATCAGCCGGGGCCATCAGCGGAGCTGGGGCCGGTGGCCCGTAATTAGGGAGCGTGTGCCGCCCGGATTATCTCGTTAGTTTATCAAGAAAACATTTATTATAATTAATTCTCGGACGGGGTAATTATTATTGAGCGAGGGCAGAGCAACTGGTAGCCGGGATCTTTGCGGAGCGGGGGGGAGGAGGGGAAAAGGTGACAGATTGCGGAGCGGAGCCGTTGCTCCGCGGGCTGCGGGGCGGCCCCGGGCTGCGCGGCCGCGGCCAAGCGGCTCCGCGGGCGGCCGCGCCGGGCTGGTGCCTCGGCGTGATGCCGCCGAGTTTAACGGAACGGAGGTTTGGCGTTGGTTTTTGTTGGTTTTGGGCTTTTTTGTTGTTTTTGGTTGTTTATGATCGGGTGTTTTTTTGGTGTGGTTGGTTTTGTGGTTTTTTTTTGGGGGGGAAGGGGAAATGTTGGGCTTGTGTTTTATTTTGTCTATTTGTTTGCTCGTTTTTAAGCGGGCAGCAAAACCAGTTTTACTCTCCCGCTTATTTTGCGCTGGAACAAATTGGCGGCCGAGGCTGCTCCGACGGCGGCGCGTAGCGGGACTCCCCCCTCGCTGAAGCCTCCCCCCGCGGGGGGAATGTTAAAAGCGGGGCCCGACCTTGCGCTCCCTGCGCTAGATGCGCACCCGCTCCGCCGCCCAGGACGTTTTGAGGGCGGCCAAGCGCTTCCCCGAGGGGAAAAGAGGAAACTCCGCTCCGCGGAGAAGAGAAACGGACGGGGGGTGCGCCTGGGCCGGGGGTCCCGCTGGAGCCCCCAGGCAGCGCGCAGCCCTCCCGGAGCGGCGGCTCTGCTCCCGTGTGCGCTTGTTAACCGAAACACGGAATTTTGGGGTGTTTGGGGAAAAAAAAGTTGTGCTGGAGTTCGTTTTTCCGATGGGTACCAGGAATGGAGGGAAGGGAGAGATTTTGGCCAAAAAAATTGCCCCCCCAAAAAAATATTTTCACGGGAAAACAGTTTTAACCCTTTCAAGAGCCCCCGGTTGTCCCCTTGTCGGCCATTTTTTGGCGGAGTGTGTGTTTGGGTCCCCCTCACCCCCCGCTGCGGAGAGCACGGCCCCGGGGCGGTGAGCGGGGCCCGGGGGAGCCGGAGCCGGAGCCCGGCCCGGGGGAGCCGCCGGGGCCGTCCCGGGGCCGCGCACCACCGGGGTGTTTGTTTAGCTTCAGCTCCGTCATCAAGAGTTTCTTGAAAGCCTAATAAATCTGTTACTTGCCTCCAAATCTAATTACCCGGAGTACTAATTAGGTGCAAATGGCCGGTGGAAATTACTGCAGACGTGGACTGATGGCGGTAGAGCAGAAAAGTTTGTCTCTTCTCGAGCGGGCATTTGAGCTCTGAAATGCAGCAACGTCGGGGGGAAGGGGAGAGGGGAGGGGGGGTAAAGGTTTGAATGTTGCCCCAAACCTGGGATAATTAAAGTCCTTGCAAGAGACTAGGGGAGAGATAGGTTTCTTGAATTGTTTCTTTGTTTCTCACCCTTGGGCTTTGTTATCTGCATTATTTATTTAGCCGAGGGGTTCTTTGTGTCTGCCAATGGCCCCAATCAAGTTTTGCTTGAGACAATTAGCCGGTGCCCGGCCGGGAATCCTATGCAAATGCCCCGGGCTGCCGTACAATGCGGGCAGTTGAAGGCATGGGGGGGTTTTGTTCGGGTAGTAATTACTGGCTGGGATGTGCTCCCCTCCCTCCCCTCCTCGCCCTTTTTTGGGAGAGATGCGTTTATCTAGTCAGTCTCTCCCAGCTCCCAAATCCGGCCGGGGTCCGGCTTTACGAGCTGGAGGATTGACGGGGGAAGGCGGCGGGGATAAAAGCTGGGGGGAGGGGGGGGGCAGCGAGCTGGCCTGACCCCCCCTTCCCCGTCCTCTCTCGCCTCCGCAGGCACCTGGCGGCCCCCCCCGCCCGACGGCACCCCCCGGCAGCTCCCGGGGCAGGCAGGGCGCTCGGCCGGCTCCCCCTCGCCCGGATTTCGGCCAACTCTCCTCCCCGCCACAACTTTAGCATGATGTCTTATCTTAAGCAACCACCTTATGCAGTCAATGGCCTGAGTCTCACAACCTCGGGCATGGATTTATTGCATCCGTCCGTCGGTTATCCCGGTAAGCCACGTTTTTCTTCCCTCTCCCCCGCCCCGCCTTTTTTTTGCCCCACGGAGGAGAAGCCGCCGGGCTTGTGGAGGCACAACGTGCCCAGGGACCGTGATGGCTGGGGCGGGTGGGGGGTGGGGGGCGCGGGGCCCCTTCTTTCTCCCTTCATGCTCACTCTCAACTTTTTATCCGGGGAAGGGTCTGCAAAGAGGGGACTCGCTCCTGCTGGAGAGGGGGGCAGATGCTCCAGACCCATCCGGGCGAGATGGGGAAGAGGCATCGGAGGTGGAACTGCGGCACGGTGGTGGCTGAGGATGGGGATACGGGTCGCCCAGGAGAAGAGGGAGGAACGGGGGTGCCCCTCTGGGTAGGGGGCTGGAGGGGACACAGGGGGCTGAGGGGCCGCTGACTGACAGCCAGGGCCTCTGGCTCCTTTCGCAGCCACCCCGCGAAAGCAGCGGCGGGAGCGCACGACCTTCACCCGGGCGCAGCTGGACGTGCTGGAGGCCCTTTTCGCCAAGACCCGCTACCCCGACATCTTCATGCGGGAGGAGGTGGCGCTGAAAATCAACCTGCCCGAGTCCAGAGTGCAGGTACGAAGCGGGGTGGCCCCGCAGAGCCCTGCCTGCCCCCCACCTCCAGCCCAGCATGGGGAGTTTGGGCTGGCAGGGAGGTGAGGGGGCTGTCATAGGGGATGGGGTCAGCCCTGGAGCAGTATCTAGATCCTGTGAGACGAAGGAGGCTCATAGATGGGTGAGGGTGTAAGGGGGCGATGGAGTGGCAGCTGGCCCTCCCCATGATTGGAGTGTGCCCCTTGCTCCTTCCTCCCTGTGCATTGGAGGGGGGATTCATGCAGCTCCCAGCTCCTTAGCCCCCCACACCACTCCCCAGTCCTCTCGGTCCCTCTAAGCCGTAAAGGACTCCCCAGCATCCCCAATCTCTGCACGGCACCTTGCCCCGGGTGCCAAATTCCAGTTCGTCCTGCAGGCGTTTGGGGCCCCTGTGGAAGCCGTAAAGGATCGCTCCTTCCCCAGAGATCACGGCATCCCTGGAGCAGGGCCAGACCGGGATCCCCTTTCACACCAGTATAGACTGGGGGCTTCCTCTCCTTTTGAAGGGACTTCGATGAGAGAGTGGATGCCATGGCGGGGGGAAACCCTCTCCCTGGGGCTGGGCTGTGTCTCCTCTGCAAGCAGCTTGCAGGGGCCCAATCCCGACAGCATTTTGGAGGTGCTGCTGGCAGAGCAGGAGGATTCAGGACACCCCTGCAGCCTGGGCAGGGCAGTTCCAAAGCCATCCCTCCCGCTTGCCTCCCTGTGAGGCTTCCTGAGACTGCATGGTGCCCCAGCAGATCGTAGCCACCTGGGACTGGGACCCCCCCATGCCAAACCCTCGCCTTCTCCCCACGAAACCTCCCCAGCACCCCTCTCCCCTAGAGCCAGCCCCCTTGGTCCCTGCTAAGAGAGGGTGAGATGGGTTGGGTGGTCAACCCTGGCTGGAGTAGGGTGGGGTGGGAGAGCAGAGAGCCTATTTAGAGGGTAAATGGGACACCTTAACCCCACCTCCTCAACCCTTGCCTGTTTCCCTGATTGTTCCCTCCCTTTCTGATGCTCTATTGTTTCTAATTAAGGGCTTGACTTCAATAGGACCTAAACAGTGATTCCTGGGGGTCCCCAGCTGGCAAACAGCAAATAGGTAGCGCTTCCCCCCGCCTTTTGCCCAAAAGTGACTTTATTAAGCAGTTTGATTTGCCCATTTCCACTTGTTATTGCTGCTAATGATCTCAAGGAGGGGGAGTCTGGGAGCTTTTCTTTGTAGCAGCCTGCAACCCTCCGCACGTGGGGAGCCCTTTTAGTGCCCCCTCCCTGATGATGTCTCCCCACCACCATCTCTTTCCCTCCTTGGGTTTGCCCGTGCATCCCTAACATCAGCCTTTTTCTCTCCCTCGCTGTCTTTCGGTCTGAAGGTATGGTTTAAAAACCGCCGAGCCAAGTGCCGGCAGCAGCAGCAGCAGCAGCAGAATGGGGGCCAGAACAAGGTACGGCCAGCTAAAAAGAAGAATTCGCCGGCCCGGGAAGTGAGTTCGGAGAGCGGGACCAGCGGGCAGTTCACTCCCCCATCCAGCACCTCGGTCCCCACCATTTCCAGCAGCAGTGCGCCTGTGTCCATCTGGAGCCCAGCATCCATCTCCCCGCTCTCAGACCCCCTGTCCACCTCTTCCTCCTGCATGCAGAGATCCTATCCTATGACCTACACCCAAGCATCGGGCTACAGCCAAGGATATGCTGGCTCAACCTCCTATTTCGGAGGGATGGACTGTGGATCTTACTTGACCCCTATGCACCACCAGCTTCCTGGACCAGGGGCCACCCTGAGTCCCATGGGTGCCAACGCGGTCACCAGCCACCTCAATCAGTCTCCAGCCTCCCTCTCCACCCAGGGCTATGGAGCCTCCAGTTTGGGCTTTAACTCCACCACCGATTGCTTGGATTATAAAGACCAAACTGCCTCCTGGAAGTTAAACTTCAATGCTGACTGCTTGGATTATAAGGACCAGACGTCGTCATGGAAGTTCCAGGTTTTGTGAAGAACCTTTGTGATAACGAGAGAAATTGCGATGAGAACGAACAAGCTGGGCTGAACGCTCCAGTTTTAGTCAGGTCTTGGTTAAATTAAAGAGAAAAATAACTCAACAGACAAACAAATGAACAAAAAAACCAACAGCAACAAGAGGGGGACAGTGTTGGTATGATCCTGTTCAGATTCATCTCCTGCTCAGACACTCTGGAAAAGGAATAATAAAGAGGAAAAACGGAGAAGGAAGGCCTTAAACGGACAGATCATCTAGTGAGCAGAAAACAGACAGACCCATCTGTGTTCTTTCTAGTTTTAGGCAATTGTTGGGTTTCTTTGTTTGGAAGAGGTAGGAGATCGTCCTACCTATGGGCCAGTTTAAAAAAAAAAAAAAAGTAAAAAAAAAAGTCTAGATTTTTATTTCTTTTTTTGTGTGTGCGTGGAAAGATCCTTCACCCAGAGGTTTCCAATGTGTTAGCCAACCCTCGGTTAAAATATTCGGAATGGACAACATCTCTCTTTTTCTCCCTCCTTTTCTCCCTCCCTCTTTCTTTCTCTCTCGCTCTCGAGCTCATCCAACTGTTTCATGCCCAACTTGCTCAAGTTGGCACCCGGAGAACTTGGTTCAGGGCTGTGTGGGTTGTGTGACTGATTGTCCTAGCTGCACTACTTTATTTAAAGATTAAAAAAAAAAAAAGATAATGTTCATAAGGAGTCAATATGTAGTTTTTAAGAGACAATCAGTGTGTGTCTTATATAAATGGTACATCTGTGGTTTTTAATCTGTGCTAGACTTCAAAACTGTGATCTCCTGTATTGTATGCAACTATGAACTCTGCACCAGCGGGAGTTCTGCTGTGATTTAAATAGGTTATAATTATAAGTGAAATTCAGAGCAACTGAGTTACCTATTATCATCTTTTTAAAAATAATTAAAAAATATATATTAAAAAAAATGCAAAAACACGATCTCCTTTCACCTGAGGTGAACTGCACTGAAACTTTTTACAACAAACTGTCTCTGAATGAAAGTGGAAAGACCGAAAAAACCCCACCCGAGGACATTAAACTCCTCTGGAGCTCACTTACTGCTGGCCACGCTGGCAGTAACCGTCAAATCCAACAGGACTTCGGGCAGTTGCTCTGACCTGGATGAATTTAAACCGAGAAATTCATTGTCGTTTATGCTTGCAGATGTTAACTGAAAAAAAAAAAAGATATATATGCATAAACCTTTTTTCCTGGATTTGGCAGATATGTATAATTATATTAAAATGGTTCTAGCACACTTGATGGTTGTCTTCCATTTTAATCGCATCCGGCGAGTGATGGAGAGGGGCGATGCCGTCTGCCGCAGGGATTTCTCGGTTGCAGCCAGGCACGGGGGACCAGGAGGGTCTGGCTGCTTCTGCAGGGCAGAAACAAAGGGAGTTTTGCTGGTGACTCCCCAAGGTGAAGGAAGCAAAATGAAGGGGGGATTATTTTATTGTTAATAATTTTTTAGGCAAAAAACATTTATTGCAAACAGACCTTGGATAACGTGACATTCCCCCGTCCCAGCCAGCTTTCCCAAATCTCACTGTGGGGAGGGCAGGGATGTGTTCGCTCTGGCGTCCCAGGAGGTGTGAGTCCCCAGTTGCCTTGGGGAGAGCCCTAAACCTTCCTGGCTGATCCAGGGAGGAGAAGGGGGCACCTGGGAGTTATCAGACAGGATCACCTGAGCAGAGGTGCTGGGGAAGGAGGGGGACAAGTGTTTAAGCTCCAGTTTCACAAGTTGAAGCCACAGCACCCTGTGATGCAGGATCAGACCCTTCTCAAGCATCCCTGCTCTTGGTGGCTCTTTCTCTGTCTTTCTCCCTTTTTCTCCCCTCTCTCCTTCCTGCGGGCATCACTGGCATGGTTTGAGCCCTTAACTCGGTTTGGATTTAACGCAGCAAAAAAATGAACCTCTGGAAAGAAAAAGACAGAAAAAAAGCACCATCACTGTCCCACTCCCTGTCACCGGCTGTCCCCCACGGCTTGTCACCAGTGCCCAACTGCCTGCGAGTCACCTGGGGCCCCAGATGTGCAGCCACCATCACCCCAGCGTGGTCTCCAGGACCGGAGAGCACAAACGCCTTTGTGGTGCTGCTCTGGCCATCCCTCGGCTTCGCATCCCTACATCCCAAACGGGCGTCCCCTTCCGTGGGCACCAGCAAATCCTCTCCTTCCAGCAGCATTTATGTCCCCCGCCACTGTGAGCAAAGATCAGCGTTCAAAATAAGCAGATCAGCCGGCTCTGAACGAAGGCGAGTTTTTACGCTGCTTTGTGTTAGCGCTTGTCAGTTGGTGATTTTCTCAATTATTGTATTTTTAGTGTTGGATATGTGCAGGGAAGGTTTGGGAAGCGCCGGGCAGCGCGGAGGCTGGGGCTGCTGGGGATGGCTCAGCTGAGTCTCTGCCGCCGGCTGCTCCTGGGCAGCAGCGTGGAAAGTTTCATTTCTCTGCTGATTTGGTTCAAACCAACAAAGTTTACCCCCGCAAAAAAACTCTTCAAGCAAAATACATTCCGAAAAAGCAAGTCCTTGTTGAACCGGGGTGCAGCATCCCACCTGCCTGGAAAAGCTCTTTGTTTCCTGGGTTTTTGATGTGTTTTTTTTTTAAAGCCTCTTTCAAACCTCTTTTCCCATTTTGCTTTTCTCATCTTATCTTTTATTTTTCTTTCCTGAGTATTTCCCTGCCTGTTAGGGATGAGCTCCTCCAGCTAGTGCTCATTTTTATCAGAAAAGCCAATTCATGGCAGGAATTTCCGTGGATTTCCCCTGGCTTTTTTTGCACTTTCCACATTTTCTCTACCAGTTTGTTTCTGATTTTGATTTAAACGGGCACTCGCATGGGCAAAGGGCAAAATCCCAAGGTAAGCTGGCAAATGCAAAATATTATGTAAAAAGCATTTTAACTCCTTTTTAGTTTTTAATGTTTTATATCTCCCTTCTGGCTGAATTTGTTTCCTCTGACTTCAGGCTGTGGGAGGCAATTCTGGATCCAATAAAACTGGGGGGAAAGCTGGCAGGACCACATCCATTTAGTGTTGGAAAGTGGGATTCAGGGGCAAAGAGCTGACCAGAAGAGTGTTTGATTGGAGGCATACTCCCAGCCCCCCCAAAATATACATATAAGTGAATCCTCCCCCTGTTCTGCAGGGTGACGTTTCCCACCAGAGGAAAAAAAAAAACCCAACAACCCCACAACAAAAACCCAAACCAAAACTGAAAAAGCCCCAGGAGGGAAGTCTTGACCCCGACAACAGTCAAGCTGCCTCAAGTGCTGGCTCCGGCACCTCTGCCTGCTCCTTGCCTGCTCGCTGCCCGATGCCCTGCCTGCACTCTGCCTGCTCCTTGTCTGATCCCCTCCTGCTCCTGCTCTGCTTCCTTGCCTGCTTCCCCCTCCATTCCCCTGCCTGCGACCTGCCCGCTCCCCTGCCTGCACCTTGCCCATACACCTGCCTGCTCCCTGCCTGCTCCCTGCCTGCCCCTTGCCAGCACCAGCCCACACTGCCCAGTCCCTCCCCAGTAACCAGCCCTTGCTCTGGGGCTGAGCCAGCCCAGGGAGCCCCAGAGCAGGGACAAGTTTTGGGGTGTCAACGGGATTTTCCAGAGGAGCCTGGGACTGGGGAGCACTGCCAGTTTCCAAGGAGATGGGGGAGAATTACTGAAAAAAGCCAGATTTAGGGACTCATAGCAGACCTTCACCACCTGGTGCTGGAGGGTGGCCAAAGGACCCCCCAAACCCCACCTCACACCCCTGGCACTGCCTATAGCTGTGGTTTGCAGGGTGGCAGGTGTAGGGCTGGAGGGCTGGGGTGCGGGTGTGGGTTTGGGAGGGCTGAGTTTGGGTCTGGAAAGGTTAGAAAGAGGATTGGGAAGGTTGGGTATGGATATGGGGTTGTGAGGGCTGGGGAGTGGCCTTGGGTTGGGTCCTGGATCCCACTCACTCTTCAGGATTAAAAGGGGGAGCCCAGAAGGGGTGCCCAACCCCTGCACCCCATTTTCCAAAGATCAGGGGAGGAGAGCCCCCCCAGCCCCTGGGGCCATGCAGGGTCAGGGGTTGTCAGGGTGCAAAGCCAAGCCCACAGCCCACAGCGGTGGCAGGGGGGCCACGGCCTCCCTCACCCCCTGCCTGTGCCGGGGCTGTCATCTGGGGAGGGGGGGCACCTCCTTTGGCCAGGGTGCAGGGTCTGAGGGGGTGCACAGGGCTCGGGGCCTCCGCACACGCAACCCCTGCCTGCACACACCCACCCCACGTATACACGCATGTACACAGAGAGGATTGCGCACATCTGTAAGTGCATATAGCAGGAATGCTGGTATCACTGCATATGCATAAATGGATATAAGCGTACAAATGCATACATAAGTGCACGTCAACAAATGCATATAGCCTAAATGCACATATTGGTACATATCTATAAATGTGTGTGGCACCAGGGCATATGGCATAAATGCAGATATTGATGCATATCAAAAATGCCTATTGCATGAGTGCACGTATCAGTGCGCATACACAGGCGGATATAGCACAGACAGGGCTGGGGGCACCCACCACAGCAGTGCCGCGGGTGTGAGCGGCTCTGCCAGGGCAGGGGGCTCTGCTGGGGTGGCTGGGGGGGTCAGGGCATGGTGTAAGGGCAGGGCTGTGAGGCACAGGGGGTGGGAGGGCGGAAGAGGAAGAAAGGAAACAAAAGGGAAGGAAAAGAAGGAAGGGAGGAAGGGAGGAGCAGCGGGGGAAGGAGGGAAGGAAGGAAGGAAGAAAGGAAGGAAGAAAAGAACAAATAGAAAGAGACAAAGAAAGAGGAAAGAAAGGAAGGAGGAAAGGGGAAAGGGAAGGGATGGGAAGGCAAGGTGGGAAGGCAAGGCAAGGTGGGGAAATGCAAGGCAAGGAGAGGAAAGGAGAGGAAAGAAAAAAGGAGAGGAGAGGGGAGGGGGAGGGGAGGGGGAGGGGAGGGGAGGGGAGGGGAGGGGAGGGGAGGGGAGGGGAGGGGAGGGGAGGGAAGGGAAGGGAATGGAAGGGAAGGGAAGGGAAGGGAAGGGAAGGGAAGGGAAGGGAAGGGAAGGGAAGGGAAGGGAAGGAAAGGAAAGGAAAGGAAAGGAAAGGAAAGGAAAGGAAAGGAAAGGAAAGGAAAGGAAAGGAAAGGAAAGGAAAGGAAAGGAAAGGAAAGGAAAGGAAAGGAAAGGAAAGGAAAGGAAAGGAAAGGAAAGGAAAGGAAAGGAAAGGAAAGGAAAGGAAGGAAAGGAAAAGGAAAGGAAAGGAAAGGAAAGGAAAGGAAAGGAAAGGAAAGGAAAGGAAAGGAAAGGAAAGGAAAGGAAAGGAAAGGAAAGGAAAGGAAAGGAAAGGAAAGGAAAGGAAAGGAAAGGAAAGGAAAGGAAAGGAAAGGAAAGGAAAGGAAAGGAAAGGAAAGGAAAGGAAAGGAAAGGAAAGGAAAGGAAAGGAAAGGAAAGGAAAGGAAAGGAAAGGAAAGGAAAGGAAAGGAAAGGAAAGGAAAGGAAAGGAAAGGAAAGGAGAAACACCATTTTGCAGATCCAGCTGCTGGGGCTGCCCAGTGTCTCCCCACTGCTGCTATTGCTGCTGAACCTCTGCACAGGGGCAAGCTGGAGGGAGGTGATGGACGTGGGGAGAAGAGGTGGTGAAAATATAGGTAAATACAGAAATGCCACACAAACTGTTAAAATCTGCTCTGAGAGTCAATTTTGACTTTTAGGCTCATGAACCATTAATAAAAATCTCCTTATACTCAAATGGCTCTCAAATGCTGTGATAGCGGATTACAAACTCCTAATGGAGATACTGTATGATCAAATATTCTCTAAGCAGCAAGGTCTAACGTACTGGGGGTGGCTGGGACACCTGATTATCAGCTTATCAGCAAATACTTCTTAGTGCGGGATGTGCCGAAAAGAAAGTGTCTTCCTCGGTGCTGTCCCTTCCCTGTTCTCCATTTAAACAGATTTGGGAATGGTGTTATATGGTCTGGGGACCATAGGATGACCTACGGCAAAGACATCCCCACATGCAGGGTCGCACTCCGCACTGTCACGGGGCTTGACCCTGGTTTCCCTGTCAGAGATGCGGAGTTGGAGGCACCAATGGAGACTCCCCTTCAGGCTCCCAGTGCACAGAGAAGACGCTTTCCTTGATCACAAATACCTCCTGGTGACACTCAGCCCTTGCCAGGTCCAAGCCACTGTATGTGATGTGTAATTACTTGGTAATTAAATTTGGAAGGCCGAGGTAGCATCATTATAGGGAGAGCAAGAGGAAAGGAGGTGCCTCTGTGAGACCAGAGATCTCCTTACAGAGATCCCTACAGAGCTAATTGCTGGAAAAACTGGACTGTATTTCTGTTGTTTTCTGTTTTCAAGGAGGAGCTGGTTCTCTCCCTGCCTCCCCTCACATGCTCACAGGTAGGGACCCTGTTATTTATTCTTGTGTGGATGCTGGTAATGAGAGATGCAATATTTCAGCCAGAGCAGCTGTTGCTTAGAAAATGCATCATCTAGCGCTCTGTGGGGGGGCAACTTGCCCCACAGAGCCCTGTGCCCTGGGAGGGTCTGGGACTGGCTGGAGAAAGAGGAGAGGGCATCTGGGAGCAGGGAGGGCAACTTACCTCCTTTATGCTTCAGAAAATACATTTTAAAAGTCCTTTCTGGTCTGTAACCATTCCAACAGGGACTGCATTTTGTGTGCTTGCACAGCACCCAGCACAGCGCTGCTGCGGGACTGGCAGCGGTGCCTCAAACCTCCCTCCCCGTTAATGGCAGTTCACAGCCTGCTGGGAGATGACTTAACTCCCACTTTGCAGGTAATGACACAGGAGAATTGTCAAGACTTGGGTCATTTTTGGCTTTCCCAAAGGAGGTTGTGAGGTTGCGACTTTAACACCAAGAAGAAGAAATTTCCTACTGCTCTGCTTTGATACACTTGTGACTTTTTGGTAAGGTTTGCCACGTACCTTGTGTTTCCAAGCACCAGCCTTCAGGTGCAGTGGGGATGCCCACGCTGGGCTACCTTACTCATCCCTCCCCTGTGCAGCAGGGAGAGGCAGCTCTGGTGCCCATAGCATGTTTCCCACCTGCATCCTCATGCCCTTCCCTGAAAACAAAATTGCTTTTACTTTCAGACACAATTTAAAGCAGAGGTGAAGTTGATTTATATCCTGATGTTACTGTTAAAGGCAAAGTGTCCCTCCATTCATGCAAACTGGTCCCTTTGGGCCACAGTGGTGGAAGGACAGGTAACCATGCTCTGCTGTGACTCACTGATTTTGGGGGACCCCATGGGCCATGGTGGCTCCTCCATAGGATGTGGGGCTGCAGGTTTGACCCCTTGGGATAATCAGGCTCCTCTACACTAGGGAAATACCCAGAGCCACCCCACAGGGAAGCTCATCTGGGGAGTTACCACAGGCTGGTCCACGTGAGGGTGTTGCCCCAGCGGCTGCAGAGCTGCAAATGAGTGCAGTGAGTTGTGAGGGTGTTAGTTCAGTGTCATGTGGAGGAGGTAGAGTGGCTTTATTTAACATTTTTATTAGCAATGTGAAAGAGCATGCATGCAGAATTGTTAAACACCGCACCGCCAGAGCTGGTGAAGGGGGAGAAGTGATAGAAAGTGGCACCTGAAAGATGGAGATCCTGGCAAAGAAAAGCAGGGCTGGATGGCAAAGGGCAAGCAAATGCACCTAAAGACATAACCAGAGTGATTCAGCATCCCTGCACGAGGACGGTGTTTGGAAAGCCCGGCCATGCATGGGTTGGTGAGTGCTAAGCCCTCCTGACAGCCATGAGATTGCAGGAACTGGGGTGGTGGGATGGTGAGAAGGGTGATAGGGTAATGGTGGGAACCCAAAAGGCTTCAGCCCTGGGTCAGTGGGGGGGTGAGGACAGGGATGTTGCCACTGAAACCCTGGAAATCCCCAGATCAGGTGAGAGAAGAGACCTCTACTGAAATAATGTTGTCCAGACTCAGGACCAGGCTTTGGAACCAAAAGCAGAGGATTAGGAAGGGTTCTGGAAGAGCTGTGAAAGCAACGCAAGGAATGGGGAACCTGCTTAGCAGAGGGGTACCAGGGGAGATCCAGTCAATATGTGAGTTATCCAAGAGAAAGCTGAGATAATGGAAGTATATTCGGTGAGTGGATTATTACATGGAAGACAAAAGTGCGTGTTCAGCCATCTGGTAACAACACCCAGGCTGACAAGTTAAAATAAGATTAATCCAAACTGGACATCAGAGAAAAATAAAAGTTAACAGCTGAAACAAATTGCCTGAGGACATAGAAGGTATTCAGGTTTTTTTGAAGTATTAAAGTCAAATAACTGTGTGCCTTTCTAAAAGATATGCAGCAGGTATTTGCTCCTGTCCATTATTACGTAAAATACAATATGGCACATGTTTCATCCAGGTTACTCTGCTGTTTCAGGGCCATGTGCAGGACTCTTTAGAGGATGTAGAATTCACCAGATGGTTCCTGGGGAAATTTGCTTCTGGATCATCTCTGGACATGGCAAATCAAACATGGTGTAGGAGACAGCCAGGCACCAGAGATCAGGTACCAGTGGTCCAGGTGGTTTATACCTCTGTGATTAGTATTGTGGTAAGATCTCCAGGTTGATGGCTCATCCAAGACAAGTGGTGCAGAAGCCCACGTCTGGCCTTTCCCACACGCATGGGAGAGGCCATCTGCAGTGAAACAAGGGCACTCTTCCACTGCTAGTGCAACACTGGGATCCCTAAGATAACTCAGTCTTGGCAAATGTCTTGCAAGAATTTCCTGGAGCACTTTGGGTCATCTCTGTTGTACTGTTGGTCTTTCTTTACTCTTTGGCTGCTCTGTCTCCTGCTGCCTCCCTGCTGCTGGGACACAGGGCCAGCCTCTCCAGGTATGCGAACTATCCGCCTCCTTTGCCAGGTACTGCCAGGGGCAACCTAAACTGCTGAAGTCTGCCAGAGCTCCTTCCTGACTCATGGCCTCCCGTATCAACAAGGAGAGAGAGGACTGCAGAAGTGGTCACAGCAGGGACTTGTGAGTCTCTTTCCCTGTGTTTTGGGGGGTGCCTTCAGCATTTTGCAGGATACCAGTGCTTGAATGCGTCATCCACATCTGCTGCAAGTCTGTGACATTGCAAGGGATGGTGGTGGATTGATTGAAAATTAGTAATAAACAGAGCACTGGAGCTATTTGGAATTTGGTGGGAACAACTGTGCAGCTGCAGAGATCACCCTGTGGCATTACACTGGTCCCTATATAACAAAATTAGAGCCTCACTGCATGTATTTAATTACTTGTATTGATGCAACCACATTAAAATAGTGCCTACATGTCTGATTTCCCAGGGAAAATCCTGGTCTCTGACACCTCATTTTTTACTTTGATGGCATCACTGGCCAGTGAGGGCCTATTGAGGCTCCCCTCACCACCGTACCATCAGGCCAGACTTCAATAATCAAAAAAGAGCATCGAGTAGCACCTGGGGGTGCCAAAGGTTATGCAGGTCCCTCCCATCCAGGGTGACTGCAGCATCCATTTCTCACGCGTCTGTCCTGGGACCTATATACAACACAAGAAGGCCATCATGGCTGAGGAGCCATCTATGTGGCTTTTATGCTTCTGTCTGCAGTGTCTTAATTGCCTCAACCTTTGCATAGATACTGCAGCAAGAAGTTGTTATTACATGACCACAGCCTTTAATATTTTTTGTAAGAAGATGTTTGGTGTTTTCTAAGACTTCTGTGAGGCTCAGATTTACTAAATCCAGGAACTGAGCCTTGCAGAGGGTATCTTTAGCCCAGCTGGGAAGGGGACAAGCAGAGAGGACCCAGGGACAAGGGCAGTGCTTACTGCTGGCAGGGCCTGGAGGACCACTGATGATAGGGGCAGAAGCAATTTGCTCTGCAGTCTGGGTTGGCCTGAGGATTAGCTCTGTCTGTGCTATGTTTGTGAGCAGTTTTGGTGTCAGGGTGATAAGGTGCCTGGCAAGGAAGCCTGAAGAGACTTTGGCTGCGGGTGTTATGCACGCTGGGCTGGGGGCAAAACAGCAGGGTGGAACAAGGGGCCTTCCCCCAACCCATCAGGGTGATGCCACAGGTGGTCACACGTAGGTGGCTTGGACAAGGTGAGCCACGAGGTTGGTGTTCCCATGTCAGATACAACACCTCGATGGAGCGTGGGGCAAATCAACCAGTTGTGTCTGGCACTTGGGCACAGAGGAGCTGAGGTGTTGCAGACGCAGGAGATGGGCTGAGCTGCTTGGGGAGAGGGAGTGTGAGACAGAAATCAGCTGTGTGACACCCGGGCAGCACCGAAGACTTGTAGGTCTCCTGTTAATCAGAGAACCCAGTGATGCTTGTGGGCTCCTACTGGGAATCTGTGGCTGTTACTGTCCCCATCAGTATTAACAAGCAGCCTCTTTACTCACTCCGCAGTTTAATAGACAGTGATTAGATACTATACAGAGTCAGGTTACTCATGGAGACCAGGCATGATGTACTTATTTTTTTATTTGCCTTCAAATCACAGAAATCCACAAGCAGCCTTAATTCTAGACCCAGCCATACCAGCCTGTTCTGGGAGATTTAAAATTAAATCAATCACAAGGCTGCCCTTAGGTTTCCAGTGACTTATGCAAGAAACCTAACACATAAGAACAAAAGGACAAATGCAAAACTGAGGTTTCAGGCTGGAATTCAGCCTCCTTTTGATTTGTACCAAGAGTGATGCGGTGGAGTCAACTTTCCTGTCAGGAGAGGGGAGGGAGGGGGTTGTCTGATTAGATCTAATTTCCTACCTGTTTACTGTAGACATTTGCATAATGATCACCCTGCAAAGAGTGGTTAGCATATGCTAACAGCGATTCTTGAACCCGTTAAAACACAAACCCCACACAGACTGCTGCTGTTTACAGCACATCTCTCCTTCCTGATTGTGTCCCAGCAGTTGTAGCCAGTGTGTGCCCCCACTTACCTGAGATGGCTGGAAGTCTCTTCCAGATGTCATCAGGACAGGATGCAGAGAGATAAACACAAACTATTTTATTTTCACCCATAAAGAAAAAATCAGAGGTCTGGAAAGAGACCTAAAGGCCTTTTAGGGGTCATTTTCCATTTCAGTTCATTGTTCAGTGTTGGAAAAAAAGGGAATTCTCTGACACCCCATATTCCTGGCCCAAGAGCTAGCATGGCGATAGCAGCTGACAGATTTTGAAGCAGTGCAAATTAGAAGAGATGGCAGATCAGAAGGACAGTGATTCAGTCCTCCCCAGTTATTTGAAGCCAAGCAGGACACATGCTTCACCAGAGCTTTCACCAAAGCAAATCTTCATGTATGGAGTGATGATTCACAGACTCTCACCCTAACATGGTGGGAAGTTGAGCTCATTTGTAAATCATTTGCTTTCAGTGAGAACAGGCACGAGTGAGCCATTGTTTTGGAAGAGTTCCTTGTCAGCTGAATTACAAAAAAAAAAAAAGATAAAGGAGAGGGGTGCAAGGCAGAGGTGACTGTGCTATTGCCGAAGGGTGGCAGAGGATTGCAAGGTTTGAGTAGCCAAGCAGAGAGGTGTCAGCAAACAAACCCAAGCTGGTTCACCTTTCAGCAGATCTGTTCAACACCTTGGTTTGACAAACAGGGCCGTGATGTCCCTCCCCACCTCCCCCTTTTCAGTGTCTCCCATGTGCATTTTCACAGGTTGGCAGCCATCGGCAGCGGTCACGCATGCACACTAGCTGCTGTGTGCTAAAGAGTTATGCCCCCTCCACGTGCACACCTTTGCACGGAAGCATTCTAGTAGCCTGGGTGACTGATAGCTTAGAGATCAATCGCACATGGAGCTGGCCAGCAGGTCTCTGAGGGGATGGGAATATCCAGGGAAGGGCGTAGGGTGCAGGTGAGAGGCAGTAACCTCTCCCCTGGGATGAGAAGCAGCCCAGTGCATTGCAGTTGCTCCCTGCTCTGGGTAGATTTGTTCTTGATAAATTCATGTTGGTTGCTTCTTGTTAGACAATATTCTGCATAAACTGGATAATCACAGAACAGAAAAGTCAGAACAATTCAGTTTGAAGTGACCTCTGAAGGTCTCCAGTCCTAGATCCTGCTCAAGGTGGAGCTAACTTCCAAGTGAAATCGCATTGCTTCAGTCCATTTTTTAATATCTCCAAGGATGGAGATTCCTCTCTGCTTCTCTGGTCCCTGCCCCAGGGTTTAACTGCTCTCATGGAAGAGAGTGTTTTCCTGCCTGTCCCTCATTGCAACTTCTGTCTGTGACTGAAAGGAGCCTGAGGAATCGCTGTCACCTCCCATGCGAGTCCAGACCTCCAGTGGAGCGAGGCATCATCTGCCCCAGCTCCCTCAAGTACTGCTTTCTCCTGCTTGGTGTCCACAACACAGAAATACAGCTTCCAGAAACATGGATGTTGATCACTGGCTTGATTTGGAGGATATGGGGTTATAATCAACAGCCAGTTGTATGCAGTGGTGGGACCAGGTGGTCTTTTGCTCTGTTCCGTTGTGAATCACTGAAGCCCTTTTGAGCAATCCCACAGTGTGTCCCCTAGCAGGGACATCCATGGGCCTTGACCTCCAGCCAACTCATTTGGGAGCTGATGCACCTGGGCATTATCCTCTTGGACTCATCTCTCTTCCACACCAAACGTGTCTTAATGATCCTTCATGGTGCCTGGAAATCCTGTGGGACAATTGCAAGGGTGTCCCAGGGATTCCCATTGCACCGCACTGGCCCAAGGACAGCAGAGATAGTCTTGGTACCTGTTGTACGTTCACGTGGCAGTGTGCCTCATAGGTGTTTGTCTCTTCACTGCGTCCTCCGTTCACATTTCCCAGCAGTGGTGGCATTGAGGTGTTAAATGACTCTGTTCCCCATCACTCCTGTGGAGCATTTTTTTTCCCCTTTCTGTCATACACAGGACCCTGATGCTGCCTTTCCTAGTTGGAGTCATTGCTGTGGGGTTGGTTCTGCTGCTTGGCACCCTCTCCCACACCCTGGCCGTGTCTCGCAGGTGAGCCTGTTCCTAACCAGGGACTTGGTGGTGCCTGCAAGGCAATGTTACGATGCCAGAGTTCCCACCTCTGTCGTGCAAGTACCTTTCACCTCCCCTCCTCTTGATTTTGTGTAACAAACAGTATCTCATCCTGCTGGGGTTCCTGCAGCTTATCAAATACCTTTATCAGCTTCTCCAGGATCCCTGGCAGGATTCCTGAAGATGGTGTTTCACTCACTCCTCTTCCCTTTTCCTCATGAGAATGTTAAGATTTCTGTTTTCTCATATTCTTCCCCACGGTCAGCTGCCTATGCAGATGCTCCCATGCTTGTAGGAAGCTCTTCATCTAGAAATCCAGCATTTCCAGTGGTCTGAGACCTGCCTATTTGCTTTCTTCTCTAACTGTTCTTCTGTCTGTCATTGTCCTGTGCTTGCTGTGACTCACGCTGAATGGTGGCACCCATCGCGTTTCTTTTGCTCTGTGCTGGGTAGGAACAAGACAGGAAATCACATCTGGCGAACTTGAGCAGTTTTTCATTTAGTGACCAATTTCCAGTGCTGCTGCTGCTGTGGCCATCCCAGCAGAGTGTTCCCAAAGCTGCTTCCAAACACCTCCTTCCTACGTCTCAAGCCACTGTGGAGGCTGACACGGGTTGCCCCATCCTATGTCTCTTTAGGTTTCCCAATGATGTTTCAAACATTTGTATTGCTATACCAGCTCTGACTCCCTTGGACAGCACGGCATGAGCAGAGAAGTTACAAATCTGTTATGTGCTCCTGGCAGAAAGAGAAATCTTAGCATCCCTGTTTTACCAACAAGGCATGGAGACACTACAGGCAGGATGGGCCTCTGGTGGGATTCGTTTGGGATCAGCCAGGTATTTCAGGTGCATCCCGAGCCTCCGAAGGCAAGCTACTATGATACCTGAAAACTGTGCTTTCTCCCTGGCAGTCAGAGCTGATGGTTCAAATCCTACACCTGGGAAAAAGGGGCTGCCCTTGGAAGCCACTCTTTTTCTGCCTTCACTCGATAGCTGCAGTGACTGGAGCAAGAGCCCAGCTCTCATGCTGGAACCGCACGTTGCTTTCTCATTATGCAACCGCTGTATTTTAATAGAAACCTCTTTTTAGGCAGTCTCAAAAACAGTTGGATTTTTTTCCTCCTTCTGTCAAATGACCAACTTAATAATTCACTAGTTGTGCTGGGATTAGGCACTTTGGGCCACACTCTGGATTTCTTATCTTTAATGTAGTTCTCGACGACATCTTCTGCACTTAATCCCCTGACAAAACTCCCTTTGATTCCCGCAACAGTCGCTCACAGAGATCAAACGCAGAACGCTTCTCTGTCAGGTAGAGCTGGGTGAATAATTTGTGACAAATAATTTACCCACAGACTTTCTCCTCATTTTCTGTGCACAAATTGTCCATTCGGTTGAGGCTTGGGACTGCTGATGGATTTGTTTCTGGCTGCACGAGTCTGAGTTCAATGACTTGCTCATGAGAAAGAGCCTGCAAGTACATTTAAAGAGCTTCAGCATTCGTGATGCTCTGACCTCGCTCAGCATCAGCTTTGGTTTTCAGCAGCACAGAGCCCATCTCACCCCACAAGTGACATCAATGCACAGCCTGATGTGCTGAGCGCTCATGAGTCATCGTGCTGTATTTCCATGTCAGATTGGAAGAGCATGACTTTCTGAGCCGGGAGTTGCAGTGCAAATAATCTCTAGTATCAACTTAAAATTTCCTGTTCGGGGGATGTGCTGTAATGTATGCGCCTGATATGAGTTTTATCGCTTTCCCTTGCAAGCATAGTCTCCAAAAACCAAGCAGAGGTGAGACGGGGATGTGCAGAGATAACTAACCTCTTTTCTGTGTGGGATCAGCTCTAGCTGGGATGAGGGGCACCCACCCCTCCAGTAGCAGTGCCCAGGGCTGCCTGCACCCCACACGGCATGACTGAGGACTGAACATGCACCCTGTTTTTACCTTTGCGTTGCTGTGGCCTCCATACCAGTTTAACCATTTAACTGAAGATTAATAGAATGCCTCTGTGTGTTATATTAATGCAGTCTGAGTGATTTAGGTAAAGAAAAAATTAGGAATTAGTATGAACTAAGAATTAGCCGTAGGAAAGTTCTGATATAGGCTGATTTGAGTGATATTTATGACTGTAATTTTACAGACAGGAATGTTTTATCTTCCAATTTTTGTCAACTTTTGGGTTTTTTTCGTTCTTTTGGGGGGGGGGGGTGTTGTTTTTTGTTTTTTAATTACATGCCTGCAAGTCTCAAAAAGCACAAAGGTGGGAACTTGAAGGTCTCCATCTATTTTCCAAACAGCCCTGGTAACGCCTGCAGGGAGCAGAGAGCAGTGCTGTCTTACCAGAGCCCACAGAGACGCTTCATTAACCCAATTAAGCAGGTGGATGGAGAGGGTCTCTCTGATAATTTACACCTTACTAATGAAGTGTGTGACTCTTAATCTCCTCCAAACAAGATACACTCATGAAACACTGGTGCAAGGAAAGGGGAAATTAATTAGGTGAAAAAACTATGAGATTATAGCAGAGGGATTCCAACGAGGCAACTGTAACATGGCTGGTGATTCATTTGTGCCTGTCTTAAATTAATGTCTGAGCTGTCAAGTAAATAAGACCCAGCATTATTTTGGCTTAAAAGCCATTCTCACCAGGACTAACATGAGGCACCTGATTTTACTGCATGACACACCATTTCCCATGCCCCAGCTGCCTGGATGACCCTGGGGTAAAACTAACCCACTCTGAGCAGAGCCTGGCCTGTTTCTGAGATGTCTAGCAAAGAGTTAGAAGGAGCTACTGATTCCATGCAAATATTTGCAATGTAGTAATAACTCGGTGTCATATACGTACCTGCCTGGCTGCCAAGCCTACGTTTGGGCTGCAGTGGGATGGCAGGGAGGTGGTGTCTTGGTGCAGAGCAGTTGTCCCACCGAGTGACCCAGCTCTACTAAACACTCGATTGTTTGATTCAGTTCAGCGGTGAGTAAGATGGGAGGGTGATTTGAGCTGTTGCTTTGGTGATGCTAAGTGAAAGCCTGGAGTCAAGCTCTTTACAGCATAGTTATGGGTCGATTTCCTTTATTTGTGTGCTGTGCCACAGAGCGGTGCTGCCAATCAGCATTCATGATAGAGCAGAGAGGTTCAAATCGTGCTCAGTGGAGACCCTCAGCAGCCTGAGAGCTGGCTGCTCCAAACAGCACGACTTCTCCAAACCTCCAGTGGTGCTGTAAGACCCTTGAACGAGTTCATGTCCTGTTTGGGTGCTGGTGGGTGATCCCCCCAAAATGGGGTGTGAACATGACTCAGGAAATGGTCTAGTTTTGTCCCCAGGAGCCCTTTGGAAAGACATTGTTCATCTTGTGGTCATGTATGATCACTCTGCCTCCAGGGAACGGGGTCATCAAAGTTTCTAGAGGGACTGTGCTACAGAAATGCATTTTATCAGTTAAATTAAACTGCTGGCTACTGAAACATTCCCAGAATAGCAGATCTGAGAAGATTTAACATTGTAAATTGTATTTTGTCCTAAAAGGAACTCAATGAATCCAAGGACTTCGAAGCTTTTGGCAAACATGAATTAAATCAGCAATTAATTAAGCTCTGTGGTACTCTTGTTTGATAAACAAGAGATACATTATGATCAGTCAGTATTGCCAACTGCAAACATTCACAAACTGTGAGTCCAGCTCCCCAAAATTATGAGATTGGCTTAAAAAACCATGAGATTAAAACCCAAAATTGTTGCATTTTCTTTATCCACCATCTGGCTTCTCAGCCTCTAGGGTAAACACGCCTCGTGTTTTCAACTACAAGGGCTAGCCACTTACTTTAAAACACAAAAACTGAGATCCTTGTGCTTCATAATTATGCCAAGAGCTAAGGCTTTAGGAAAAATACTAAAAATCCTAAGACGGCGCATAAAATCAGAAGAATTTGCAATACTGATCACTTGTAACTGAAACGTTTTTGGCTCAGCAACTATTTCTGAATGCAGCAACCCTATGCAAGAGCTGCTAGGCAAGGAATAACAAAGACTATCCTTCCTGATCAAAACTGCAGGAGAATTTACTTGGATGAAATACAATTACAGAGGCAGGATGTCATGTAGTCCTTGCTGGAATTTAGCCAGGGCATGACAGATAAACACATCAGTTCTCATGAAAACTCTTCTGGGATTGTTAATTATTACAAATGATTATTGCTGTCTCTCTGGAAGGCGATTGCAGGCAATACCGTGGCATCAGGCACTGGCCAGGGGCAATAACTTTGTACCAAAACACAGATGTGAATGCCACCCCTGGAACCCCCGCTCCCCTGGTTCTGCAGCCCTGACAGACAGTTTGTGTTAGGAAAATCCTGTCTCAGGCTGATCCGACTTAGCTTGTGAGACAGGGCCATTTTGGTGGCAGGGCTGGCAGCCACCGCATTACTGTCTGGAGAAGAATTTACGCTGCGGTGGGAATGGCAAATTATCTGGAGGGAAAGTAGCTGCAGCAGGGCCATGGCTGGCCGAAACCAGGAAAACAGATTTCAAACTAATGTAAACAGCTTGGGTTTATCACCGGTTTCGCAGGTTCAAAAATAAATATCACCGGGTTTGTGGTTCGAAAGTTGGTTATTTTCTACTGACACTTCAAAAATGTAGTTTTCCAGTGACCTTGAAAACCACTTTAAATATATTTTTCAGTAATTTAAAAACCTGAGGTTAATAAAAGAGAATCAGAAAAAGAAAGAAAGTTTAAATTCTTTAAGCGGGTCTATTTGTCAAGGAAGAGAAGATGAACTTGCAGCCACCTGAGCATCCAAGCATATGTATTTTAGAGAAAACTAGCTCTAATGACTTCACCGTAGCAGGATCCTCACGGCCATCAGGAAGCTGTTTTCTCCAAGGAAGAACATTATAGCTGTGCTTAGGATACACTCTGATCTTTCCACCTAAACCTATTTAAAGTGACACCAAGGGCTTTTGTACTGCTATGAAATTACCTTGGGCCAGTGACAGCACTTTCTGGCTGTGTGCTCCCCTCTCCTCTGTGGAAATCAGATCACAAACAGGTTGAGAGAGCTGTAGACAAATTCATGAAGGGAGCACTGGCCAGGGCTATTTCAGAAAAAAAGATACAGCCCCTGATTTGGGAAGCTCACTGCTGCAGGGAATAGAGGTGATTAGGGAGAGGGCTTACCTTGGTTTTATGGTTTTTCTCTAAGCATCTCTACTAGATGGACCTTCAGGCCAACCCACACATGGTTACTTGTGTTGTCCTGTCCCTCGGGATTCCACCTCCCAGCCCAGCCCAGAGCAGCATCACCAGGAGGAGCTCCCAAACATATAGGGCTGTGGGAAGAAGCAGCAATGCAGGTGCAGAAGAATATTGGTTAACATGGGAGCCATGGACCTCATGACGCTGCACTCCATTTGCACCTGCATCCCTGAAGTTTGGGGGTTTTTTTTTATTATTTTTATTTTTCAAGTAATATTTGCATATTAAATAAAGCATTTCCAAGGGTTATGCTAAATAGGTATCGGGGGCTCAGTAACTAATGTCAACATACATAAATAATGTGTTTCTCACTCTGGTAGCGCCCATGCCCTGATGATAGAATGAAGTACCTTATCAAGTTGCTTGTTTTCTCCAAAAGATGTACCAGCAGGTCATGTATAGGTTAAATATGGCAGCTCTCAGGAGCTATATTATCCTGTGTGCAAACCTGGTTCATAAAGCTTATCAAGAAGAGAGGCTTGGTATCACAGTCTAGTACTCATAATTAATCCTGGAGACAGCACGGATTTAGGTTCATTGGGGCTGACTTCAAATTAAAAAGTCACTATTAGCATGTGAAACAGACACCATATGTTACTTATTAACACGGTAGATGTTACAGAATGTTGTGTATTTTTTGTTTCAAGTAAGATAATGTCCTGTTCAATAAACAGTTTTTTGGTTATCTATCTATATTTCTTTTATGTAAAGTAGCCTCCATAATGGATGGTGGCAGACGTCTCTATGGAAATTGCTACACCTGGATCTATTCATATGCACACATCCATATAGATGAAGCCCTTGTTTACAAAGTCATTTATATTTGTGCATATAAAATTATACTTATTTGTATGTGCATTTTATATGTTATTATTACAGTTAAAATACAATACTGATCAGTACACATGCCAATCGAAGAGACACAGCATGTATATATCAAAATACACAATATATTTACACATACAAATAAATCAAAATATAAAAGGAAATGCTGTCTAAGAAGGTATTTGGCAGCGTCCTGTAAAACCTCATTGTACTGGGAGTTAATACAATGTTCTCAGTGTCTTCAGTCATCTGAAATTTGAGTTTAAAGTTTTTGCACAATCACAGTTAACATAAAATGCAGCAGGAAATCGCCATTAGTCAAATGTGTTCGTCTAATCCCACTGCAAAATGGAGCTTTTTCATTTTTATCCTGCCACGGGTTAGTTTGTGATTTCATATGTCAGATACATCAATTCTGCCAAGGAGAGAAGATGGGCAAGTACAAATTAAAAACATAGACTTCTTTGCTTCGGGGGAAGTAGAGAGGGCAGGTCTTTGTAGGGAACAGTAATAATGATCTCATTTAAGAGAGTTTATGGGTTTGATTCTTTGCTGCCCTTCCTCATAGTTAATTACTCCCTGGCAAATTGGGGGCCTAGCCAGCAAATCCAAATGAATACGTGATCACTCTTCTCTGCTGACATTGCACAGGGAGAGTACAAGTAGGGAGACATCAGCCCATGTCCTCTGATATTTTCAAGTCAGGGATGAGAGCACCAACTGGTCACTGATGGGAAAACCTGCCTTTTTCTTTTTCTTACTCTTTCTGTCCTGGTCTCGTTTTGTTTCTCATTCTCTCCCACTTTCTTCTCTCTAATTCTCTCCCTTCATTCACACGACCACTGGGATAAATACAGCAACAGTCCCTCTCTTCCCAGAGACTCATGCTTGGGAGGATATTAGTGTGTGCCACACTCCGCTTGCCGGTTTGTCTTAAGGTAATTATTTCTAATGGCTGTTGTTGGTTTTCCTGCAGAAACTGTAATGTAGCCCCTTTTGTATCACTGGCTGAAGCCTGTTGTTTCTGTAAGAAAAACAATAGGCCCGCAGATTAGGACTGCATATTATGGCTCTACTAGCACAGCAGGCTTTTGGTATTGGTACCAATCCTATCAATTCCTGGCACCCTTCCCCCTTTACTCCTGGTAATTAATCTTTTCATGAATGCTGTCACATTTAGAGCCATTTCATTAAGTTTCTGGTTCCTACATTTATGTAACTCGCTGCGTCTCTCATCTGCTCCATCAGCTGGAGAGATGCGGAGAGAGTTGATGCTGGGCAAGGGTTCACTCTCCCCATCGGTCCTTCCTCTCTGCACAGAACACGCTGTCCCATAAGTGAAGTCACACGCAGGTGACAGCCAAGCAGCCACACACTTCAGGCGGTCTGAAAGGGGCAAAATTGAGCCATCAAAAATTAGGAAAAGCTCCTAAGAATGAAGTCCATGGAATGTGATGCCCATTTCCCATATGTATATATGTACCAAGGGCCTGATAGGAAAGGGCTTATACACTGTGCAGTACAAAACATTTTTTGTGTAAAACATGGCGGATTTCTTAAAGTAAGGACAGCAGTTTGGGGCAATCAGCTCCTCCTGCTCTACAGACGTTCACCCTTCCTCAATAAATCTCCAACCCACCTCCCACAAAACGCACTGGCTTCAAACTGTTTCTATAAAGCAGGAGACTTTCTGGGTAATGGAAGGAGAAAGGAGGTTTAAAGCCACTTTTGCTGATATCGCTCCAGATTGTTATTCCTGGTTTTGAAAGGGAGCTGGGCCCGATGGCTGCAGACAGCGTGAGGCTGCAGCGTGCATATTCGGAGGATGCAGCAGCGGGGTGAGAGACAAAAGCTTGTATTCCCAGCCCTGCCTCAAGTGACCTTGTGCAACCTCTTAATTACTGCAATTACTTGCCTCCTGAGATGACATTATTAGGCTGTGCTCGGTAATAAGGGCTGTGAAGTTCACAGAATTATTCGTGCTGGTTGGTGAAAGAGCAGCAAGTAAAACATCCAGCCATCTTGTGGCTTCCAAACCAGCTCGGGGTCAGAAGGGGATGGCCACTGCCTCTTCTTGGAAATTCAGGATTGGTGGTGTCTGGTGGTTTTACATTTGGGGCTGGGATTTTTGCAGTGTGACATCTGCACAGCTTCACTCAGGGTGTGCAAAAAGCAATGGCTGCATCTAAATATGTTTTACCGGGGAGAGCAGAGAGTAACTGTCCCCCTCCAGTACTGTCCATCTGCCAGATTCCATGTTTCTCCCCCAAATCAAACATGAGCACTCCTAAATGGTACAATACTAATTATAAAATAAGAAAGGGTTAAAACTGACAGTTGCTGAAGCCAATTTTTAGCATTAGCAACACTAATTCAAAACTCAAAAAGGCTGGGGCATTTTGCTGTCCTTGGAAAAAAAGAACAAAAACCCAAGAAAACCAAAACCAGAAAAAAAATGCAGAATTCACCCTAAGGCAGAGAATAAACATCAAGGATCTCAAGTGAAGTAGTTAGTTATTGAGAAGCAATAGCAACTGAAAACAGGAGACTAAATGGAAAAAAATTAAACAGCCTTAACTGTGATCATTGTTACCTACAAAGGCAGATGTAGCTGCATTTGCCTGTAGCCGAGGATGCTGGGATGGGGCAAGAGTCCCCCCCTCTCGATGTCTGCACCATGTGTGAGATGTGGCTGTCACCGAACAGCTTCTGCTTCTGTTGTGGTCAGTTTTGACCTGGGGGTCCCTCATTTGGCTGAAACAATGCACAAGGATGCCAACCCACCTCCCTACCAGCTTGGATTAAGCCCTGATTTCCCAGTCCCGGAGGAGGGCTTCGTCCTCCGTCCTCCAGCCCAGTGTGATCTGCAGTGGGAAGCAGGGTTGCTCTTGCTCCCACCACTCTGTCTCCTGGCTGAGGACATGGGAAACTCCCAGGATGGCTCCTGCGCTCAGGTTCCCCCACTGAGCACTGCTGCAAAATTGCCTGCTGGGTGCTGAATGGCCTGTTTGGGGAAAGGGTGGAGGGCAGCAGGGAGGGGGTGGGGGGGTGGGGGGGTGGGGGGTGGGGGTGGGTTGTGTATGTGTGTGCATGCGTGTGTGTGTGTGTTAAAAGAGCTAAGTGGAGGAGAAGGATGCAGTTGGCTTATCTCCATGGGCAGGGATGCCAGTCTATCCTCTGTAGTAGTTCTGGATATGGAGGGGCCAGGAAAAACTCATCTCTGATTTTTGAGTGGAAGGAGGTGCCATGGCAAGCAAGGCAAACAGGAAGGGAAAGGCACAAGACACTCGCTGTGGGCTGCAGGGAGTGAGTTTTGGTACCCTTTATTTCCTTGTGAATAATTCAGCTGATTTGCATGTGCATTTGGTTGAGCTCTTCTCTGCCAATGCAGTCCGAGAAACACTGCCTTCCCTCCAACATCTGCTTTGCAATTGCATTATGTTACATCGGGTTTTTTTCCGTTTGGGCTTTTGGGTTTTTTTTTGTGTCCACTGACACTTCTGTAATAGAGGAGGTAAAATATTTTCATTATCCTCTCCCCAGAATGTGGAAATCTTCAAAGCGGAGGTAGGAGGGAGGTTAGCTCGTCTAGCCTCATTTTCCTACCGCTGCCATTCCTTGGCTGTTCATCACAAAATGAGTCTACACGCCCATTGCATCGTGGCATTGAGCCTGTTGTATGATTTGCCTTTTCTTTTTTTTTTTTTCTAAAATTATTTCACGTTACAAACCTGGCGATTATTTCATGCTGTTTAAACTATATTTGTAGTCTTTGATCATACATAAGTAGACTGAAGTAAACTGCTGATAGAGTGAAGATATTGTTCTTGGTGTTTCTCCTCTCGCTTTCTTCATTACATTATGCCTATAAGCTTGCATAAAATGTTCATTGTGGCAACGCGCCTTTGTTATTAATTCTTGTGGTGCTACGTATTTTCATGAAATATTTCATTCACAAATGGAGTGATTAGGTAATCTGTGCCAGTCTGTATGGGTGTATTTTACACACAACATGGACACAAACAACACACAATTACATGCACCCTGAACACATACTTATCCGTACAAAGAGAGGGACCAAACCATCGTGTCCTATTTATGTTTGGCAAAATGCTCATAATCCAGTTTCCAAGGTTCATACTCAAACTAAAATCTTGTTGACTATGGGCATATTTTGCTGCTTGAGACCTGGCCCAACAGCAGAGACACAATGCCAGACAGCAATATCCAGCTCAGGATTTCAAAGCAAGATACTGACAACAGCCCTGGATATCCCACAGGACACTTGTGTGACTCCTTATCATCAGTATTGTTATCTACGAGGAGGCAGAGGAGTTAAATGGATACCTGTGTCATGCAGCAAGGAGACAGGAGATGGGAACCTGTTCGTGGTGCTTGAACCTTGGGTTGGCTCCTGCTTGCTTCATTTATAAACCTCACGCGTTAGGACATGGCCAGGCTAGAGGGTTCGGCTTTTTTTCAGAGAAAACAGGTACCTAACCCCACTGATTGCCCTCGTTTAGTGGCAAACAGATGTCTCATTCCCGGTTCTCTCTGCAAATCACAGCTAGTCATTCCATCAAGTAATTAAAAAACTGTCCATGTGCAGGACATGGTTAAGCTTCCTACCAGCCTTGATTCTGTTCCATGTCTGTACATCTATTGTATGCAGTATATAAAGGTATGATTTGTGCATGATTCCTCCATTACTCCAATATATCTTCATCTCACTTTTTCCCCCTCTATAATCTATATTATTCTAGTTACTACAACAGAGAAAGAAAAAACCCCTCCATTTTTTCCCCCCAAACAACAGCAATCCTCCCCCTCCAGCTCAAGTCCAGTTGAGCAGGGCAGGTGAAATAGGAGCGCAGATATGATGTATGATGATGAGAAGCTGCTGAGCTACATCCCCCTGAGTGAGGTGACTGGACCCCCTGCGTGGGATGACTGGAAGAGGCCCCAGAGCCATGCCTGAGCAGGAGACCATGAGGTCCCTTCCAACCCATGAAGGAAATAATTGATGGTAACATCAGAGAGTATCAGGGGAAGAGTGGCACCATGTGAACATCAGTCTCTACTGAAACCAGGAAGGTTTTCAGGTGTGAGACCTTCAAGAAATTGTTGGGCAACTCAGCACTCAAAGCCTTTGATTCTACAGTGGCCACCACCATCCCTACTAGTGACAACATCTGATTAACCTGCACTGTCAGAAAGGATCTCTTCAACTGCCAAGAGGAGGAGGAGAAACCCATGAGGAAGATGAATGGGCGGGTGATGGTGCCATGCCACATCTGGAACAACGACCACTGGACAACACAGTCCTCACCAGGATATGCTGGGATCTGGACAGAAGCTCTGTGAGAAGTTAAGAAAGTGAAGCTGTGGAAGCACCTGAACTGATGAAGGTTCAGCAGAGTGAGGCAGGTGAATATGTCCCATCCTGCCTGCCACATGCAGCCCTGTTACTGTGGGAAGTCCATGGACCTGCACCACAGGGCTGGCTGTAGCACCTCCAGCCCATCCAGCCCTGACAGATCCATCCTTTTGGCTCCATTTACAGGATCTGCACAGCTGGTCTGGGACTGGGTACTCCAAGGGATTTCCCTTCATCAGCTTCTTCATCAAGCGAGGTGGGCCCATGCTGTTGCAGGTGTTCCCAATAGCTCCTGCTTTGCCACTTGAGGGGAGCTTTTCCACCCCTAAATGGCTTCATTTTGATGTGTGGGGCAGCAGATACTCTGTGATGGGTTCCAGTAACCCAGCTTGCACCCTCCAAGTTGTGTTTTAATGCCCCAAACTCTTCCTTGGAAGGCGTCTTCTTTTTCTAGCCTTGGTAAATACAGAGTGTCCAATTGCATAAAGCTGATATTGTGCAGCATGGAAAAGGCTTTTTTCCCCCTGAGTTTTATTATATACAATTGATTATACACCATTTTTCTCTCCTTCTGAAACCTGCACAATTGGACTCATGTTGCCAGAAGAACCTGCTGTTACCCAGCCCCAGGGAGAAGAAACAGAGAACAGGAAGAAAGCCATGTTTTAAAGCTCTTAAAAGTTTATTTATTTTTTTTTTTTTTAAATTCTCTATAAAACATCTTGCAGCTGTATGTAGTAGGGGCCTTGGGATTGTCACACAGTATCAGGGCCACCACAGCAGTCTATGTGCACTTCTGTGTAACCATTTCCAGGCAGAGATGAGCTCGTTGCTCTCCCTTTCCCAGGCCACTGCTTCCTTCCATTCTCAGGCTACCAGTGTCTTTTTGCACCTCACAACCTGCCAAGACACAACGTTCCTCAGTGGACCAGAAACAACTGGGAACCAAATGAAACTGAGGAAAAAAACGAGTTTGCTGAATCTTGTCTTCATGCAGGGTTTGACTCCTGGTCTGGAGGCTGTGAAAGAACAGAAGATGTCTAACAGCAGAGACATGGTGGAAGAGAGAAAATCAAGCCAGAGACATGCCCCCGAGATGTCAAAGCTTGGGTCATGCTTCCTCAGCAGACTGGTTTGGTTGCACACACTGTGCTGTGTGGAGCTGTTTGGGGTCAGGGAGCAGAGTAACCAAACAGTGATGGCTACATTGGGATTCACTGGCCCAACATTGCTGATGAGGGTCTGTCCTCCAGGTCCTGAGCTGGCCTGGCCAGCACAAGCTCTGGACTCTCTGCACCTCACTGCACTTCCTTGGGGTAGATGGGCCAGGAAAGAACAAGAACACAGTAGGAGATGCGGTATTGATCACCTGGGATGAGCAGGGAAGGAGCACGTGGGACATTTCTTGGCGTGCCAGAACTGCAGCGTAAGTTTAAGGCCTGTTTCCCCGGAGGCGGCAGGCCGGCTGGAGGGCCTGGCTCAGCCCTACCCAGTGCCATGCGCACAGAGCAGCTCCTGGCGGTGCCACGAGCGGTAGCTGGGACCAGCGCTGCTCCTAGCTCTGCACAGGGAACGTACAGCACATAGCACATGCACACATAAGTGAGCACTTGCAGCTCCACTCCTACCTCATAGAGCCCCTGTCTGCACCTTCCCGATACAAAGCCGTCAGGTGAATAATCCCCACTGAGCATCAGGTGAGCTGAGTTTAACTGTGGAACACTACAGCTGGTGGAAATGGCTTGAGCCTCCGAATGCTTCTGGGAGGAAGGGGAAGGATGCTAAAAATATTCTAAAAAACCTCCAGCCTTCCCCTCACCGACCTTATTAACATAAAAATAAGAGTATGTAGAACAGGAGCCATCCTTTTTTAGTATGGGGGTTCAAAGACTGGATTAACATTTGGGTGGCTATTACAGATTATTTCTTTATGTATATGAAAAAGGGGCCTAACGCTGGGACAGTGTTTTGTTTGTAAGACCCAAACTAGCCTTCCTAACTGATAATTTCCATGGCTGAAAGCCCCCAAACTATCTTCTAATCACAATTACATATAAATACATATGCATACATACTATCCTTTCTAGCTATGAAAATATCCATGGCCAGGAGCCCCCAGATCATCCTCCAGGCATGGTTATGTTTAAACACACACACACACACACACACAAATAAGTCAATAAATAAAAATTTTGCTCAAGGAAAAAAAAGCCCAAGAATTTCTCCATTCTTTTTTTTCGGACTATTACAGCTGATAAATCATTGTGATTTCCAGAATTATTGCTGCGTAGATCAGCATGACAACAGTCTTTGCATATCTCAGTGTTGCTACCCAAAAATGTAAAAACACTTTCTGTGACTTAGCTATTTTTTCAGCGCCTGAGAAATGCTAAGCGATTGGGAAGGAGCAGTAAATACACGCTGCTGGTATATAGAGTAGCCTTCCGAAAAGGATTTCAGGGTCAAATCCTGTCTCTGTTTACACTGTGTAAATCAGGTGTAACGCCAGTAAAGCTAATAGAGGTAGTCTTGTGTCAAACCCACACGGATAAAAGGATCAGGCCCTCTAAGCTTTAAAGTTATGAGTCTTTTCAAACTGCAGATCTACTGTCAACATTTCAGTGATTACTTCTCTTTTTTTTCCAACACACAAACATAAAATAGTAACAAGATTATCAGATTAAAGAGCCAAAGAACAGCCAGTTTATTATACTCTTGCGTCTAAAACACTCAGATCTTACAGGTTTCCTTCCCACTCTGCATCATGAGGGGGGAGATTGGTATGTTTGTTTTTATTTGGTTTTAATTTTTTTTAATGGCTGTCTAGTATAGCTATGTAGGAAAATAAACCAGCCGTAATATTATGAATTGCATGGTGCAGTCAGCAAGAAAAAAATACTCTCGGACCCCCAAACCAACCCTTCTGAACATTTTAACCTAAAAAAAAAAAATAAATCTTTGCTTTCTTTCTGTCAGTCCCCATGAAGAAGAAATGACAGGACAAACAGGATGAAAAGGACAGAGCTGTTTAAAGCTAAAAATGTGCAAATGTTGCATTCCTTCTGGGAGAGGGGAAAAAAATACAACCCACCACCTCTGCATCAGTATAAATTATTTAAATCAGAGATGGTTTGTGTTAAGGGTCTTGAACAGATCGCATAACTGTTGCACAACTAATGTGTACAAGTGTGTCACTAATTTAATTTTAATTTTACTGTATGAGTTTGTATAAGATCCCCCAGCTGTCATGTGCTCATCATCTGTCACAGAACTATCACTAAGCCATGCTGGGCTAAGACAGGATTATAAACGATGAACTGCCATGTGCTCTAAATCTTCTTATTTGCCTAGCCTGGAAGGTATGCCCTGTAAAATTTGATTGGCAGCGTGCTCTATTCTGTCAATTGACTTTGAAGGCCTTTTCTATTGGCGCTTTGAGCGGATCTCAGTAGCTGTATTGACTGTCACCTGCTGACTCCAGCACGTGCCTGACCTCAGCCCCGCGCCGAGGCTCCTTCCCACTCGTCGCTGCATCGCCGGGCAGGCTCGCTCTGGTGGCACGTGCGGCACATAAGGGCATATGGCTGCCTAGTTGTGTGCAGAAAAGAATAACTGAAGCCAAGCAGCCCCGCACTGTTATTACAGCAGATGGGGGAAGCGTGGCATTCAATATTAAGACAGATGCCACCTCCTTATTCCACCTGTCTGGAACTTGGACATGGGACAGAATGAACTGTCTGCCTAATAATTAAGGAAACAAAGACTGCATTTATAAAGCTCAGCAGAGCACCATATCTGCAAAGCATGCACAGATATAATTGTCGACTATAACAATAAGGAAATGTAGACTACTGCTCATCAGATGTTCAGATACGTATACACAATTACAGTAGGAAACTGCACTGTTCCCAGCTGCTTTTGTAGTCTTTTATTTAGGCTGGTTGTGTATTAAATTAAACGGGAGGAACAAGTTGGCTGGCATTATTACTATTATAAATAACGCTTTAAAATTACAGTGAAGTTCCTTAAATAACAAAGCGCCTACCGTTCCCCCTAACAGTCACTGCTGCTATTGTGCTGTGCCCTTTCTTGCAAATTTGCTCTTTGCTTCTCAGTAGTCAACTGTTTTTGTAACAGCCAGAGAGAAGAAAAACATTCTTTCCAGGACTACTATTATTTTCACGTATTTTTACACAACAATTTGCCTCTTTCTTTGGCGTTGTTAAAAAAATGATAACTGTGTAAAAAAGAAGGCCTGGCTTCTTGGCATTTATGCTACATTACGTTTCTGTTATTTAATCCTACTTAATTTGGGACCAATTATTGTTGAACCCGCCGTGCTTTGTGATGGGAATGATTGTGCTGGAGAGGGCCTGATCCTTCCTGGGTTTGAGCATGGGCTTGCTGGGGTGGCAATGGGGTTGGGCTGGTGGTTGTGGTCATGCTGTGCAATTGCACCAGGTCTCTAGCCCTTGTGCAGTCCATGTGCCTCCAGGGTTCTGCCGAAGCTGAGGCTGGGGTTTGCGATTATTTTGTAGGCTCAATAGCACCTGTATGTTGTCTGGGCTAGGGCCTCAGCCCTCCTGAATGGTGGGCATCAGGCAGGCCCAAGGTATGCACCCATTTTCAGGGTGAATTCTTCCCTCGTAAGGGAAATCCCAACCACGGCCAATTCCAGTGGTGCTGCTGACAGCACCAGCCTCCCCCTTATGTATCTGCACAACCCCACGAGTTCAGTGCAATTAGGGGCTTGGATATCAAATTGAGCAGGTGTGGCTGTGTTGGCTGGGCAAAGATATTTCCTTATAGAAGCAATATGCAATGAATTCCTATAATTGAGAACCCAATGTGATCTAGGAGATATTTTTAATATCTACTTACCTACCTCTGATCCTTTTCTAAATGCTCTGTACTAACGTGATCACGCCCATCCTTAAATCTTTCTAATTAATTTTATTCTCTTTTGACCAAAAGAATTCAAAGGCAGCTTAAAAAAATCATCTGTGTGTCTGTCCTGAGATTTATCTCTAGATGGCAATTGGAATAAAGATGAATAAGTTGCAGAGAATGAAAATGCAGGAGCAAGTGTTAAGGGCATGTGTACTGTGTATACATTATATACAAGATTAAGGACACTCAAAGTGCCTATTGTCTCAGCGAGCCATGAAAGTGGGCTTTATGTTTACGTACATATATTTGTATATACACACTGGCATAAATATATAATCTTTATAAAAAAAAATGAATAATTGAATTTTTAAAGGTAGAAAGATCACATACAACACAACAGCAAAGCTTGATCTTCACATGTATGTGCATATATAAATACATATACTCATTCAGAAACATATTTAAATTTTTGCAGTATAACGTGATTAATTAGACGTCATAGATATATGTATGTGTTTGAATATATACACACAGACAGGCAGGCTGAACCTACTGCAGTTCTGTAATAATACCAATAGACTGTTCTATACTAATTTATAACAGATGTATTTAAATCAGACAGGTCGTCCTTGGGAAAAAACAACTAGCAGATGTATTAGATTCTCCAAAGCACAGAACTCACATGCAACAAATTGCAAAAAATAATCAAAGCCTGAACTTTTTTTTTTTAGTGGAAAAGACAGCATTAAAAAAGACACAGATACATATTACAAGATGAGGATCAATTTGAAAAGATCGCACAATATCTGTTACCAAGAGCTTTGTTAATCTTTAAAAACCTAGAATGATTATTTATAGTGAAGCTGTGATTTAACTAGGCTTTAATAAATAGCTCACAGGCACGTGTGTCAAGATTGTGCTTTTTGTTTTTATATGTCTGTATGTGAAAAAAAAAAAGAAAAAAGGAAGCTATTATTTGTTAATTTTTTCTGTAACAATTATTTCAAATTAAAAGCCCATCTGACGAAAGGCATATGGATGGAGAGGGGGTTCAGTCCTAATTGAACAGCCCAGGACTCGTGAGGTTAATTACAGATATTAACGCTGTTGTTCTTCAGCTTCTTGCCCTCACGAAGGCTCCAGCTTCCAAATGACCTGGCTCCAACAATAAGACTCTCTTTAGCCCATTAACTAATTGATAAAAATGTGAGTGTTTAGAATGAGTCTAATTAAATCACCGAGCCTTACAATTACGAGTCCATTTGGTAGCTGTCGGGAGATGGGTAACCTCAGCTGGCATTGTAGGCGAATAAAAGATAAAAATAAAAGGGAGCTTAACCAAAGATCATTTTGAAAGCTGTTCATTTGAAGACAAAGTACACATTTGCCTGAAATGTATACATACACCACTTCAGACTAGCACAGTGTCTTGAAAAGAAAAAGGAGCGTTTAGCAATCATGATTTTTTTTCCAGCGCATGCATGAAATTCTCTCCCGCCTGTGTGATGGAATGAGCTACTTTTATAGTCATTTCTGAGTTACAGTGAATACTTAGATTCTTTGAGAGCACCCAAAGAGCTGATACCAGGTTCCTCTCTGTTATTAACATTTTTTTTCTCACTCTCTCATAACTGCAAGCTCTCTGCAGACTGCCATCCCTAAGTCCCTGTTCTGGTTATGGCTGCTGCTGTAGGGACAGTCACTGGTTCTCAGAGGTCCCATTTGTGAGGTCGGCTTGGTACAACAGGGCAGATTTTCTCAACCACATCACAGGTGTCCTTGGTAACGGACCTGGAAAATATCTTGCATGTAAAGACTCCTGTTGAAAGCATGCCTAATGTCATAAGCATCACATGTAATTCACGTCTCACCATGCCAGGCAGAGATTTAGATCTAAAAGAGGATGAAGAGGTGGGTGATAATGTTTGCTGAAGGAATGGCTTCCATAGAAGGAATCCTAAACTGATAAAGACTTCACAGGTCGAAAAAGAAAAGGTTGAAGTTGGATACAGCAAGAGTCTATAATGCCAAAGAATGGATGGAGAGGGTGAGCAGGAATGAGTATGCACTGTCGCATGGGAATATCACACGGGAGTAACACAAATGAATGCAATAACTTTTTTGCTGTTAAACTGCTGAACTCATTGCCAAAGGAAGTTTTGGATGCTAAAAGTGTAAATCAAAAAGCTCCTAAACAAATCACTGGAAGAAAAATCCACTCCAAACTAATAAACATAAAGACACTGTCTCTGTCTCAGAAAGTTTCTGAGCTGCAGATGTCTGGAAATTGGAAAAACATACAGAGGAATTTTCACTGTCTGTCTGACCTGCCTCTGTAGTCTATAGCCATTACCAGTAACAAGATACTGGGCTAAACTGTTTTTTGGCCCACTCCAGGCCTGCGGTTTGTACAGTCTTAAAGTGCTGCTTCAGCGAGTGGACTAGAAAGACCGTGTCCGTAACGGTGTCACAGGTACTCAGGGAGACTGGCAGGAACTTTGCACAGTCCGTGCATAGCAGAGAGTGAGAAGACAAAGCTCATCAGGTCAGTGAACTATGGAGATTGTGCTTTGGCTTCTGAAATATGGCCAGGGAGTGAACCGCACTCACGGCATTTCTTCGCTCCTTGCATCTCTCTGCGACAGGTGGCTGGAGTCCACCAAGATTTGTCTCTGCCCAGTGATGAAACGACCAGCACAATGATTTGCAGGTAGTCCTGTGTGGACTGGGAGTTCCTTCCCTTAGGGGATGTCTTCCCATTATTTCCCAGGATGGAAATCTTAAAAAGATAAAACACAGTAAGACAAATCCCAAACACCTTTCTGTGTCACTACAAAGAAATCACACTGCTTGCTGCCTGGCATGCCTCTTTGCTGACTCTTAAAACGTACTTAGGAGGATATTGGGGGAACTTGGAGGATGAACTAGGTAATAGGCATATTTGATCACAGAGTGCGCTATGCATCAGTATTAAGACCAAATACACTAAATCACAGCTCTCAGGTATCCTCTATTGCAAATGCTTTCTGCACAAGCAGGGAAAATATCTGTCCTGTGTTAGCATAGCAGGAGAAGAAGCCATCTCCTCATCTTCCATTTTCATAGCCTCTCAAACCTTTCTCCTTCTTCCTTTGATGAGGAAGCCTAGTTCAAAGATAAGAATTCATCCTTCTCTTTGCTTTTCTGCTCCTGCTTCATCCTCTCTTGACATAATGGTCCTGTAGCTAATGCTCCCCACTTTGCTTATGGGAAAACTCCCCTTGATTTCCCGGGCTTTGGGTTTAGGCGCCACAAAGCAACGGGCTGTTAATGGAAATCCTTAACCAAGTGGGGCATCAATCATGAGGATATGGATCTGGGCTCAGATGGTATTTCAGGTGTTGTGACGAGGCAAGGCAGAAAAGCAGACTTGGATCTAGTCAGAGCTTCGTTCATTTCCGGCTTTATCGATATTTAACCAGTCTTGGACGCCACCCAGGAGTGACTTGGCAGCCAGTTCAGAGCAGGAAGCACAGGTGGGATATGCTCCTGCCAGTTTGCCTTTCTCAGAAGATGGGCAGCTGTGCTCTGCGCTAGACGATGCTTCCAAGCAGCCTTCCAGGGTAGCCCAAGGTAGGGCCTGCATCCTTAGATTAGCCTTGAAATGCCAGAGACAAAGATAACCATGCAAAGGTCCCAGAGAAAACAGGTGATCTCTTGGGTAGACCAAAATAAAAGACAGCATTTCCAGACATTGCTACTATTGGGGTATTCAGGAATTGGGCTACCTCAGTTCACAAACCACTTGAAAAGGACAGAGGTCTTTTAATAGATGGAGTAGGCACTGTCTTCCAATTCTTCAAGACTGTCTCCCTCTGCCAAGCACCACGGTTTCTGCCTTATCTGGATTGACCTTCAGCCAAATGGCAATGATCCACAGCTCTGTCTCAGCCAGCCTTTGGAAGAGGAGGGAAATGGCACAGTCAGGCAGGGGTAACTGAGGCACAGAGCTGGGCACTGTCAGCGGGTGAGTCTATGGCACAGAGAGCTTCCCTGCCCCTTTTCGGGGAATTCACACATCTTTTGAAGAATATAAATTGCAAGGGCAAGTCTGGTGGATGAGACAAGCTGGAAATGGAGGAGGTTCTGGTCTAGCTTCTGACAGAATGGAGAGGTTGAGTCAAGGTCCCTTGAGCTCTGCTCCAGATGTCTGTGTATGCACTGACACCAGGATAAAAATCTCCATGAAACTCGATTAATTAGTGAAGAGATTTCAGTAGTTAAAAAACCCAAGGATTGGAAGTGGTTGAAATTTTCTGTATTTTCCATATTTTTACACACACCCCCCCCCAACTTTCCTGAAATTATTTCACAGCAGAAATTCGACTTTCAATAACAAGGAAAACCAGCATTTTTTGGAACGGGATTTTGTGCATGGGTTCTGAGGGCCAGCAGAGGGAGGAGAGGGTCTATCAGCCCATGGTAACAGGCTGACATTTTCCAGTCATTCACATTTTCCTCCAGTGGTGAAGGTTATTTTCAAATGGAAAGAGAACCCACCTTGCAAGAAACTGGAAAATAGATACATATATATTTAAAAAAAAAAAAAAAGACCTACTCTAAGAGATTGTCAGAGTTAGGTAGTGGACTGCTGCAAGAATTATTGCCTCAGCTACCCTCCTTTTTTCCTTCTTCTGTCTCAGGAATAATTCCTCCTTACACCTCTTGTGTCCCTTCCTGCAGCTCCCCCCATGCACTTCCCTCTATATACAGCAGTTGTGTAACAGCTCCTACCTGACTCCTGCTCTGCCAGATCACTCCCATCACCAATGAGTCACCGCTCTGGTAGCTGAAATGACAGCTTTGATGGGCAGAGGGTTGAGATGAAGGCTGACCACTTGGCAATCTGTCTTGCCCAAGGGTACTTGCAGAGTTTGCAGCTTGGTTCAGTTTAATTGCCTAGGATCACACACAGTATTATATCACAGGTGTGAATGAAAATGTATTAAAACATAGAAAGAAACAATTCAGCTCAACCAATTCAGCTCAGTTCAGCTGCTAAGAAGACATCTTCTGCATAGCTAAAATCTCAATTCTTTTCATGCTATCAACCAAGGAAAGAGAATGTAATACAGAAGACTGAAGAACATATGTGTGTGCAGGGGGGAGAAAAATAATTTAGAAATGCTGGTACTAATATCTGAATTGAAGTGTTACCCTGCAAGTTACTTTTTTAAAGACAAAGAAACTACTTACAAATGTAAAGTTCCAGACCTGGGCACATATGGCATAACTGCAGGGTAATAAAGAAATGGCCCATTAAGGAATGAAATGTTTGTTTAGCATCTACCATGCCTGCTTTATCTCAGGACTTATCAAAATAATTGTTTGGTAACATACTAAAAATATTAGTATGTATACCACCATAGGCCCAGGAGAATGAAGAGAACAGGTTTCAATTTTAGACATAACGTCACATCCTTAGCACATAGTCAACAGTGGTCATGAGCCAGTAACATTTTTAGGTCTTTGAACTTCAAGATTTAAGGGCACAGATCAGAGATTTACGTATTTATATTAAAGGGATTCTCTGACAGAACTGATTAGAGTGAGAAAATACTGGACGCTATGTTTAGATAACATTTAAAACCAGTTTCCCAGTAATGATCAGCCAAAACGTACTTGTTTCTGACTTAACTGTCAAGATAATCAGCAAATTTCAAAATGTTACGTATGATGTGCAAAAGGACTTCTAGTAAATCTTATTTTGAACCTGTCAAAGTCAAGAAAACATTGCAAAAATCCTATTCATAGGTATGCATAGGTAAATGTAATTTGATATAGCTATGGAGAGCAAATGAGTATATTCTGCATGTGTAGACACATCCACTTTAGTGTGTATACATTTTGAAGGTACAAAATATTCTCCCAGCAAGTCCAGAACACTTTATCCTGCTCTGTGGAAAAGGTCTCTACCAAAAAAAGGTCTCTACTCTAAAGCCATCTCTACTGACCACCACAAAGAAACTCTGCAGGCATCTGCTCAGGCTTTAGACAAATCACTCCCTTAGTTTTATCTTTTTCCCCTTAAAACAAAACCCCATCCCAATGCACTGTTTCCCTGCAGGCCAGCCCATCTGCCTCTAAGAATCTAGGCTTGATCACAAATGTATTTTTAATGCACTGGTGAAAGCATTTACTTAAAATTATCTCATTTTCCCTCAGGGAATTTTCAATTAAATGAACACATAATAATTATTTCCTTTAATTACTCATCTCTGCTTACCTGGAGCTAGGGCACCTTCGCCCTGTTACACATCTGAGAACTGTCAGAATGGTTCATTAGTATTTATTTGTTTCTTATTTTCAAAACATGCTTATGTACCATGGGCATTTAACAAAATGCTGCTGATGTCAAAGGGAATTTTTTCTCTAAATGTTGACAGCATAGGCTCAGCTCCTGTGCAGTGCTTGGGAGCCTTTTCTAACACAGAAAACAAGCTGGCTGCAGCAGTGCTGGTGAGTTACCAGGATCTAAAGGTGGTGCTTTGACTCCAAGGCTTTCCCTCGTACTACGCTTATCAAATATCAGTCCCACCCTTATACTGTGTGTCAGTGAAGCTTGCCCCAGTTGAGGGATATAGAAGATGGGGTAAGGTTGACTTTTAGAGCTCTGCTCCCCAAAACAATCCAGTAGCAATTCTCACTCACATCTATCCTACTTGGTGTCTCTGCTGAGCCCCACTCTGGCAATGGAATGGGAGAATACATTTCTCTCAAACCTCCAGCAACAGGGAGGTCTAATTCTGTCCTCAAACTCTACAGCCATCTGTCCCCAAGCCTCTGCCAGCCTGTAAAGTCATGGTTACTGCAGGAGCTCTTATAAATGCCTCCATGCCTGAACAGTCTAATGGCAGAGCTTCTGTGTAGTCTCACCGCAAAGTACCTGAAGGCAGAGACAAGCACAGCAAGGATTATGTGAGAGAGAAAAGGAGGAAGAACAGCGTCCTGAACCCACTATGTGAAGCATCTGTCAGCACAGGACCTTGCAAGTGAGAGTCTTCCCAGCCCTGCCCAAACACCACTGAAGTTCTGGTGGTTTTACTCTTCACATCTCCAGAAAGCTTCCCACAGCTCCTGAAACCTGCTGCTTTTGCCTTAGAGAGCAGCACACAGACACTCAGCTGGGATGCAAACAAGAAAGGGCTGGACAATACCTCTTAAGCCAGCATTAATATGACAAATACACTGAATTATTTTTAGTGAAACCATGAATTTCAAAGCAGATGTCCCGCTCCCAGCCCTATCCGCTGTCCCTTCAAGCCTTTCCAGGTCTCACCTGCCTCTTCCGAAGCTCCCACCCAGACCCTGTTATGCTCTTCTTGTAAAATTACATATTGATGCTCTAAGGAGGGTAAATAAAATCAATCTTCCTTACACTGCTGAGCAGCCTCAAGCACTGGTGAATCAGGGAAAGACTTTGTGACTTTTACCTCCCACAGAATCCCTTCGGGCAGGAAGGAGTCCAGGTTGAGTTGTTTGTTCTTTAAATCTCAGTTCCATGTGGTGCAGCCATGTAGAGACAGCTTTCATGAACCAAAGAAACAGAAAATATTTAAAACCTCCTAAGTATTGCCAGCCCTTCAATCACATCCCAAAACACTCCATATATGCTTCCTGGGAAACGCAGCCCTAAAACAATTTTTTCTGAGGCACCAAACCAACCTGGTGAATATTGTAGCTGAGCGCTTTCTAGAGATGACTAGTTAGAATTTTTTTTTGTCAAGTTATTTGACTGTCTTCTCTTTGAAACAATAGCATCAGCCTTCATTAAAGTAAGGTTTCAAAAACTGTTTTCTAGTGGAAGATGTCATGCAAATCTATGTGAACAGAAAATACTGGCAAAGGACAGAAAAGATCAGCATCATCTGCAACAACCACCTATCATATTACAGGTATTCTTCTATGAAAAATGAAATATGCCATGAACAGAAGATTTTGAAGTTTTTACAAATAAACCTTTAGTAAACATGACTAAACTGCTCACACGTGTGAAGCTAGTCATGTACATATGCATTTGCAGGATCAGGGCTTACAGAACCAGGACACAGGGGGAGTTAGAAGATAATTATCCAAAGAGACCTACAATAAATATCTGTGGGCCAAACAGCACCATATGTACTGTATATTGATTTGGTAGTAAAGGGATTACTTGAGTGATAGTGTCTATCCTGTATATTATTCAAATACAACAGATGGGAAATTGGCATGCCATGTAAAATACAAAATTCAATATTCACCCAAGTCGGCTGATAAATTATCATAAACCATTTATGAATATCCCTCAACCATGAAGCCTAATAATAAAATAAAATTAAAAAATGGAACTCTTAACCCAGCTCTATCAAATGGCAGAGACAGAGGTATACGCTAGAATAAGTTCTGCTATCCAAACTGACCCTCAGTTGTGCCTTCTTCTGCAGATGGTCCCATCAGACCCAGTAGAAGGTACATTTCTACTGATGATAAAAGGAGGAGTCCTTGACTGCATCTGAAGAGGAGTATCAGTCATAAGAGATGTTGGCATGAACTGGGAGGTTTAAAAGAAATAAAGCTGAAGATATGTGGCAGTAGTACATATTTTATTACACTGTTTTTATGAGCAGTGAGTAAACCAGGAAAACTAGAGCCATTTGACTGAATGAGAATGGGAAGAAGATTCAATAGTCCTAGACAAAGACATCAGCATATTGAAAGCACCATGACTACAGGATTCATGCAGAATATTTCACCTAAGGCAGCCAATACAGCACAGTGCTCTCTGATCACTCCTCAGTCTGCTGAAAAGACTACTAAACAGAGACTTCAAAAAATAGTCTCTAGTAGGGTGCAGCATCCTTAGCCTTCTTTTGAAGCAGACTGCTGGTTTACATTGGCTATGAGGTGGACAACAGCAGTCACTGAGGTGTTTAGACATTGGGTATATAGTGAATATCATAATCAAAAGCCAGATTAGAAAAAAATCTCCAGTCCCAGTGACCTATGGGGCTCTTCACATTCCTACAGACAAGGGGGACCTACTTTGTGGCCTACTTTGAACCCCACAAGCATGGATCATACAAAAAGTAAGATTTCTGGGCAACTAAAATATTTGGAAGCCCAGAGGAGGTAGTTTTCTGATCAAAGACAACTTTTAGCCTGGTGAGGAGGTTTTTCCTCAGTAAGGACAAATTTGGGACTGGAGGCACTGATGAGGAGAGAAGGGAGGCTTGAGCATTGCAGTTTCATTTCTGCAGGAATCAACCTCAGCAACTTTGGTTGGAAAGTAGGGTGGAACATAGTCTCTACCCAGTGTCCAGCGTTCAGCGTAGCCTAGCAATAAGCAATTTCTGTCTCACAGAACACAAAACCCCACTCATTTCTGCTCTTCAGAGATCAATTCAGTGTTGTACGTCTTTGCGCTATCTGTAAATTGCTCCTACTAGGTCTTAAGTGGACAGCCAAACTGATACACAAAAATTAGGAATATCCTTTGTCTTCCTTCTGTTAGTTTAGATGCCTGATAGACTCTTTTGTCTAGACTGAGTTATCGCACGTTCCTGATAAACCTACCCGTAAGCTGTTAAGAGTATTGACAGGAAGTTAGCCAACATGGTACCATCTGGACCAGGTCTAGCCAGTCTCCATGACCATGGCTAATGATGACCGTGGCTGTCATTTTCAGGGTTATTAATCAGAAAAGGAAAAATTACCCCCCCCCGGCACACATTTCTATCAGTGAATCATTCTAGAAATAATAGTAAAACTGCAGATCTCTGAAGATCTCATTCTCTGGAGGATAAGCCCTTTGGAGATGCAGCGTGTTTGTTCTGCAGCATGTGTAGTTGTATCCAAAAAAGGTATCTAGACAAAAGAATACTTATTATGAGTAGCTCTGCTGAGAAAAAAAATTAAAGGCTTGCTTTCACCCATAGACAAGATTTTCAGAATGAAGTGGAAATAATTCAGAAGGAATTCATAGTTAGGGGATTAATCCTCAAATGACGCACAAAAATAAATTACCTAATTTTTAGTATTTCTTAACATCTAGCAGACTTGTTCAGCTTTCTCCTTGAAAGAAAGGCCACCCGTTAGAACATCACAATATGGATTTATCTCCTGGTCTTTGGAAAAAACCCCCCACTTGTTTCTGCTCTTCAGAGATCAATTCAGTGTTGCACGTCTTTGCGCTTATCTCTGCTCTATCTGTAAATTGGCACATCGAGAAAGAGCCCCACTTACATGAATATGATTCCTCTGCTAAACTCGCTGCATTCCTGGGGTATAAATGCTTCTGTTATTAAATTCCAAGAATTTAGAGGACAACCAGACTAGGAGTCTAGAATTGCCTCCCTGCTTTTATCACTGACCAGCTCTGATAGCCAGGACACCATCTCTCAAGCTTTCTGTGTAATTCCCTGTACTTTGTCTGACTTCGCTATAGAGACCACATAGTTCTTGAGGATCTCTACACCCCAGGCTCCACTGAGGCCAAAAGTCACTGTTCATAAACTGAACAGTAACTGCACAGATCATTATCAATATGTGTGCTAGCTCCTTCAGGGGAGAGACAGAAAAGGAAGGGAAAGGTGTATATGTCCTTTCCATGGTCATGCACAAGGGAACAAGTGAAAAGACATCTAGAGCCATCTCTTAAATCCAGCCCTTGTGATAGTAGTGCTGGGTGGAGCTGTGATTCAGAGCATTTAATTTGAACTCACATACTTTACAGATGTGAACTAGGCTTCACAGCAACTTCTCATGATGGTCAGGCTTGGTGAGGAAATCTGAATCATGTCTGCCAAGTATCTTCTCTAGCAATCATATAAAGCAATTTTTTGGGCTTTCACCCTTTTCAAGCCATTGACATCTCTTTCTTCCTTCTACTTTTCTTCTTTGCTTAGCACATGAGAATCACCAGATTGTCAATACAGAACACCACAGGAGACCCTCTTAAATCTGTGGTTAAATGAGTGTCCTGACTTTCAAGACCCTGAAGCCTTCCCTGTTGATCCTGCTTAGTTTAAGGCAAAGAGCTCCATGAAGTTCCCCTGCTTCCCTTTTTATACACTAACTTGAACTTTGGAACCACTGGACCACAGGCTGAAGATATGTTTTTGTTCTTGGCAATGGGGGCATGCTGTGTGTACCAGAGTAGATGCTGGCACACCGCTCATCTCAGTTTTGCATCCTGTGCCTGTGAGAATGGGAACCTGGCCCATTCTCCATCCTTTCTGAGATAATGCCGTCTCCAACCCATGTTTTGGCCACTGGTTCCCCTGCCATCTTTTTTTACAGGTAAGGTTTTCAGGCTGTGATCTTCCACAATCTTAGTTGCCATGCAAACTGGGTCCTTTTCATCCTTCCAAGAATAGTAGTTTCTACCTGTAGCATTCAATTTGCATTCAGATGGACGATCACACAAATACAGGCTTTTCTTACATCCCTATTACTTTAACATTTGCTTTAAGAGTGACAAGCAACATCACTTTTGTAGTTGTGTGGGGTTTTGCACCCCGACGTAGCAGTACACTAATGTGCCATTACTATAATTAAGAAATACAGGACAATTCAGCAGCAAAGAGAAAAAAGGCAGAAAGAAATAGAAGTCCCTGCAACATAATTGGTCACTGCTATGAATCTTTACTCAGGGGACAGATAGCACAACCAGAGGTAATAGCTTACACACGTATTCTTGAGCTGTGCAATAGATGGAAAAGTGTCCCAGATGGATTGGGCAGGGGCTTAGTTCCGGGATTATGATGAGACAGTGGGTAATTATTGAGTGGCATTGCCTCAGCGCTGATTATATCTGCAAGCTTGTTCCTTTCCTTCAGAGGAAAGCATTGATAAAGATAAACCATGCTGCTCTATGTCCTTCATGTGGCACAAAACAACACATTTCAATCTAACAGGATCAGGTCTCCACTTTGATCACAATCTGTTACCTAGATGTCTTTGCAAATTAATCAGCCCTGCTTGTTTAGCTGCAGTCAGTTTGTACTGCTAAATTAATAAATGTACTAGGAGCAACAGAATACATAATTAAATTCTACAGTTTAATCTCCACATAATAATTTTGACCTTAGTCTGGGGCCTCTGTTATAGCCAGCAACACATTGAATAGACACAGACCTTGCAATGCAGCTTACACTAACAATCTACCTTGAACGATTACTCAGGGGCACCATAATCAAAAGCCACTAAAATCAGAGAAAGCAGGATGCACAATTAGGAAAACAAAATTGTAGCCACAGCTTCCAGCTATATAAAGTAAAAGGGAGCTAATGCAGCATAGACATACATTTACCTCAAACAAATACAGAAAGACACTCTGCCTTGGTTCAGTTAACCAGGAACAGTCATTTTGTATTTTCAATATCTGCATCAAATGCAACTCAGAAGAGTAGAAGACAGCTTGTGTTCTTCCCAGGAACACTTGCAAACTTCTGAGAGAGGAATGGGCCATGCCATGACGGGATTTTCTGTGCCAGCCTTGTTGAAAGCAAAGCTACTGAATTATTATAGCTGTTCAATATAACTATATATAGTGGACACCTTTCTCCCTTATTATATGCAATTCACATACAAATTTGTTGTCTTCTCATTAGCAGATAAATGCCTTCCCCTGTTGCAGGAGCTGTGAAGGGCTTTGTTGTTCCATGCATCTTACACATCTGCATCAGCTGCAGATTACCCAAAAAGGATCAAAGATGTCTAGTGTTGCAGTAATGGGAAGAGAGAGGTAACTGCTGAACGCACTGCTCACAGGACTCACAGTAAGGAAGGGGTAGGAGGACCACAAGGAGCTTTTATCTTTAGTTTGCGGTCTGCAAAGGATGTATTCTAAAGGACTCACAGAATAACCCCCAAAAAGGGAGACAGGGGCTAAACGTCAGTGTTTAGGGCTCTGCACCTCGCCGCACATTCATGGGCATCCATAATCACTGACTGAGCAGGTAAAAGGAAGACAAAAAGGTAGAGCCTCCTCCAGAGTTTCCATCCACCTCTGCCTTCCCTATAGACAGGGCAGTTCCCAGGCACATGTGCATCCTCACTACTGACAATCAGCACATCGAGGCAGACACCCTGGATACTTGGTTCATCTGCAAACTCAGGACCTTTCTATGAGGTTTCTGACCTCCCCAAAAGTCTGTGTCTTGTTAATGTACAGGGAGGTACCGATCAAAAAAGATAATTTGGATCAGAAGTCCCACTTCATTGCACAGATGTTGTTTTACATCTTACCTTTATATTGCCTTGCTGTGAGTCTTGTTTAGCTGTAACAGAGTTAGTTTAACTCCAGGCTCTTCAGGGCAGGAGCAGCATCTTCCTGCCTTTGCCAGGTCTCTGCCACATAGCTCCCTGAACTCCAGCTAAGGACTTCCATCACCATTTTAGTAAAACAATAATGTATGTATGTTGAAACTACTCTCTAACTCTCTTCCAAGATGCTTTGTTCCAGAACATATGAAACATCTTGATGGTCACGAAACAGAGCAAGTAAGGCAGACTTACAAAGTTTACCAGTCATTTCAGTACTTTGCTTGACACACCTCCCCGGACACTTGGTGAGAGCTGACAGCTTGCTGTAGGCAGATTGTCTGAAACTGTTTCTACACAGGAATGTACAGTGGGAACATACATAAAATTACTGGGTGTCCTGAGGACCCTGATCTCAATTTTCATTTTATGGATGTCAGAGACACCTAGATTTTCCTATATCCATACACCATACAGCATAATTATTGGAGAGAGATGCACAAAGCAACAGTGAGGCACAATGGATTAAGCTCCAGGGTGAAACTCCAGTCTCCATGCTTTACTTCACCCTTGCTTGCCTTGAGGAGAAAGCTCAGGGCACCCAAGGCAAAGAGAAAATTTTTGGCTGCCACACATTCAACATATTAGGCTGCAACACAAAAAGGTAGTGTTGAAGAATTGGAGAATGCTGTAGCTTGGTTCAAAACCAGGCTAATTCATCTGGACCAATTGGTTTTGAGTGGTTGTTTAGGGGCCAGCAGAGTGGAAGCACCAATGTTGTGATGCTACTGCAGTTGACCCAGATCCTCAATTAGTATATAACGGATCACTAGAACTTGTTCCTGTTGTACAGAGCCGTGTTGTAAATAATAAACTAAAATACTTGCTTTAAAAATCAACACATTTGAAGAAACAAAAGCAGAACAACAAAGAAAATATCTGGCAGTAATTGTATTTATGCATATCCTTTAAAACATTTAGATTAAAAACCAGCTAGCTGCCTTAATGCTTTGTGACTGGAGATAGTATCAATCAGAATCTTAAAAAACAGTTTGGCAGCCAGCATTTAGTAGACCACACGAGCAGTAAAACATACTGACAGAGCTTGGGCTCTTTGTCTAAGACCTTGACTGTGGTAGCTGGCACTAGAATCCTCTAAAGAACTGGAAGTAAATTGTAATACCATTCACATATCTGTAAACAAATTCAGCATGAATGGTCCAAGCATAAGCAACAGAATTCAGAATAATTTAACACTGGTGATCAAACTTTCAAACTATATGCAATAATGGCATGGGATGGCATAGAATTACAGCTGGCAGTGCATGTTCCTCTTAGACTTGTGACTCACTGCAAAATGGGGTAAATAGGTGAACTGGAAACTTGTTGAGTCAGGTAAAGTTGTTTCTAGAAGTTCCCAGCGCTAGTAATGTCTTCATCTAACAGGATCAAGGAGAGATGCCGTAGCAAGTGTAAGGGGTAGGCTATTAAAATGAATCATCTACAAAAGTGAAGGAATCACAATGCATGAGAGATGGCAACACAACCTGCTGAAAGGGAAATGATAACCCAAGTAAACCACTGTCACTAGGCACCTACTGCAAAGCTTGTCCCTGCCTGCGTAGGACACAAGGAACAATCCTCCAGCCCTGTGGTTCTTGAGAAGTGTTTTGGATGGATGGATGGATGGATGGACAGACTTAGTTATGGCATAGCACAGTGGGACTCACGAGCAAACACAGATGTCCAAAAGGGAGACGCTGAGCTATTCATCTGCAGCTCCTGTTACTAAATGGAGTGAGACTGGCACTTTAGTATCTGATTCTCTTAGTCACCTAAGCTTAGATGATGCATAAGTCTCTGGGCTGAGTTGTCAAATGGCCCTATGTCTAGATCCTGTTTTGCTTGCCTATCAGCTACACGCTCTTCCTTGTGGCAGCTCTCAGAGACCACTGTCCCCAGGTACTGCATGCCAGGCAGATAACAGAGGACTCCATGACTGGAGAACTAAACCAATCCTCCGCAGAGAGAACTATTCACAGCAAGTTTGTGTAGTGGCTCATGTGTTCAGCCCAGTCACACAGACTAACCTCCACACATCTCCCCAAAACCTTCCCTTCTGCACTCAGTGTTTCTCCTGTACCTGTCAAGGCTGGATATTGGTATGATAAACGAGGCATAAAGAGGTATCATACTAAATTACCATGTCTTACAGCCTTTCATATTGCAGAGATGTGTTGAGCACTCTATCATATCTAAGACTCAGGTCTTTTGGCAGATGCTTGTATCATAATCAGTATACTACTTAACACACTTGTGTTATTTTTCATGTGTGCTCCATATAAAGTGATACAAACTACCTTCCTCTTTATACTGTGTGCATGCAATATTTATTTTACTAATTAAAACACCATTGCACATTACAGAAGAGCAACCAGACATGCTTTGCTTTAAACATTTATAAAACCAAGGTTCTTTTAACTAATTTATTAATAATTTATTGTATTAATGTTTTATATTAGCTATTATTATTACTACTAATCAGTAGCAAGCCACAATTTCGATTTTAATCTATTAAAAAAGGGAGAAGAAATGCAAAAACAGCATTAGGAAGAAAATTTACTATTCTTAAAGAAGAATAAATGGACAGATTTTTTATACTAGAAGGACAATTCAGGAAATCAGCCCTGTTCACCATTTATATCAATTATAAATTTAAAGATCAGCTGTAATATGGAAATCTCTGGAGGCCAGGGGTATTAAAAATTTTATGCAGAATGGTCATGCACTGCTCCTAAAAAATAAACTCCAAACCTGTGTGTAATGTTGGAGTAGATAAGCATTTGCAGTCAGGTTGTTGATCCAAAGAGAGTAATTAAAGAAGGTGAGGTCTAAACTTGTCAAAGTCATTTTGCCCTACTTTCCTATTTATAGGTTTCAAAATGGAAAAAGCCTTCAAAAGGATTTGCATCCTAGCTTCCCTCTGTAAGATCCTTCTGCAAGAGATTTGAGAATTAGCTGCTGTGCCTGCAGTATATTAAAATCTTTGACAGCCATCCACTTGGGGAATCCCCGGTAAAAAAAGAAACAACAAAAAAATAACCACCTCACTTTGCTTCAAAAGGTGCAGTGTATCACTTGAAAGCGGAAAGTAAATCACCATTCCTCATAATTGTTCCTAAGGCTTATCCATTCTGCGGGTCCTTCAGTGGGAAGAGGTGTGTGACCAGGCTGGAGGTGCAGTTCTACACCCTGTCCAGCTCCTCACCTGCCACGAGAAGGTGTTTCCTTGCCCTGCCAGCACAGACCAGGGCAGGGAGAGGAGGGCTCCTTCCTGCTCTCAGTGTGGTTTGGTGGCTTTTCACCCTCAGCACCGCAGCCAACTACTCCGGGCAGGCACTGGAGAAGTGCTGTGTAAAAGGTAAACAGGAGCAGCTCTAAACCTCTCTCACAGAAACTTGTTTGAAAAGACAAAGTTAAGACAGATAACTGGGTTTTGCTACCGTTAAAGAAAAAATAACCTGTTTGGGTGAAATTTTCTTTACTTCTTCCTGCACCAGTAATTTTAAAGCTTCTTTAAAGTCAGTAGAAATATGTTGATAGAAATGTTTTACATGAAAAAGAAAACAAGTTTTTAACCTTGGAAGCTGAAAAACTCTATATCTTTGTTATTCAATATTTACAATAAAACCAAGAAAAATCCATCTTGAAAAAATTTAAAACTCCAATCCTGATGGAAATAAAAAAAAAGGAATATATGACTTCAGTGCAAATTGTTCAAGTGCTACATTCTCAGCTACAAAATAATCCTTTACATGGACACTTTAAACATCAAGTTTTCCACTTACCACAAAAAATAAGACATATTCTTTGAGCCGTTCTCCAATAGACCAGATCTGTGTTTTTCAAAATTAACAACTGAGTCCTACTTTGCCCTGTGACAGTGCAGTTAAATGTGACTTCTGGCTCAAAGTATATTCTTATGTTCCATAGGCAAATGAAGAAATATTCAGTGAATACACAGGGGTGTGCTGTCAGGGACACTACATTATCTGACGATACAACTCTTCACTTCCAGTTACCTTAGCTTCCTTGGGCTAGGCCATCAAAAAGCAGGGAGATATCTAACTCTGATATCGTAGCTGTGTAAGCAGATAACAAGGACAGCTAAAGTGATGAAAATTAAAATATTTTGGGCAAGCAGCAAGAAAATTGCTGACTTAATTTTGAACCATTGTGATTATTTGAAAAAATAAGTCAGTGAGTTGTTTTGTTTCTCGCTTACTCACTCAAACTTCTAAGCCATCATTAAGAAGTTTAAATATTTCGCATTGCAAGGATTAAAGGTGAGCTGACATGGGCATATACAAAAAAGAAGTTGCTTCTTCTACCTCGGCACTTAACAATCCTGAGGGGTGAGTAATGCATAAAGAAACGTGGGTTTTATGTACACAATGATCTTGCTGAAGGAAACAATGTGGAAAGTGTCATTTAGATAATTAAAAATGAGAACTAGCAGAAACAGCATCCAGAGACAATCAAAACTTGCCCAGGGGCAAGAAGATAGGCTGGATGCTTCCTTTCTGTTATACTGCTTCTGATTTTGTGGACCAGATTTTTAGCTGTGTAACATGATGCAAGTCCACCCACAGTCAAGAGTAAGCTGGTTTGCAACAGCTGAACATTTAGTCCACCAACTTTATGGCATTTTTAAACTCCTTTTAATTCTCTCATTTTTCCACTGCTATCACCCTTCCAAGAGAGCATTCATCCCACAACACCTTATCTACAAAAGGCTCTGCAGAAGATATGACTCTGCAGCTACTTGAAAGTCCTGGGAGGAAAGGCTGGCAGGCTTGCTTGCTATTGTCAAACCATTGTTATTTTTTCTTCCTTAAATCATAGCCTAAATTATCAAGGAGTGAAAATCAATGTTTTAGAAAAGGAAAACCCACTCTCCACTATGTATTGATGTCTCTAATAGGAGATGTCCTCAGACCCAGTCTCTTCAGCTTCAGTTTTAAATGAGTCTTCCAACGATATCTTTATTTGCTGCTTCTGCATTGCTCCACCACCTCCTCACCTGATTTGCAGATGCAGAGTCACTGACTTCACAAGCATGCCACATCCCTGAAATGTGGCTATTAAACACAGTGCTTTTTACCCCAAATATCACAGGTATCCTGACTCAGGAGTCAAAGGCTCTGCAAGAGATATAGTGACATACCAGTGGTAATTGTTCTGACAAGGACCCTCTGAGCAGTGTCATTGGAGGTGACAGTCACTGGCAGTCTCCAGCTTAGCAGCAAGGTCACTGGGGAAAGGCAGTTTCCACTAATGCTATCAGGCAGTGGCCATGCACAGTGTGATTGTAGACAAACCCTTCTGCCCATGAGCAGTTTCTGAGTGACCACCATCCTAGGGGACAAGAAATGGCAAGAAGAATGACAGATAAAGCCCAACACTTAAAAAACGTCTATGTTTTCCCTCTTCAAATAATAATAAAAAAAATAGCACAAAGGAAGGAGAAGGGTTTGTTTCATTTCTCTGAAGTATCTCTGCTAAGGAACTGGCAAATCCATGGGCCTGGAGGGCCTCTATCAGAGAAAGTGAGACTAGGATGGAGACCTCCCTCCGTTTCCATGGCTTGTCCTTGTCCCCCAGAAGCAAGGTTCACCACTTGCAAGTCAGTAGCTGGGGAAAATGGCCTGTTCTCTGTTCAGGTAACTGAGCACAACTCCATTGCACATGGCAGTTTTTTACTTCTCTGCACACCCAGGAACTTGGCGTCTGCTTCCTATTGCAACAGCTGTATGGGTACCAATGTCAAAGAGACATTCATTTGGAAAGAGGATACTCTGCAAACTGATATGCAAATAAAAGCCATGAGCAAGGAGATGCAGCAGACACACATGGGGGCTCACACACACTGTGCTCTCAGTAAGTTCAGCATTTTACTGACCCAGCCTTCCCTGGAGGTACCACTTGCCCAACAGGTGATGTTTGACTCAGTGGTCATGAGGTGACAATGTGCTAGAAATAGGAAATTCATATCATTTGTATTCCTTTTCCTCTGCTATTCTAAGGGTTGAAAGGGCCACCATTTTAAATTTAATTTACAGGGTATACTGTCTATCTGTTGGAAACACGAGGAAGCAGACCTTGTCCTAGTATTTATCAGACACATGCCGCCCATCTGCTTGAGCTGGGTCGAGGAGGATTTGCTGTTAATCCTTCAGACCCATCTGCAGGGGGTTCAAAATGCTGACCAGAAAGCTAGACAAGATGAGGTTTATTTAATTAAAAAAACTGCTCCGGAGGTTACTGGAAATCACTCTGAAGAAGAAATAGCTTTTGATCATGTCACTTCTAGGGAAGGCGGGAGGGGAAGGGGGATGGGGGAGGGAGGCAGAGTTTTGCATCAAAATAAGACTGTGACTATCAGTAAATAAATAAAAAGATAGAGCTGCACCAAATAAACCTGCTCCCATGAGAGAACATTTCTATCTACCTGTTACATCAAATACAGAAAAAACTAAACCCCCATTCCAGCTTGGATGTTTTGCTACCACATTGCAGGGCTTGGCCTTTAATCTGGGCAAAGTATGAAAGGCAGAAATTGGGTTACTCGCGCATGCACATACACACGCACACGCGCGCGCGCTAATCTGCAGGTTTGTTTGCATGGGTCTGAAAAGGAGGCAGACACAACCTAGAAAACAAATCCGAAACTGCGGCAGGTTAGCACTTTAAAACCTGGCATTTACATTTGCCTGCTCTTTGGAAGAAGTTTCTGGGGAAGATGTCTAACCTGAACTTTATTACTTCAACATTTAATTGCAGCTTTTCATAATCAGGGCTACCACCATTCAAGATCCATTTATGTGGAAGTGAGAAACAATAAAATCCCATCTACATTTGCTCTGCTGAAAATGGACATCTGTTAGTAACGATATTATTTCTAATGAAGTATTATGTACACAACTGGTTTAATGCAGTGCTGCCGTTTGGGAGAAGTGTTTTTTTGTGGGAATAATCCTTGTTCTTCCAGCTCATGATTGTTATTTTATGGCAATATAATGCATGACAATTTTCAAAGTAATTCATACAGACAATTTGCCCCTACCTCTCCCAGGGCTCTTTGAAATGTTGTGCCTGTTCCTAATCAGATTCCTGTACTGGGTGTTACACAATCATTTTCTTTTTATTTTCTGGGTTTTGTTTTAAGCACAAACATCCTTAGAAAAACCAAAAGCAGAGGCAGAGCTGAGCACCAGGGAGAACAACAGGCAGCAAATAACAGTATTCCTGACAATAAGCTGTGAAACACAGGGTCTGGCATTGCTGGTCCTACACCATCAGCGCACCGGTGAAATACAGCTCCATCTAGGGACAAGGTACATCCATCCTGCAGAAAAGGTGGATTTTGGAAAGCATGACCAGGAACAATGGGGAGATCTTATTCTCCTGCAGAGTGGCAAGTAAAGATTCCTGCTGCTTGGGATCAGATAGCAAGCCTTCCGCTTTGTGGCTGAAGATAACCTCTGAGCAAAATAACTTTATCTATAGCAAATTATTCCTTAGCTTCCCATTGCAGGATTTGCTTCACCTTAGTCTGAAGCAAGTGGTGCTGTTACTATCAGATAGAGGGCTAGAGGGATGCCTGCTTTGATTTAATAGAGAAGTTCGCATGGAAAGTGCTTGGGCAAAGTAAGAAAATCTCATCCAAAGACTGTGAAGAGAGAAATTCACTGAACTTCTTTTATGATGACCAGGTTAACCAACAATGTAGAGATTTGACCAGACAGATATAAGGTCTCTTGATGTTTAGCAGGTCACTAAAATAGATGTTCTCTCTTCTGGATGTACAGCTTCAAGTTATCTGTGAAACTTTTGTTCCTCTCCACACCCTCCCAATCCACATCTTTTTACTTTTTACTGAGTAAACTGGGCATTTCCTGTAGTTATTTCTTCTCAGTCATGTAAATGTAACATTAACCCTTCCTAACTGTCCCTCTGGTGTGCTCACAGCCCAAGGCTGTGTGAGGGATCTGACACCCAGCCCTGCCTGCCCGTGCTGCACAGGCAGAAGACATCATTGCTTCCTTAATTCATCTTAACATTTTTGCTGGACGTGTTGACAGCAAGAAATACACACTTCTACTTGCCAGGGCAAAGCCAGGCAAGCTTTGACTTTAGGGTACTGCTAAATTTATATTAATAAGATGCTTGACTGAAAGTCAAAGCCATTCAGGGTGACAGGATGTTTCCTTCTGCCATCTCCATCAGAGGGAGCTTGCATACTAGCATCTCAAGCTGCAGCAGAGTCCACCAGAACCCCTTTAAGGGGGTTGAAATCTCTGTGAGGCCTGAACACAAGGCAAATCATCTATTTCAGACATCTCACAGGGCTTAAATGGAATTCTTAACGAAAGTTAAAAGGTAGCAGAGGCCGATTTCCCAGTACAGATGTTTAAACCACACACAGATCCTGTATTTGCACATGCAGAGTGGAATTTGCACATGCAATTAAGTTGATTGACATTTTCTCGCTGTGTGGATACATTCATCAGCAAACATTTGTGCAAGCAATCAAGTGAGCTACATTTTTAAATGCCCACCCTGGCATGCAGAAAGAAAACGTCCCAGCCAGGCAAGGAAACAGAGAGGATGCGACTTAGATGAATTCATCTGAGCACTTGTCAACAAATGTAATGAACAGGAAACCAGAGAAGCAAATGACAAAAGCCATTGGTTCTGAGAAAGGTGCCTAAGAGATGGTGTTAAAAGTGTCTTAGGAACAAGCGAAGATCACCTGGTATGTCATTTTTGTCATAATTAGTTGGCAAAGAAAACAGCAAAGTCAAAATCACAGTGGTGCACAACAGCCCTCCTGTTAACAGAGCGAAGCTATCGATCCCATCACTCATTTATTTAGGAGATAGAATTTTAAACAGGAATAAGAACATAGTTACCATCAAATCAGCTGTCAGCTGGATGTCACCCTAGGCAATTAGCATGCTCCTAATGTGCTACAAATTTTAAGCCCAAATTATGTCCTCAGATGCCTGCATTCAGCTCACACTGACTTTGCAGAACACATGGTTTAAAGCACTGAAACAACAGAAGATTTGTGGGTAGATATTGCAGAGGCTTCAGACAAACAGCCTTGGCTGTGAGAAAAGGAATGGGAGAGGAGATCTACCATGGATGCTGCTAACAGAGCAGAAAGTGTGAAAAACCCTTCCTGCCAGACTGAGTAAGCACGCCTGCAAATGTGCTGTCTTCTGCCCAAAGCAGCACTGGAAATGGACTGTAAATACATTTGTAAGCACTACAGGTAGTTAGCTATTAATATTTCTGGAGCTGATCCTTGGCAGGTATAAGTCATCCAAATTCCACTGATTTCTTTGGTTTATACCAGCTGTGGCTCCATCTCTGTTTTATTATTAAAGACAATAAATCTCTTCTTTGGGCCAAATGTAGTCATAGCTGTGTCAGTGTGACTGGATTAGCTCCACTGAAACTAACAGGGGGAAGGTCTGATCTCACGTATGGAAAATGAGAACAGAACGTGGCTGCAGAATTTGTTAAAGTAGAAAAGCAGCACCTTCACACACGGACGTACATATGTGAACATGGTTGCTGTATGTTGGAGTGATTGAACATTTTCCCTTAGAAAAAAGAGGAAACAAACTGCTTTCCCTTGAGAAAATGAGATTTCACACAAATCAAGATTCTCTACATGGCAAAATAATGTTTCCCAAAAATGTTCCAGTCAGAAAACTGATGTTTTGTTCTGCTGGAGCCAGCACACTGCATGCTGGAAGACTTGTGATTCCCCCAAATAACTCAACTACCGGAAGAAGTAAGGGCACATTATGGCAGATACAGTTTAGCCAGTGGTGGACTTTCCTGGAAACACAGAGCTACAGCTCATGTAAGCAAGAGGCTCTTCAGGCAGAAATAAAGGATGACCTGGTTCAAGCAAAAATACTTCACTTTAGCTCAAAATGTCAACATGAAACACACTGACATTTGCAATTAAATTCTTTTTAGGAACTATGTGCTCCAGTTTGAGAGGGAAACAAATATGAAAATACCAGAATTTCCCATGGCACAGAAATTCTGTTTTTCAATGAGCAGCAGGAGCTATCTCTATTGAGAGGTCATTTCTCTATTACAAAGCCACTGCTTTCTACAGCTATGCCTAAGCCTAAATAAAAGACATTCAAGTACCAAACACCTGTCTCAAATGTAGGTGGTCAACTGGCTTCCACAGAACACATGGAGATCCCACAATTTCCTGATCCCCTGTTCCAGTGTACCCTCATGTGGAGAATTTTTTCTTAATGTCTAATTGGAATTTTCTGTGATGCAATTTGTGGCTGTTGCCTCTTGTGCTTCTGCAGTGTGCCTCCAAGAATAGTCTGGCTCTGTCTCCTCTATGACCACTAATTCATTGAAGCCAGCTCATAGATCCCCTCTCAGCTACCCCTTACTCTGGCTGAACAAACACAGGACCCTCACTCTCGGTGCACACCCTGTACTGCAGGTTCCCAAACACCTTGGTGGCCTCTGCTGTTGGTTGGTGTCTCATGTCAAGGAACCCCAAACTGTACACAGCTCTGCCTATTTAGTCAATGAGTGGCATAGGTGACAAGGGGTCTGATGTTCAGACTTGCTCCTTGTGCTTCCTTGCCTTAGCAGCACAGTCTGCCTGATGGTTTCAATGGCATTTTCTGTCTTAGCAGAGAGTGACAACAGTCCTGACTAATGTAAACCAGCTCAACTCTGTGGGCTTCAAAACGGAGCCAGGCTGGTTTATACCTGGTCTGGATGAGTCTGCCTGACTCCTGGACAACTCCATTACCATTCCCATTCAAACAGATGAAGTCATGATTGCAAATCATCTACCTGCCTGTTTATAACAAACAACAAAATACCCAATGACACAACAAATGTTCCTGGGGGGGTGAACAACCCAGTTATGGAATTAATAAATGGACAATAGCATATGGAACTGTAGATTGTGGGGGGGTTTTTTTGGGGGGTGTGGGTGTGGGTGGGAGGGGGACAACAGGACACAGGACAGACAGTATGGCAGATCCCAGCATAGGAGAACAGAGAAATGGAAAAGTAAACATTCAAGAAGAGTAATATGTAATTCTTTGCACCAAAGCACACAGTAGTCATGCTACAAAGCTGACTGCAAGGAAACTGCTAAATGTATTTTCAAGCTGCTTTTCATCATGTTTTAATGCAAATTAAGAGCTGTAAACAAAAGAGAAAACCCAGCTCACTGCACATTTCCAGCCAGTGCTCTGTGGAGAAACAGTGACATCAGGAAAAACAATTTCAAACTATAAACCACCTGAAAGTGCCTCCCACATCCAATGTGAATAACCACAGCTACCTGTGACTGCCTTCTCTTGAGACCCTGATCATGAGTCTGGCTGTCAACTGCTTCTCCCCATCACACAAACCATCCCTCAAAAAACAGATGAACTGCATAAGGATATCTTCTCTTTTGGTTGCTGTTAACACTGTGTTTCCATGGGATAGTCCAGCTTTCTCGCCAGAGGATGAGCTCCCCGCTGTCTTTGGTAGTTCCCTGTTTTCTGTGCCTTGTTACCAGGGGGTTACATCTGGCCAAGGGAGAGCTTTGCTCCCCAGGTACCTGTGGAAAGGCTTTCCCCAATCTAGCTTTGGAAGAGACCTTAAAATCCCCAGAACATGAATCTCTTTCCCAATTACTCATCCTATAATCTTATCTGTTCTCTCGACTGTTCCAAAATATTTAGTCTTTATGATTCAGCCACACAAACTAGACACCGTTGACTAAACCTAGGCTTCCACATTATTACAGCAATTATACATCTCCTGTCTCCAACTTCTTTAAATAGAGCTGATTAATATTCAGACTTTGCAATCTCTTGATTAAACAAGACACCCACAAGGAAGACACTACTAGAGACCAGTTGCCAAACTGGAAACTCCCTGTCAAAAATTATGAAAGAAAAAGGAAAAAAACCCAGTGCTTTCATCTGCTTCCTATGAAGTCTCAGCTGTGTCTGTGTCACTGTGCAGAAGGCAAAAAGAGACAATGTCGACAGATGGGGAGCTGAGGACACAATTCACCCAGCCTTCAAGAAAGCTTACAGTCCCGTACTATACATTAATCCACAAGGTCAGTAATGGGGCGGGCGGGGGGGGACACTAACCGTGTAAGCAGATAAAGAATTAAGATGGAGGTAACAGACAAAGCAGGCATGTCTGCAGTATTAGTGTGGATGGGGGAATCTGGTGGAATGTCACAGGAGGCATTTCAGCTATGGGACCCTTTGTCAAACGCGTGGCCAAAGGGGAAGAAAAGAGCAGAATGAAAGAAAAGGTGCAGGAAACACTCATCCAAGTGACAGTCAGTGCTGAACAGGGAGTAAATTAATCCAGGATGACACTGACAGACTAGGATTAAATAGTTCACCCATGTCATTAGGTTGCGTGCACATATAGATGAGCTAACAAAGATATGGACAATGCTTACCCCAAATAATTGAGGACACAAGGAAAAAAGGGTCAGGGGAAGGTTATAAAAACAGTCAATTAGGAGGAAGTTTCCAGAGAAGGCTTTCAAGTCAGCCCTTTTCTTACCTGCTTCCTTGCTAAAGTATTTCTGTTCTGGTAACTTCTCTTGTCAATCTGACTTCCCTTTCCAGCCTGTCCAAAACAACAGTTCCCTTCCTTGATTTACCACACATGTTGTCTTGCTCTCCAACCACTACATTACCTCCCAGCCCTCCATGCAATCCTGTCAAACTCCATTTCTTTTATAGAAGCCATCGCTACGGTTCAGCTAATGAGGGGTAACTTGCTAAGAAATGCTAGCTCAATCACTTGCCATCATAGGTCCAGAGCAGATACAACTGATGCACATCAGTTTTTTAAATGGTTAAGACTTTTAGGATAGTAAGTGAGCTGAGACTGCTAAATAGTGGGCTGTAGTTCTCTCTTGGCTGTACAACTGACTTTGTGTGTGACCAGATGCATCATCTCAATTCAGTACTTTGATTCCTTCTGCCCTTTATGAAGCCTTGTAACTACTTCATCTGAAAATTTTCCAGGGAGCTCCTCTTGCTTTGGTGATATGGAACACACACAGCACAGCCTCAGGTATGGTTTCAGGACTGGTTTAAGCCATTCTGCAACAGCACAGCTGCATTTTTCCTCCTCTTCCTTCATAGTGGTTGATATGCTCAAATTTTAATGATTTCCAAGGTTGAGGTACAATTCACTGCAGAGCTAGGCGAACTCTGGAGTGGGCACAAGGGAGGAGGTGAACATGCATATTTGGAGATGGAGGTAGCAAGTGGCTTTAGACTCCACCTCTGAGCTCCCCTGGAGTATGGATAGTACTGACAATGAGAGAGCATATAGAGCTGCTCCATCCATAGGCTTGCCTGACACCATAGTTTGAGTTTTTTACAGTGCTTGCCTGTTCAGGGTCCTCAGTGCTCTCAACCACCAAACTTTCACTCTCCCACACCGGAATAATGAAAGCTGAAGACTGGTAATATTCACATCAATGTGCAAGTAATATTCAAATCAATGTGAAAGTGGGTTAAATCATGTTTGGTAAATTAAAAAATGATCAATCTCACTCAGAGCTGGAAGTGAGATAAGACTTAACTATGTATCACTCAAGTGGGAAAAAGAAAAGAGCTGTTTCCCCTCTAAGGCCTCTGTTAATGGCATCTCTGCCCAGAGCAGGGACATTCATCAAAGACGTGTGGCAATCCTTTTGTTTCAGTTTTCCTTCCTCAAGACTATTGCAATTAGCATTTCTTAATGCAGCTCAGCTGAAACCACCACTAATACAATCCAAAGTTGCTAACTACAATGTCATTGTGCACCGTAACAAATGTTTGCTTAAAGATCAATAGGTGAGGCCAGTGTTAATTGTTAAATTAAACATAAACATTGTCAAAACACATCCATCATTATTCTTCCACCTAATGACATGAACCTGGAGATCCCTTGGTGACCTTATAGTCAGGCTCTGTGACCTTCAGGTGGTTTGCATCAGATTATCTTTACCTTATGCAAACTTAGTGTTTTAATTGATCATTTTAGAATACAGCAGATTGCAGAATTCATGCAGTCTCGGAAGGGTTTTCTTTGAGAAACACTCTCTGAGGGGGTAAAAACATCTATAGCATATTTGGGAACATTTGTAGGGTACAGGGAAACTTGGGAGCTAAATATGTCACGATTTGGCTATAGCTTTTCATGACAAAATCCACTTTTAACCTGCCTCAATTATCTGCTGGACTCACCAGAGCCAAGAAAGTGTTGCAGAACAGAGTATTTCAAATGACAATTCCCATATGCTTTGCTGACTGGTGGGATTCAGTTCATACTGTCTAGTCACAGGAAGAGTCACAGTTCTGACAACAGGCACCATGGATGATACAGAAAGCCTCTGTTGGTGAACATAAAAAATACTGGGCTGTAGCACAGCACAAGCAGCATTGCTCTAATGTGACTGAATATGTAGTTACGTTGCTTGTAGCAGTGAACAGGAATGGATTCCTGCCCTGCTCTACCTTCCTACTGTGCTGCTACTGCCAAGTAATTAGAGCTTGCCAGAGGCTGCAGAGAGCCTAAAATAATTAGTCCAACATGCATTATCTGTCATATGCATCTTAGGATGTTAAGTTCACTGTAGAATTTGAAGGGCTGTTCTAAGTCATTGACTGGTTCTTTACACCACAGGAAATAAAACTGCATAGGTTTCATTAGTTTATCAAACACCATCTTAAAACTATTGAATTTTTTTGTCCCATTCACACTGGTGGGGTCTGTTGCAGAGCCCCTTGCCTCTGTCTGTTAAAAGCTTCCCTCTAACTTCCAGCCTTGATTTATTCAGAGCCAGTTCCTGCCTATTTGTTCTTGTGCCAGCATTTCAGCTTATATAGCTCTTATCCCTCCCTAGTGTTTACCCGCCCCGATGCATTTCTGGAGAGCAGGCCTATCTCTTCCCAGCCTTCATGTGATTAGGCTGAACAAGCCCTGCTCTTTCAGCCTTCTTTCATAAAATAGGTTCTCCATTTCCCCAGTCACCCCAGTAACCCTGCCAGTCTGAATCTTAAACATGGGTAACCACAACTGTCCCTCTCAGATTTTCCTTCATGCCTTCTACAACAATATTAACGCCACTACAGGTCTGCAATAAAATGGATATATTCTAGCATTGTGGTTGTTGTGTTCACAGGCAGGCTGCATAGTGGCCCAACTTCATTCCCTAAGCATTTAACAGAGTCTTTCACTATGTCTGTCTTTCAAGCTCAAAAGTCCATGGTTTTAAGACAGCAGCTTCTCTTATTGGTCCCAATGTGCATTGACTTTGTACTTCACAATACCAAAATTCTGTAAGTTGATCCAAATCAACAACACTCCCAAATTTTCTATCAGCACTGTGTTTCATTAGTTCAAGCATCTCCATAACCACTTTCCAGTTCCTCATTTCTTCTTCCCAAGTCACCTTCCATCCTTGCCCCTTTGACCACTCTTTGGCCCATGACAGAACACTGGTTTTAATCCTCACCTGCTCCATCGTCATCACAAATTCCCTGTGCAGAACAATATATTTAATTCTTCAGCAGAACCCAGCTAGACTGGGGCATCACACTGTTCTTGACTTCTGCTCAGTGAAAGCTCTCCAAGGAGCCCCGCACAATCTCTCTCACAAGCCCGTCTTGCATTTATCCCATTTTTCATGTGCCTTCATGTGTTTAGTTATTTAAAAAGCTGCTCTAAAGCATTGCATAGTATTGAGGTAGAGCCAGGAGTTTCCCTAATCACTTTTCAACAGCTGCTCCGTTCTTTATTACAGGTACCATGTTTGCTACTTTCCAGTCAAATGCTCAGGGCAGAGTACTTGGGCTTTGAATAGTTTATTGAGAATCTTTGCTATAGGGATGGTGATTTCATGTGTCAGTTCCTTCTCTCTCCTGGGGCTGATCTGATCCTTATGGACCGGAACACGCAAAACACTTGGAGTTCTACATATTGCACACGACCCTCTCCAGTTCTATTCACTCATTCCCATTAGCCATCTTCATTCCTAGGGAAAGCCAAGGTAGTGTCCCTTCTACATCTGGATGACATATACTAATCCCTAACCCATGCTTATTGCATGGCAGACCCATTCATTCTTTCTATTTATATGGCAAGTGATCCTTTTACTATTTCTTTTCCTTACTGTACAAGATCCTCTCAGTTTCATACCCTAACATCAGACCATCATCTCCTAAACTTCAAGACATGGCTTCTTTACCTGACCTATCCCTTCTTTCATTGCTAGCACATTCCATTTCACTCCATATACCCTTTTCAAAGCTATTATTTACCTGCTTAGGTCTAAATCCCCTCCTGACACGTTTTCTCACTGGTGAACAATGCAAATTCCGGGTAACTTCTACACTTCCTTTCAAAGAAGTCCCATCATTTTACATGTCCAAACCCTTGAGTTGTCCTGCCATACTAATTTCACCTTCTTTAGACACCAGCATGAGTTACTGCTGGCCATGAAAATGTACAGTTTGGGGACTCTCTCTTTGCCTTTCTTACAGGAGGGATGAAACCATTAATAGCATCTATGTTTGTTAACTAGCTGCTCAGTTAACGGCAAGATGAATCCTGAATGGTTATACATGCAAGCTGCCTTCCCAGCTCTAGGCAGCTTTGCAGTAACAGGGAACGCGTGAAGCTTTGTCTCTCTGGCCCGTGATATACAGCCTGCTGCTTTTTATAGTCCCTGGTTGGAGCATAGACAACACCCCAAGCACCAGTTGAGATTTTGAACCCGGGTTAACACGTAACAACTCTTCTGCACCATGATCATTCCATAGATCAAATTGTCTGCCTGTATGATTGAGGCTACACATGTCTCTTCAAGTCTGCACTGGCACGACTGAACTGTTATCGGTGTTACACAGAAATAAGTTGCCTTCTGATGGGATTCTTGAGTGGAGCACTGCATAAACCCTGCAGTTTTAATTTGCTGGAAGGAAGAATACCACTTTGATATTCACCCTCACTTCTGTCAAACAAGATACGTGCTCTGATCTGCCATGACTGCAATTTCATAACTTCAGAAATACACAGCCACACAGCAGCGAGGACGTGTTTTTGCTAAAGTCAACAAACCCAACATGATACTGTTTTAGGCTTCCTGTGATTTTGCACTGTGTTGTTAAGGCTGTTTGGTCCTCTCCTAATAAACACATTTATTTATGTTACACAGATTTGAGATTTGATAATTACGTAGAAGCATGCAAATCTCAAGTGTAGCAGGATCCACAATAAAACAGTAATAATAAACACGGAAATTTCATCAAGATAAGAAGGACATGCTGAGCTAGAATTAGGAGGACTGCTAAAAAATTAAAACAGCCTCCTTACCTTCTCTTCTTTCTGAAAAACCTGGGGAAATAACAACAAAGCAAGAGACAGAAAGATAGAAATCTCCAGAATTCAACTTCTCCACACCATTAATTATGGCAGTTAGAAGAATCAAGCGCTTTGGACAGATTTTGCTCGGATTCAGGAAAGCGCTTTAACATGGGTTTAAGTTTACCCTCTGTTTGGAAAGTACTTAAGCATAGGCTTAACTTCGAGCAGACGTTTAAGTCCTCTTGACTTCAACATGTGCTCAAGTGGTACCTACAAAGGAAGCATTTTCCTGAAGCAGGAGACCATCTTGGCTTAGGCACTGGATTAGCTGTCAAGAGACAGGGATTTGTTCCTGGCTCTACCACTGGCCATTGACAGGGTGAGGCCAGGCAAATAACACCCCTACTCTGTGCTTCAGTTTCACCACCTGCAAAATGGAGCTAACTGCACTGCCCTTTGCAAAATGCTCCAATGTTGATACATGACAAGCATTACATTTCAGAAGTACACTTTCATATCATTATACTCAGGGTTTTCTTGCACTGTCCTTTTAAGCAACTGGTGCTGGCAGCTGCTGGACAATGAAGGATCTCAGCTGCCCATCCTCCTTATCCTTCCCTGTTAATTCAGAATAAGGGCTGACAGTATTAGCTGATTTCCATTTTGTATACATCTCTTAGAAACACCTTTTAAAAATTTTATTTTAGCATTAAAATTTCCATTGAAGTTAATGGGTTATTAAGTTGTTGGATGCATTTACACCTTCATATGTGAAGTGAGTTTGGATTTTCATTAGTTAGAGCTAACACCAATTTTCAATAAAATATTAACCAAACACACAGAGAAATAGTTCATGTGGATCTATCCACTACTTCAATAAAATTAACAGACTTAGATATTTACTCTTGCCCTAGCAGTAATATTTTCCCACATTACATTTCAAACAATGAAATGACACTAAATTCATTTAAAACAAATTTATATTATTGTTATTTTAAACAATACTTAATTCAATTTCAGTGTTTGGCATTCAAAGTTTGAAAATACCAATATTATTGTTTAATGTAAAAAAAAAAAATAATTCAGCTACAAATTATTAGCATATGCAAGCTTCCCAGATGACTTCCAGGGCTGGTATTTACATTAAACTGAAAATGAGCAAAACCAGCCAGATGTAACTGCCATTCAGAGAAGGGGGCTGCCAAGATTTTAAAAAAAGAGAAAAGGGCATTCAGTCCCAGTTTCAGTCCTCTCACCCGCACTTGGCAATAGCTCATCTGGGGACTGTCACCACAGGTTTGCTGTGGCTGAACAGAGTAGAAAAGAGAGGGACATGAAGATGAAGAGATATGGGGAGACAACCCATACGCTGGTCACTGTGGACTTTTTGGGCTATGTTTATCACCAGTAAACCTCCAAATATGTGGCAAATAATAACATCTTTTCCTTCACACATGGGGAAACAGAGGCACTGCAGCTTTTTTTTGCCATGGAGGACATTAGAGATAGGGCCACGTGGGTGGGGGATACAAGCCCCCGCCATTGCAGTCCATCCTCCCAGACACAGCCCAGCCCTCACCTCTCTGTCTGCCCCAGGGTCTGCATGGCTTTGCACGGCAGGGTCTGTCCGTGGTGAGGAAAGGCCCCAGCCAGCGGCCAGTCCTCCGCAATGCAGCTGTGGTGAGGCCTCCCCTCGAGCCAGGGTGTGGTGGCAGCCATTTTGTGTGTGCTCCTCACTGCTGCGGCTTGGCTTGCGGTCGGGGCAGGCCCTGAGCGGCCACCACTTGGAGGGCAGAAGTGTTATTACTTAGTAATATTATATATTATATACTATAATATAATCGCCTACATTGTTATAATGCTAATATATTATTCTAACATTTAGATTAGCACATATGTTGCAGGGACATTACATGTCAGTTTCCAGCCCAGCATGGAGCGGTTCTGGAGAAGCGCAGGCCATAGGGGGCAAATGTTTCAGAGGAACGGCTCTACCCAGCTGTTTCCTTAAAGGAAATCAGAATCCTTGCACTATCCTGGCCTGCCTATGATCTTGTTGGGAAAAAGGCTGGTTTAATCTTTTGGGCCAGATATTTCAGCTGAGAAAGGGGATTGCAAGTAAGAGGAGGCTAAAACAAGTTTGTTTGAGCTGCCTGGAGGCTGCTGGGGGGGATGACAGCATTTGCAGGTATGTGGGGCTGGTTTCTAGTGCTTTCACCCCATATATGACCAGTTGGGTTAGCCAGTCACCCCTTAACACTGATGTTGCTGGGCCATGCACTGGCTGTCCCATGGTCAGAGCAATCTGTGGGAACAAACCCTTCTGCACATGGGATTTAAGACCAGCTCACAAGGAAGCAGGGTCAGCATTATGCAGGTAAATTCCACTTTGAGCGAACAGCATTTGAAACAACAAACGTTGTAAATGCTTGTAAAGTATGTGGAGAGTCAAAGTAAATAACGTGCTCACATGTCCCTGAATGCTCTACCAACAGGAAGGAGATGCTCCATTGCTTGGAAACAACCTGCTCCCTGAAAATTGCCAGGACGGCTCCTGCTGAGCTTTCTTGCTAACAACAACACATTGATGAAGCCTGGAAATGCCGGCAAGAAGCCAGTGACTCAAGGCGGCCTTTGAGGAAATCACGAAGTATATTTAGATTTGATCTTTACCTGCTAACATGGTCCTTCAAAACCCTTTTAACAAAGAAGCAGTTGCTCTTTGAGGATGTCTTCCCCACATTCGGCACTCAGAGGAGCTCTGATTCAGAATAGAACAAGTGGCTAGAAGAGTGTGTGGGTATTTAGCTAATTATATGTTTGGTAAATTTGTGTTTTAAAACAATGCTGCTTGTCTCCTCCCTTTGCAGAGTGCCAGTTCACTGGAGTGTTTTGCATGGATTGGCAATTAGATGTAATTAGGTCTTGTGATTTCCACATTTGTGTTCATGTCACAAAGTTTACTACTAAAAATGCTCATTTTGATGGTAGGCGTTTTCTAATTGCTCACAGCCTGCAGCAGTAACAGAAACCATTGGCAGCTGCAGCACCTGAGTTTACTGTTGGATCAAGGCATTACTCCCTGCTCAACTTTTCAGGATTTTGCAGCTCCAGAAGTCTCAGCCACCACTTTGTCAGGGTCAGCTGTACTGAAGTCAAGGACAGGGGACTTACACCTGCCTGCCAGCTGACACATCAAATCAGCTAGTAATCTGGTAGGTGGGTAGGAAGTTAAAGCCCAAATTTAATAGCTGATAAAAATTTACAGAGGAGGAATTGAGCTCCCACCCCACCCCACCCCCCAACCTACGCCCCTGCCCCTGGAAAATGTGTCAGTATTAAAGTGATAATTTACAAACCTTTTGGAATTCAGGTCTGTGACTGATGTTACCTCAGCCCCGTGTAAGGCATTTTTATGCAGTTTGTAGAACGGACCAGTCTGCTGTGCATTTCCAAGGTGGATAGGACAAGAAGCAACAGGATTAAGATGCAAAGGAAAATATGAATTGGACAGTAGGAAAAATCTCTGCAGAGTGAGACTTGTGAAGCAATAAACTAGGCTGGTGGTGGTACAGCTTCTTTTAAAGTGGTGATTTTTAAGAACAGGTTAGTGAAATAGATAGTAGGCCTGATTTCAGTTTTGTTGGTTACTGGGACTGGGAGATTGACTAAATAGCTTCCTAAAAGCCTTTGACCCTTATTCCTTGGTTTTATGAGTAGTATGGGTCTTTCTCAGCCCACCATTGCAGGTATTGTTTCACTGTGTGTGCATTTGTCACATGAGTCATATGGGCACCAGTCCCCTCTCCTGGCTGGATCTTCTAAGCTCTTAAATGCATTCCCCTGAAGAGTGCATAGCAGAAGGGCGTATTTGACAAGCACAATTGGAGATAAGCAGCCCTGAGGAGTTTTAGGACATTGAAGAAAGAAAATAATCTTCTGGTTTCTTCTTTGCACAAAAAAAGATTTAAAATAACTCCATCCCCTCTGGACTGCAGAAAGAGACACTCTAAACCAGATAATCTCCAGCTCTTAGACAGAACATTTTCTCTGTTGATCTCAAAGATCTTTGCTAAGGAGGTCAGCAGTATGATCCTGTTTTGCTGATGCGCACAGGTGTGCAGATCTGAGTTGTGGCCATGCTACCAGGTAAGCAGAAGTGGGAGCTACTTTTTCTGCTTGGAGGCAGATCCAGGCCATGCTCACCCCTTCTTGCAGATGGAAAGCACAGCACCTCCACCCTACGCATCTGTGTGGGCAGACCAGCTGGGCCCCAGCAGAGCTAAGCTTGCCATGTCTAAGTCCATCAGCAGACAGCATAAGACCAGCTCTTTCTTAGCACACTACAGATGCTTTGTGCCTCACTGACTGCTTGGCAACACGGGCAAGAAGCGTGCATAGGTCACAATATAGTGGTTACTCTCATTCCTCTTCCTCACCATGCTGTGTAGACATATTACTAGCAACTGGCTTATGTTCACCCCATAGGTCATAGGGTGGAGTAGAAGTACAGCTAAAGGCACCATCCGGTTGTCCTGATGCTTTCCAGGCATATGTCTTTGCCTGGAGCAAGCACGCTTATGGAAGACACACGTGGTTGTGCACATTCCACCTGCAGAGACTGCAGCTCTTTGTCTCGTAAATGCTGCTGTGACAAAGCTGTTCCCTATCACTCCTTTTTATTAAATATTTCCTACAACAATGGCTCAGTGCTTTTCTCAAACTCCACAGTCTTGGATTTAAGACTGACAATAGAGCAGCAGCACAGAAACAGTATATGTGTGCACAGGGATAACACCTAAAAATTCAAAGTCTGGGGGTCCTGACATCACATGAGACTTTATTTGTTTCATCAGCCAAGCTTTGAGGGAAAAAACCAAAAACAAAACCCCTAAAAAATATCTAGTTTATTTTTGTCTAGAACTGCAGGGCAGATGAGTTTTCCAGAAGGGATAGAAAGCTGCCATCGATTTTATTATTGAGTCAGTTTTAATGAGTCACAGTATTTTTGGAAGGCTTTTAAGATTACTGTAAAGTGCTTAGTTACAGTGGCTACAGGTGCCAAAGCAGGAAAGGAAACAACAAAGAAATGCACAGCAGCTGTATTGCTACGCTTCCCCTCAGAACTGGGCTCAGCAGAACAACACTCATGGAAAACGCAAAAGAAAATAGGAGAAGATGTAAGAGATGACAGAAGTCAGCACGGTCAGCTGCTTCGCTGAAGCAAAATGCATTTTATTTAAGGGACTGTCCAACACTCCTTAGCTGCAAGTTGGAAAAGGCCACTGACAGACTCTGGCTTGCCAGACATTCAGTGAATCGCATGTTTGCCTTTCAAGCTGTCCTTTGGTTGTAAGTCATTTGCTCCCATAGCTGCCAAGCTCTACCACTGCCATCCTGCGTTGAATGAAACTGTGGAAACATCTCATTTAGCAGATGAGAGAAGGGAAGGCAGAGAAGGGGGAAAAGAGGAGGTCTCAATTGAAAACAAAATTATTTTTTTTTATGACTTAAACAGACTCGCCTTTTTTTCACCTGTACCATTCTGAAATACATAGGGCACAACTTTCAGAAAGCTCACAGAGATGCTCTGTGTTATATGGCAAAAAAATATGCTGTGTTTTCTACTAAAAATAATGTACCAAAAAGTACATTCTGAAGATCTGGGGACAGAAAACAAACAGCCTCAAAAATACAGGGATAGAGAAAATGCTTCTAGTTACTATATGATGTGCCAGCTAGATTCTTCAGATACTTCCCATGATGATTGGACTCAGAGTTAGGTAGAAGCAGCAACCATGATTTCAGCGAGCAAGCTCTGAGCAGGATCCATTTAACATGCACATGCCTGCCTTTGCTTCAGCATAGCAAGTGACTGAATGCACAGCTGGATACTTGCATATGCAAATACTGGTTTGTACATGCAGATAGCTGCACGCAGCCCAGAAATCAGTTCTGACTTTGGAGGCCAGTTTTCACTCTCCTCCTGCTGCCCCCACCCCCTTCACCAGACGGGGACATGGAGAATATTCTCCAGGCTGCAGCAGCATTGCGAAGGGTCACCACCGACTTCACAGCATCTTCCAGCATCCTCAGCGCCAACATTGCTCACCCTGGAGATGCCACATAGCAACCTGGGCACCGGCCGCCCCACGTTTGCACACAAACACGCATGCATCAGAGTGGGAGGGAGAGCAAAGGAAACTACTTATTGTCTCCGGTGGAGCGGAGTCGCAGCGGATCCAGTCTTGTGTCTGCTCTTCATGCGTGACTGGCATGAGTCCCACTGCTAAGTCCTTGGCTGACAGCCAAGCACAGAGTGGCAGGCACCTGTCCCTGCTGGGAGACCTGGCGACCCTGACTTGCCCTAACGGTTAGTTCTTTTCTAACATCACGTCTACTCGAATTTACCTCAGGATTTCCCCCCTCTGAGTGCCAGGGAGCTAGGCTGATGCCAACTGCTTCACCATGGATAAAGCAAGGAGCGTTCCCAAGCTGCACTCGGGCACCCTTGAAGCATTCAGCTGTACTCTCCTCACTGGAACAGATGGGGCCCATCAAGGTGTTAGCGTCCTCCGCCACATCAGCAAAATGCCCCAGCACTGGGACAAAGTCAGAAGAGAAACACAACCCCCAGCCAGGCTCCCTCTTGACTATCCTTAAAATGCAGTTTGAGACATGTGTTGAGGAGCAGCCCTGGCTCTGTGCTCTCACCTCGAGTGTGGCAAGGGACCTAAGATCCTCTGCCCCCATCCTTCACACAAGGACATTATCTCTGTACCCAGGGAACCACAGCTCCCAGAGCTCTGGGCTGCATTTTGGTTCACTTTCTTTGGGAAGCCTGTTCCAGAATTTCCCTGCCTGCTCTTTAACATCTGCAGCAGCACCTTGCACACACAGATCAAAACCTTTCACAAGTGGCTCTGCTGGAAAGGTGGACAAGGAATTTCATTTCACAGGAGAGTAAACAGAGACCAGCCAGGAACAGGTTTTTTTGCAGGAAGTTTAGGGCAGGGATAGGACCAGGACGTGGATGTCCTTATTCTGCAGCCTGTTTCTTACATAAAACTCTACTTTCTTCAGCGTTACAAATGTGAGTGGAAATATTTCCAAAGCGTGGAGAATTTTTGAGTGATCTCCCATTATTTCAGCTTTATTTATGGTCTCTTGTCCCAATATAGGCACATTTTACTTATCCTTCTGAAGAAAAAGAACAGAAGCTTTTGCTTTCTGACAAATGATCTGCATTGGAAATTGGTGAGTTCTGCACACCTCATCCTCAGTTTTAATAATGAGAAGTTCATCAGATAGAAAGACAAATGGGGTTGAAGAGGTCTTATTGCATATGGTTGGCCCTTGCCAATAAAATTGAAACTTATTGTGTACAACAGAAGCTGCCTGCTCTGTGATGAGGAAGAGGGGGTGGCTGAAGGCAGAGCATCCCAGCTCTACTGCTTTGGGCCAGGCACTCGGTGGCTCTGCAGCCACCTTTCTCCTCAAGCAACCATGGCCCATAGGTTTCCTCTGTCTGCCCTGTCTCCCTGACCACAGAGCTTCACAGCCCAAGCTCTCATCTGCAAGGAGGATACAGTACCTACAGGCTGGAAGCTTTATCTCAGCAGGCTCCACTGCAAAAGAAATAACATGAGGAAAACTAGAGATCCAGATCCTCTCTCTTAGAAATCAATGCTCATTTTGTATTTAGGTTCAAAGGGGTGCAGCCAGCATAACCAAGGCTGGAAAATAGAAAGGACCAAGCAAAAAGTGCTTTGTGCTAGAACCACAGACCAGGACCGAAGTCAGTAATATTCTCAGGTCTGTTCATCTGTAAAAACAGGCTAAAAGCAGCCTAACAGCAGTGAGATGAAGGAAAAGCCATCATTTAGGGCAGTGGCAACTCGTTAACCCAAATGACCTGCATCTCTGGTGAGCACTGACCCAAGGACTTGCAAATTTACCTCCACTGCCCAATAAACTGTCGCTGCCCAGCTTCTCTAATTAAAATAGTCCTGGATTTGCAGGACCTACCCAGAGAATAAACTGGAATTTATCAGATTAGCTAAGCCAGATCATACGCAGAGCATATAGGCTGGCCAACAGCCTACTTTGGACCAGATTAACCAGCTAAAATAATTGGGGATTTTTGCAAAGTCTGCCCCTAAAGACTGGCATTAAAGAAATGCACCGAAGAGTAAGCATATATTGCAGCCCATTTCTTTTTACCCTGTTTAGTTCTTAGCTTGATGTTCTTTGGCAATTGCCAGGAATCAGCTTTTTATCTTTCACTAACCAGTGAAAAGAATTCTCTCTCTGCAGCTCCTTCAGGTGAGCTGTTTCAGTGGGAACTGGTGGATCTCTGAAAGGGTAGGGAGGATGTATTTAATGTGTTCCTACATCAAAATTCTGTTCCCCTTATTCCTACACTCTGGTCCTTGCGTTATGGGGAGTGTGTGCACTGATGTCTGAGCCAGAGAAGAGCTGCATGCTGTCCTGATCAAGTCAGATGTCCTTGCTGCAAAAGGATGAGCAAGTGAGAAAGTCTTGCAGTCTGAAAAGGATAGAACCCAGGTGCCTGCAGAACTGGGGTGCCTGCCTGGGGGCTACATGTGAAACGGGGGTCTTTCTCCTGGCCTTCTCAAGGGAAATGTGTGCAGTGGTGCATCCCTCCACCTGCTCTCACCAAGTTATGCGCATTGGAGCCGGCAGTGACATTCTGGCAGATGTTTCTTCTCTGCAATATGGGCTTCACTGCCACTCAGGCAAAACAGGTTTTGCTACCAGAGCCAAAGGACTGCAGCCACGGGGAGGAGCAGGAGGAGGAGTAGAGCCAGGAGACACCTGAGAGCTGGATTTCCTGCCCCTGTTCTCTGTTCTCACCCTCCCTCTGCAGCCCTTGCCCAAGCCAAACAGACAGCAGAGCCATGGACATCTTGTTCCCCTCTGTGGGTGCAACCACCCACTTGGCTTGTGCCTGGGGCAGGCCTTGGGCATTCTCAGCACTGCTTTGTACCTATATACAGCCTCTTCAGAGAGGAACGAATCCTGCATTTTTTCAGGGACATTTCTATGAGGCTCTGCTTTTTGATGTCATTGGCTTCAGCTTTTCCCTTTTTCTTTCCTTTCCCCTCCACATTTACTGGTTGGGTTTGGTTGTTTTTTTTTTCCTACACAGAAGCCATATTTAATAAAATATGTAAAACATCCTAAAACCAGGAATGCTGTATTCTGCTGACCTCAGCTGTGACATGTACCAGCATTCACTCACCACTGTTCCCCTTGTTGAGGATCTGATTGAACACAGCCAACAGGGAAACAAAAGTTTTGTCACATAGTAGGTGACAAATGGGGAAATAAGATGCTGCTGTCCTGAGCCAGTGCTGGTCTGGAGTCCTTGTCCCTGAACAGTGAGGCAATAGAAAGGAGGATAAGTCATTAAAGGACAGAAAAAGACCTTCTCCCCCTAGTTTTGACTTTGTCAAGGACACCAGGAGGTTTCTGTTTTGTTATAGACTGAAAAGGGGGGAAAAAATCCCAGTACTCAGTCTTTTCATACAAGAGAACCACAGCTTCCATCAGAGCTGTGGTGGGTTCAACCAGTGGCTAACATCATCACATCTCTGCCTGTCCTGTAACTCACTGCACTCATCACTCTGGATTTTACTGGTTTGAGCTCCACAGAAAAACATGAAAAACCTCACGCCTCTCTCACCAGCTGAAAGCAAATTTCCTTTCTCACGAGCACACATCCATCTGAGCGCTTATTTCAGCCATGGCATTTGCAAAACCCAGCCTTGCGTGCACAAGCTAACTCTTCTTCTGCACCCATAATAGCCACCCACAACAATTCTGCACTTCCAGGCTAAAGTGAGGGAATCTGTTGCTTGCTGCTGGTTAGAGGATATGACCCCAGGATTACTGTGAGGCCAGCAAACCAAATGCTATCTGGCCTGCAAATGAATCTTTACATACCCCAAACCAGGGCGTGCATCTGCTTTTTGGACAGAGGGACAGCTGCCACAGCAGGAGAGAACAGCTCAGACCCAGCATTCAGTCTTGGCTGCAATGACCTGGCTCCTGAATTTCCACATGTGAATTTTCTACTGATGTAAATGAGGGAGCTTCATATACTGAACAACTGCAAAACACAGTACATATCGAAGCAGTAAGGTGTTACTCCTGGGTGCTCAGAGAGCCCACCCAGCTTCATCTATGAAGTACACCAAGGAGTACTCAGAGGGCTTGCTACAGGATCCAGGGCTGAACCCCAAATTTTTCACCAAAGTTATCATTTCACCCTCTTTTCTAGAAGCAAGTCCAGAAGCTGACCTAAGACACCCGCATGGGGGTATTATATAACAATGGAGATTGTGTGTATAGTTTATGTAAAAACACTTAATCTCACAGCTGCTTCCCTCCCCTACACCCTTGGCAAAATTTTGCTTCCATTTCCCATTTAAATACCTGGTATTTGATCATTTCACAGGGTTGGCAAAACAAGCACAATGGAGGCAATGTTTGCTCAGATCTATTTTTGTGTGTATGTGTGCGTGTGAATTTTTGGCAGAATCAGTGTTTGCAAGAAGCAGATAAAACTTTTCTGTTCAAGAACCACTGACAGCCAGGAATTGCTGCCTGCCAGCAAATCTCTACTTACCAAGGGAGATCATGTCATTGTCAGCCAGGTAGAGGGGCTAGAGACAGAAATCTAGAGAGCTTCCTTGTTAGGCTATAAATGAAATAGTTGTTTAGCAGTTACTTTAAGACAGTAAATCTCTGTGTGTGAACCCACTTCAAGATAAAATCCAAACTTGGTTTGCCCTGCTTATACAGCACAGATGCATATGCATCCTGGAAGCTACATAACCCAGTAATATTTTATTCACATCACACTCCAAGGAGCTCACTGACTGGAATTCAATAGAAACTGTTCTCTGTGTGAAAGTAATTTCAGAAAGTAATCTAGTTTATGGAAATGAAAGGCATCAAAACACAAAAAACACTGTTTCTGTACAAGTGCTTTGCTTCAAATATTTGACATGGAAATTTATATAATCCCTCTGGGGCACATGGGTTTCACGAGTGTTAACATCTTTTGAAATGAATTTCACAAATGTTTATTTGGAATACCAGGCATACAAATAATTTAGAATATCAAGGCATCTTGTTGAATCAGTCTTAATGATACAGATCTCAGATGGCTGCGAAGGTTAAAAGGTATGAATTTTAATTGGGTGTATGGAAGATGTCATTTTCAATCATTGCACTGCATTACTAAAGCTATCACTTTCCAATTCTAAGCCTCCTGCTACCTCCTCCTCGACTCTCTGTTACTTAAAGACCAAAATGAAACATTTTTCACATTTTATTTGTGTGCTGGGCATGTATTAAATACAGACTTTTGCTGCCTATCTTGGTTTATACAGGACCCCATCACCGTTGTATTGCAACACTTCTCAAGCAATAAAGGGGTTGACTTTTTCCAGACAGATAGTGCTATATTGTCATTCCAGTTCTATAAAAAGTTAAATGATTAAAGGCAAACAGTGTTGAGGCCATCTACAGCACAAATGGTTGCTAAGACTCTGGTCAAAGTCAGATTTTACAGCTGCCTTCTCTCTTCCCTGCTCCCATGGTGGGCCCTACTTAAAATACAATGTAAATCAGAAGTAAAATTCTTTTGCTGTTTAAAATATCTTTTAATTAGTGGATCCATATTTACTTCTGGCTTTGGATAATGTGATGGATAAGCAGGAAAAGAAAAACTAACTGGGTGCCTGTTAAGAGATCTTTGTCCATCCTGTGTGGCAAAGGAGCAAGGATCCTGTGGGAAAAGATATCGTGTGATTGGGTAATTACAATTATCATAAGCCATAGGCAGTAGGAAGGCAAATTAAGCCTGCAAAGGCAGCATGAGTTCTGAGAGCTCCTCAGCTAATGATTACTCAATATTGCAACTTTAACACTCCTTTTAAGTTTGCTCGTAGCCTAGGTTTGTAATCAGCCAGATTTTATCCAAGATACTCTTCTTTATATTACAAAAAAAAAGAAACTTGGGAGAGAAAACTGAAGAGCAGTTTGTTCACATGGAACAAATTGGTTGGTCCCTTCGGTGGCTCATTCACTGGTTAACCTTAATGTGCTCAATCAATGTGAGGGTGTTAAGTCAGGCATGTTCCGGGGGGAAAAAAAGTCCCTCTCCCATTCAACAGTCTTGGGCCAGAGCAAGCACTATGCAAACCATGCCTTCAGAGAAATGAAGCAGCCAAATTTCAACAAACCTCTGAAGAACATGTACACTACTGATAACTTGGCCAAACATGGGTGGATTTCAAGAAAGGCGTGAAAAGCACTTTGTTCACAGGCAGCATACAGCCAATTTCCTTTCTACTCCCAAGTGTGATGATAAAAGCTCAGCAAATGGCTCTGAGATTTTTTTCTTTTTACAAGCAAATTTTATTCCAAGAAATCATCATTGTTTTCTTTGAAATGTCCACTGTCAGCAGCAGGAGAAAAATGAGTGTGAGGCAACCATCCAACCCACAAAATTTGAACCACTGGCAGAAAAAACCCATCGGTCTTCTAGTAGGACACATTAAAGGTGCCCTGCTATAGACTGAACTGTCAGGTCTATCTACACCCAGAGTGATTCTGATTTCAAACACATTTTTATTTGCTAGAACTGATGGCCTTAACCATCAACCATTTTTGCATTTCATAGCAACCATTCTGGGTCAGGCAACTGACGGTCAGATCAAAAACTTTGGCCAGTATTTAGAACAAGAAGAGAATCAATATGCAATTGTGCTTCCTGAGAATAAGCTTCCAGCTTCTGGCAATCTGTGCCTTCAGGGCTTATGGGCATCCTGGCCACAGACAGGTAGGACTGAAGGTCACTGACCTGCTGTGAGGCACAAATGTGTCTAGAGCACCCCTGGGAGGTGCTGCGCAGAACCTCTGACAAAAGGGGAATCCATAAGCCTTTGGGGCTGGCTCAGGGTTTCAGCACCTTCACAAGCAGAAAGTATTTCCCAATATCACCTTTAAGAAACTCCCACTTTAGAGGATGTGGATTGGCACCAAATCCCCTTTTAGTTTTTGCCCTCAGTTTCCCAGCTCTCCCCACCCGGGTGGGTAGCTGGGCCGTGTTGCTGCAGCCTGGTGGTGCATGTCTCCTCTCCATGGTGTGTGAGCACACACTCCCCACTGCCAGTCTGAAACTCCCCCCTCGTTAAGGCTGGCTGGTAGGAACACAAAGGTCTCTGTTTTGCTTGAGTCTCTCCTGTGAATAGGCGGAACAAATGGTAAGCACAGAAAGCAAGAAGAAAAGTTGTCCAAAGGGCGCATCAGTTTCCCTCATGAGAAAGGCTTTCCAAACCCTCCCCTTCGCGGCTGCCCTGCTTGGATGGGAGCGAGCCTTCTGCTGAGCAACCTGGACAGCAGCTCCCCCCATCTCTCCACTCGTGTTAACTTTCTTTCCCCCTTCCATTACATGCATGTCCTCCCTTGCAGCCTTGCAACACGTGCCGGCTGTGTCAGACCGTGAGCAATGGCAAGATGGTTGAGCTGGCTTCCTAAACCCCTCTGTTAGCAGAGCATTGGCAGATGTGTCCCTGGGAAGAAAAGCACTGGCAGGAGATCCATAGACTCTTCTGAGAAATGTCTGTGGTTGTGATGTCTTTTCTGCACTACAAACCACCCTTTCAAAACAGCAGAGCAGGGAAGAAAAGGAGAGCAGCGTCTGCCACAGAGCTGCTGGCTGTGCTGGAGAACAAGTTCCAGTTGCAGGCTGGAGGGACTAAAAGACTTCCTTTGCTGGAAATGAGGTGGCAGGATGGATCCCCTGCGATGAAATGCCTTTGCTGCCCTCCCTTAGGGAAGCAAATCACCTGGTGCTGCTGCTGGTTTGCAGTGATGGTTGGCTGCATTTGCCATAGTTGGCACATGGAAGATCAGCCCTAAGGACACTCAAAGCACTGGGGTGCAAAGGAGTCCCTGACACAGAGCAGGGCTGATGCTAGGTGCAAAGCAGGGCAGAGGCTGTCTGATCCTACAGTGGCTTCCAACAATACGTCCCTTGGCTGAGCTGTGTGCTTGGGGTGTGGAGCATTCTTTTTTGTTCCCAAAAGCGTACTACTTTGTTAACATGCAGTGGAAAAATACCTTTGAAAGGAGCGTTCATCCCTGAGTTTTCACTGCACGCAGATAGCAGCACCTTTTCAAAGGTCAGTTCCATTTTGTTCAGGTCTTCAGTGTGCAGCAACTGCATCTACTTGAGCATCTGCAGGTTTTACAGGTATGCTGAGGACTGCTCAAACCAGACCCATGGGCACAGAGGAGTTCTGAGTTCTCTTCTTCGGCAAACCTATCAACAACCAAGCAGCACCTGGAAACCAAATGCTTACAGAGTGCTCACTGGTCCAGAAGGTCTGCTCAGGCAGTAGTAGTATAATGCATGATTTAACTGCCCAGCATTGACTGATGCATTATTTCTTCTACTGATGGCTGTATGTGCAACACACTGATTTTGCAGATACCCAAAGAACAGGGAAATCAGTCTGGAAAGAAATCTTTCAAGGTCAGGGTATATATGTGTATAGTACACTGTATGATATAAGACTCTGGGAAAACCCGGAGTCTTTAGGAAGCAAAAAGTCTGCAAGATCCCACAAGTGACTGGCTTAGGAGGGGCTGGGAAGCTGACAGGCATACAAAAAGGAACAAGTATCTCCATACAAACCTGCAGCAGAAAACAAGCATAAGGTAGGGGGGGATCTTTTCAGTTATCAGATCCAAACTCCTGCTTTAAATGATGTCATACACTCCCGTACTCAAACCAAGTGCCAAGATGCCAGTCTGTATTACAGAAAGTGGAATAGGCAGCCATTGGATTGGCTACTTCAAACACAAATTTGAAATTCTGGAAGTGCTAAAAATGGCCTTTTGCAATGTATGTGATGTTACATTAGAGATCACAGTTCAGGGAAGGGGCTCAAATGAATGGTTGCCAGTTTCGTATATATTGAGGATAGGAAAGCAGTGCAGACCACCAAGAGGTCAAGGCAGAGCATTTGATTATACCAAAACAACAGCCCTTCATCATCAGCAAGCCCAACATCAACAGCAAGCAGAGTCCGACAACATTTCCAAGGCACACATTTCAACCAAGGCACACTTCATCCGTGTCTGCCAGAATATGCCAAAAGCCTGAAATGCGGTGTAAATTGCCATGGTCATCAAAACATGACAGCAGCTCCAGGACTTTCTGGGAAGCACCTCCAGCACCAAACAGGAAACTAAAACACCCTAAAACCCATCTGAGGACAAGAAGGCCCCCCTTTAATCACCAAGTCCTTCCCGTCACATTCCCTGGCAACCAAGTCATACAATCCCATTTCACAGGCTGAACAAGCATCAGCTTTAAATGAGCTGGAGCATTTGCCCCAAGGCCATTCCCAAATCTCTGTTGTCTGAGAGTCTCAAACTCTCTTCTGATATCCAGCTTGAATATATTCTTCATCATTTCAAGTCTCTCTGTATTTGCAGCAGCACGGTCCATTAAAGCCAGGCAGCCTCACCCCTCTCACAATCAGGCTACGCACAACCAGCAGCCTTCAGCACGCATCAAGCCAGGATAAATCATCCTGGCTGTGCCCATCTTCTCTCTTCATTCCTGCCCTAAATTCCAAACAGTCCCCTCTTTCTGTTCCCATCTGATGTCCCCAGTCTCAAACCCAGACAGTGCACCAAAGGAGCCCATGCAGAGATCTATCTCAAAAAGCAGAGAACACTGCAAAAAGGAGATTATGTCTTTCTCTGCAGAGATGAAGCTGGGGTGGAAGAATGTCCTCAAAGCCTTTGGACGTTGGGATGGTTATACCAGCTGAATGCAACCTTGCAGATGTTCATCCTTTGCAGAATTTTTCTGCTTCACACAGTGCTGGTAATTTTGGGAAACTCTCTTAAGCTGGGCCAGGTGACTGTTGCTCTCATTACAAATGTTTTGGAAAGGAGTTTTACAAGCAGTCTCGATCTGGGTTGCTTGCCTGGTAATTGGGGCACACATTTTTTTCCCCTGCTGATACAAAGCCCCAAATAAGCTAGCTGTGCAGGTCAGCAGGAATTAATGTTTCTTCTCCCCACCGCTCCCCCCCCCCGCCCCGCCCCTTCCTCCTCTTTTGTTGTAGTATTGGAAGCACTGGTTAAAAATAACTATGTAAACCCGCTGCGGGAGGTGAACATCCCTCACTCAGCACTTCCAGGCAAGCTTCTAGCATGGTCTATCAAAAAGCATTCACCAAGTCTGCATGCTCTTTGGGATCAGCCTGATGGCCTGGGCCACCCTGCAGCACCATTCAGCGCTGGGTGTAGCTAGGGCAGCACAGAGGCAGGCAGAGCAGTGCTGTGCACCCCTCGGTGGCTTAGGAGTGAGGCACCCCTGGAACTAGGGAACTTGAGGTGGGAACCTGCCATCAGGACCTATGTCTCTCCCACCCAACAATCCCATTCCTCACTGTTCTTTGGCTAACAGCAGTCAGAGGATAATTAGTCTCCTTAGATAGATGCTAACCCCAGTGAACACCCTGCCTCCCCTAAATGAGTTCCCAAGGTTGGAGAGGAATTTGGCATAGAATATAGACATCAGGATGGGCTTTCCGAGACCTAGAAGGGTACCCTAGGCACCTCTCTCCTCTGTGACAGATGTGCCAATGGTTAAGTAGCCAAACTACCCAGCAGGAGGGAGCTGGTCCTCAGGGCTTCATGCTTGGGACAATTCACACAGGAGAAAAAACAAGACCCCTAGAAATGCTGGGTGTCAAATTAAGAAGGTGACCAAGAATCACCAAATTCTTTCCCAGCCATTGGCTTTATTTTAATGGTGCTTGAAGTACCTTTTGATGGATTTTCAAATCCATTTCAGTATTCATGTCAGTTTGATCACACTCTTTGCAATCAGTATTTATTTGAATTTGGACAAGGATTGTTGTGAATGGTGGTAAGGAAAGATCACATGTACAGTTATCATCTTGCTCACAGAAAGATAAGTTTAACAAAATAACAATCAGCATCAAGAAGGATTGCTTGGGAAATAATTTTAGTTACAAAATGTAATCATCTATATTGGATATGATGTTTATTTGTTAAAAAGAAAATAAAAATGGAGTTTAGGAGCTCTCATGTCTATAAAAAGACTACTTTTCCTGGCATTTATAAATATTAATATGGAACGCTAGTGAAGAACAATACATAACAATAATGAGAATCACCAAATCCCATCATTTTTGACATTGTCATATCAACAGCTTAAGGATTAGCAGGTGAACTTTAAACATATTGCTTCCAAATAATAATAATAACAGTAATGATAATAACATCAGATGAAAAAAACTCCTTACTGCATTATATATTCTTGATGGCTTTCTTCTTCTAATAGCATTTACAGGATCATTGCTTTGAACATTTGGATGACATGCTTAAAAAATTAACCTGAAGAAGGGGGAGGTCTCCTTATCTCTTTCCATTCTTGCAAAGCTTTGCTTTAGCTTCGTCTTTGTTTCCCACTAACCCCTGACATTGACAGAGTCAAAGGCCTATCAACTAATACCCTAATTTCAGGAGGATTTTATATATACATATATCGATGCGCATCTGCAAATGTTTTGTGCACGTGTGTACATATATGCATAAAATGAAACAGTGTTTTAAAAGATAAAGTTGCACCAGGTGTCAATTTTCACACCTCTTACTAAGTACGTATGGTAAAAAATGATGCCACAATTTCATTGAAAATCCAAGCTATTGAGATCTAATCGCTGCTTAAGCTGTGGCTTTATTCAAATCTGGATCACCAATAGGGCTCAGGATGTAAATGAAGTGCAAAGAGAAATAAAGCAAAGGAAAAAAAATGTGTGATAGCCCTTTCCTTCAGCCATTTGATTCCCAAGTCCTTATCAGTCAATTAATGCATACTAAAACTTTAGTGGCAGCCTCAGTTTAACAGACCTAATAGCTACAGCAAGTCCCAAGCATTAGCCAAACAAAACACACTTTCAGCAGCCTTAATATGAGACTGAAAAAAGGTCAAAATAGACAGGCTTTACAGAATAAATCCTGAAGATCCATTCTAATTTCCACTCAAGGATCTTTTAAGCAGTTCTTGGATGCTCTTTATGGTACTTTGATCCAAGCATAGTTTCATTAAAACTTTGTGGCTTGGTATTTTTAAACCTGATAGCTTCACTAAACTAGTTCTCAAAATGTTAGCTAAGCCGCTATGCATAAAACTACTTTACTGTCATGGTGTCTTCTAATATCACCTAAGTACAGGCTGTTGCAATTTTGAAAATGAACCTTTTCTACATTCACTAGATCTCAGCTTGGGAATTTTTGCTTTCGCACTTGAAGGCTGTCTCGCAGTATAAAGGGAAGGTGCTGCCTTACCCCCTTCCTCTCCCCCTCCTTGAAACCTAAAACTAAAATTAGCTGCTGTACCTTATTTGTTCTGGAAGCAAGTTACACAGTACTTCTATCCACTGTGGTTTCCAATTGCAGGATTAACACTGGATGCTAAAAAAACACCCTGGAAAAATAACAAAACATTAAATGGTGTTTTAAAATCCAGTTTAATGATGGCAGGATAAATTCCCTAAAGACCCAGGAAAACAAATGTTACTTCCCACCTTCATAATGTGGCATGTTAATAAATCTGATTTAACTGCCACAGATAAAAAACCCTGTGTCTCCAGAGATTGTCCTTTGCTCCCCTGAAAATGAGGATGGCTGAAAGGTTAGGCGACAATTTTCTTCCTTTCGCCTGGTGTTCACAAAAGCCTTGATTTCTCGAGGAGCTTTTGTGGTGAGTTTGCATTACAGTAGTTAAGAGAATTACAGAAAGATAGCTTCAGAAGAGGCTGGGCTGAGTTTTAGAGAGAAATATAAACAAAGGATTATTTTTAATAATAATAACAAAACCGAGGAGATGGGATCCACACAGACACCCTGTTCAGCCCTGCTCCAATCTCAGCCAAGGGCCAAACACCCACTAACTTTCATGGGAACAATTTGGCCAGCATTGGAACAAATCTTTCCCAGCAGGGGAAAAAAAACATGTAAAACTTGCAAGAGAGCCAACAAACTTCTCTGGGCTGTTGGGTGGGAGACTACTTCCGTGCATGGTGGACATTTAAGGCCAAAACAGGAGCTTATTTCTATAAACATACACGGAAGTGCAACTTCTGTTATCTGCATAGTCACTCCCTGTCCCATATGGGTACAAAACATTACACCGACATGGGCCTGATTCTGGTTTTAACCACAACCCAGTGACTCCCTAGGTCTGCCCCAGCCAGGGTCTGAGCCTGGAATCCCATCCTCCAACCTCACCTCTGGCCCCAACACCACCAACAAAGTGGTTTGCAGAAGTAAGCATGGAACCCTTTGGCATCCAAAACCTCAGGAGATATTCATGGGTTTGGGAAAAAAATTGTCCCATTGACCACTTCTTGGGCAAGGGTTGCTTTTGACTGTGTTATGGGAAAGGCCACCAAATCTTTGCTGTTTAATTCCCTCAGATGCTCTCTCAAAACAACCTGTGAATTACCGATTTTGTGAGCAGCCACTGCCTGGTGGGTTGGGATGAGACTCTCCCACTTCTCCCTGGGTCCCCATCACCTGGCAGAAACAGTTTGGTTGTTTTCACCGCTTCACACACCTCCAAAGGGTCAGCAGAAAATCCTGTCAACTGAACGTCTGACAAAAGCATCCTGATGTCAGGTATAAAGAATGCCACCTACAGCTTAATGTCTGCAAAAACCCCTCTGACTTCGGGCAAACAATGAACGTTTTTGTCTTCTTAATGCCCAGTATGCAATCGAGTGGAAATGCTACTTCCATCCTTAATCTACAAATGAAATTAAAGTTGTTGAAAGACACATGATAAACCAGGATCCTTTGTTTCTTACAGAAGAGGGGAAAAAATTGAAACCACTAAATATTTTAGCAGATTTACTAAATTTCCAATTAAATCTGGAATTATGGCGGAGCCTGTATCTCCCTCTCACTCCACCACACACATTTTCTATTTGAATAAAGTAGGTTAGACGCGGCGCTCCCTCCACCCACCCACCAGAGCAGGAATATTAATGAAGCACATCCGTCGCTGGCGCGCTGGGCCAGCGGGGATGCTCGGGCATCCCTGGGCCCGAGCGTGTGGGAAGGGCTGGTTTATAGGGGAACAGCCTTGGCTATCCGGAGGGAGCGGGATATGCTAGGCAAGAGCACCCTCTGCCCGCTGGCAGGAGGGTCTGGCTCTATTAACATGCCCCCCATCCCTCCCCCTTCTTCCCTTTGCCGAAGAAAGGTCACGGGAAGCAGCTTACACAAGCCAGATGAGGTAGAGACCAAATCAGGACCAAGATTATATATCAGGGACTTAAAGGCAGGAGCAGAAGAACAGCGTGCAGTGCTGGTGCATGCTTCCTGCCCATTCCCAGCCCTTCCTCTCCCCCCGCAGAGCACTGGTCATGTCAAAGTGAGAATACGGGGTATCCCCTCACTTACGGGTTTCCCGTGCGTGTGGCCAAGTTGGCTCAGACTTGGCCAAAAAGGTTTGAGAGACAAGGATGTGCTTACAGTTCTTTCAATCTGGCCCAGTCTCGTTTGAAATCGAAGGGAAAAGGGATGTGATGGTTGGCCCTTGAGGGAGACACAACCTCACTGTCCCCTCCTCTGCTGGGAGGAAAGGTGGGGATTTCTCCCCTGCCACAGGTCAAACAACAAGGGACAGGCAGACCCTCAGTGAATTTCTGACCCTGAAGACTAGACCAAAAAAAGCTAACACCAGCTATAAGAACAGGGTCAGGTCTGTACTGGGTCAGGTCTTGTGTCCAGCCCGTGTGTTGTCCCACCTCCCACACCAGACACACTTCAGAAATTAGGTGAGGGAAGAAGCACAGAGGAATCTTCCTCAGCCATGTCCCTCAGCTTCCAGCAGTTAGTGCTTTAAAGATGCCTTGAGCTGGGCTTTTGCATTTAAGACCATCCCCTCTATGTTTTGGCTCCATATAATTTCCGACATCTGTGGGGATCTCAGCTTAGAGATGTACAAACACCAAAGAGGCCAGGGAGACGCTCACCATGAGCACTGCCTGCAGCGTGAGCCCAGCTGCGGGAGCATGCTGTATGGGCTGCTGTGCCAGAAAGGCGTGGGCAAGGATGCCCACCTGCACGAAGGCAACGCCAGACCTCCCAGCAAGGCTCTTGGTGTGGCTTATCCTTGCACACCTTTTGTCACACCTGGGTGACACCCGCTGCACAGGTATCACTCGCAAGCACAAAGCTCTGCTCCACCCCTGCACCCTTGAACATCTCTTTGCAGGGCTAGCTGATGAATTTCCGTCAGGCTACTGCTACGGCAACGTGCCTCAATGGAAAGCAACTTGTGATTTTGGAAAATGTTTCCTGTCACCTAGTGAAACCTGAGCTCCAGAGGAGACCAGGGGAGCATTTATGCACCCACTCCTGAGTTTGTCCTTATTAGCCACCAGGACATGTCACTCTCTTCTCCCAGGTATTCTGAGCTGGGTTGTGAGGCTGCCTGCTCAGTGCACACCTTCACCATAACCCTGGGCAGCTCTCAGCCCACCAAGCCTTCCTCAGAGGGACTGGGAGGCAGTCGTGTAGGACAGGAGGGACTCACAAAAATTGCCTTTGCCTCATCACTGACTGCAGATCACTTGCTTTTCTTACGCATTAGCTAAGACTTTCCCTCCCTGGAGGCTCTGTGCATCACTCCCTCCCACGTCTCTGCTCCAGCTGCTTGTTGCAGTGTTCAGGGCAGGTACCCTCCTTTTTCTTCTACTCGTGGGCACTATCTTGCACAGAAGGTGGTTTCTTGGTCCCATTGAAACAAAATAACAGAGAGGAAGCTTCTTTTTTTGCCTTGTGTAGCAGCTAGGCCCATGCAAAGTTAGTACAAGACTTTGCCACAGCACAGAGCAGTGAGAATAAGGCCAAAAGAAGAAGCAATTTTGCTTATTTTTGCCTGTTAAAACCAGCTCAATTGGTCCATTGCAACTTATTCCTGCTGTCTCTATTCATATCTTTTCTCCTAGGCAGCTGCCAATTGATGTTGCATGTTTGTATTGAGTGGAATATACCAGCAGGTTTTAGAATTCAAATGTTGTTTCAGTCATACTTCAACATTTAGCTTATACACATCTGTATAAGGCCTGCTTTTTTCGTAACCTCGTATGCCAAGAGAGCTAAACAGTATTATTTGCTTGTGGTCAGAAAATGCAAATTGCAGCTGCAGAAGGGTTTGCCACCTTGTGTGGGATTTCCTACACTGCAGATGCCCGCGCCTGAGCTGGCAACCTGGGCTCCCTCCAGCGCTGACCAAGAGAAGAGGACCCCTGACCACACGATCCTCCCAGTCTCCCTGGGATCGCTGCCTTGGGATGGGATAAATCACCCGGAGCTGTGCTGGCTGGGATGCAGCCGGGTCCTCTTCCAGGAGAGGTTTCCCTGGGCTGCTGGGAAGAAAAGGCTGAGCTGCAAAGGGCAACCTGTGAGGGGGGATTTGGAGAGGTGCCTTCATGCCGTGATGCTCCCACCCTGGAGACCCAGTCAGGAGGCCGGTCAGGATAGATCTCATTTTCCATGAGACATCAGTAAAGCTGAGGAAACAGGGGCAACTGTAGGAAATTCAAGGAAAAACGGCAGAGATGTGAAGTTACTATTGCAGGGATGTGCTGACCTTCCAGAGTCACCTTCCAACCCAAGCTGGACATGACTGGAAACCATGGAAGGAAACCAAGGTCAGGGCAGGAGGGGGAGAGCAGTGACATGGAGGGATTCCCAGCAGACAGGAGCAGCAAGGCAGTTTGGGGGAGTGTGGACCAGCAATAACAGCTCAGAGACAAGTCATGTTACCAAATCCTCATCCTCTCCACCATCTTGCAGCATGATGCTTGTGACCCTGGAGAGGACTAAACTGATTTTTATTCTTCCTACATTTTTGTATTTCTCTGCTCTAGTATTAAAGGACTGGGAAACATATCTACCGTCTCCCACAAGGATCTCAAATCTTATTTGCAGTGGTAGGTAAAGGTACATAAGACATTTTGAACAGCCACTAGCTAAATCAAAAACAGTCCTGAGACATCAGACCCATTGCTATATTCAGGATGATTTCAAGACATTTCAACCACAAGAAATGCATTAGAGATGCACAAAAAAATGCACAAGCAAACATCTAATTATTATGATATTATATTTTCAGAATTTAGGTCTGAAAATTCAGGGGTGAGGTTTTTTAAACCAAAAGCATGACTTCTCATTTTGAACACAGTCATTTCCATTTAAAAATGGACCTCTAAGGAAGATGGCTGTGAAACTAAAAGGCTCAAATAATCCTCCAAAGGAGGCAAACCATTTTGCTGCTGGCATCACAAGGAAATACTTCAACAACAGAAAAAATAACCTAGTCTAATCTAAACTGACTGCCCTCCAAATCCAATAATTTCCAGAATTCCCAGCGGGAATTCCTCCTTGCCATTGCCATGTAAGTGGTAAAATAGCCACTACCACCACCCTGACCCAGATACCTCGGAGGGAGATGGTCAGCCCCAGGCACCAGGACATTCACCTTGGGTGGTGCTGGAGGGAGAGCTGCGGAGGGAAGGTCTTGGATGAAGGATGTGGACAGGCCAATGGGAGTGCTTTGCCAGAGCAAGGGCCCCGGTTGCATGAGCCCGTGGAGGGCAAACAGCCTCTTCCTACCAAGTGGACAAAAAACTTCCTTGTAATGGGTTCAGTCAACCTCCACAGCTTTTACTCTCTCTATGGGGAAAAGCAACCACCTGCCAGTGGGCTTACAGGGAAGGCACTGTTGCAAATTTCCAACATACTGGATGAAACTCCACCGAAGGGAAGACCAAGAGCAGCCTTCTCTCCTCCTTGGACCCTGCATCTCCATTTCTGGGGGTCTGGGGTTGACCACAACAGAATAGCAGCACCATTGCTTTCCTGCCTCATTAGAGGTTTTCCACTTCTCACCAGCCTCAAGTTTGGTAGAAGGTGTGCAAGGCATTTAGGGTCTGAAGAACAACCTTGCCAACCCAACAATGATTGCACAATGGCTTGGGATTGCAAGAGTTCTTGGCTGCTTTCTCCTTACAGAGATCTACAAGTAGACCTCAGACCCTACCAGCCTGGACTGGGGGACTCAGTGATCTGTGTCCCTAAAAACAGTCAGCAGAGGCCTGGGACAACTTGCTTCTGCAGGTCTTGTAGGTACTACCATAGGTTTTGTGATTAAACAGCAGCACTGAGTTGGCAACGCTGTCAATCCCATACCTTTCATCAGCACTTAATTCACAAAATAATAATAATAAAAAAAAAAAAAAAGAAAAGCGCCACACCAGCCCTTAAAAGCTTTGGAGCTGCATTTCTCATGGTTGCAGTAATACTTACTTACAATATGGACTCTAGCTGCTTTTTATGTAACTGCTGCTCTTAATCAGCTCAGTATTAGCAGCTCTAACCTGCTCTTGCTTGATTTATTTTATTTTATTTCTAAAACAAACATAGATTTACAATCTCTCTGATTTCCCAGCTTTTATGCCACTCCACTGAGGCGCTTTAAACATCTCATTTATCTCCCATACATTGGGAAATTACAACCCCCTCCTCTCCAAAACAAACAAGCAAGCAAAAAAACCTCCAGCTAAAATCTACACAGTTGGAAAGTGTTGATTTAAACAATAACCCTGAAACAAGATAGGCAGAGACTAGAACATGAAAACAGACTTCTTTTTTTTTTCTTGCACAGATTGAGCTCTGAGGTTGTTTGCATCAAACGTTGACTTGTTCCAAGGCAGCATCTATTTATATATTGTGAAACTGGAAGGAAGCAGCGTGAAATATATTTTTCAGTCATTTGAGAAAGACTGCACTGTTGCATTTGTTCTAGCATACATTTCTGTCTCCTTCCCTTCCTGCCCACTTTATCTGTACTTGTGCAAAGGGGGCTTGAAAGAGTGGGAATAATTTGAAGTATTGGGCTTTCTGAACAGGATTTGGGTGGGAAGCACATGTTAGCATTTTTTCCTGATCTGTATCACTTATGAAAAAAATTCTTCCCTAATCAGACAGATGATTTAAGGGTTATGCTTGTTCCTGGTTGATGTGTTTGCTGAATACAAAGGACTGCACTTAAGAAGCATATCTATCCATTTTGCGCTACTGAAAGCAATGCTGTGTCCCAATGTCCTAGTCTGTTTTGTTGATTGCATAAATCATTGAATGCAAATAATGGCAGATTTTTTTTTAAATGTGTTGCTTTAGACTTTTCTTACATCTTTTCCCCGTCTATCTCCTGCCTAATGCAATCATAGATTCTTTATGCTATAGTATGTGAAACTAATGGGAAAATTTCTCTTCCATATTACTGTTTCGTTATATACAAACAAGCAACTTGCATTCTTCCATGAATAAAAGGGACAATATTCCTCTACTTATAATTATCTTGAACCTCCCCCCGTCCCCCTCCTCTGTAATGACATTTATATTTACTCACAGAAACCCATGTAAAAATACTGCTGGAAAAACACAATACTACAAGATGTATCACTTCCCTATCAGCAGCCAAGGTTTGAATTTTTAATTCAAGTTATCATCCAAACACTGAACCAGTTCACCGTACTTCAACGAGCAAACCCAGCAATTCAACAAAACATAAAGCGGGCAAAACATGAAAGTCTCCTATGTATTGACGGTGGGGAGGGAGGAATAGTTATAAATCTAAACCCTCCATTCCAGACCACATCCCCAAATGTAAATAAGCACACAAGCATGTTGCTACATATTTTTATAGAAATAATTACAAACAGCCTTATCAGCGGCGACGAATTGGGCAACGCACACATCATTTATCCGTTGTGCCCTCTGCTGGATAGAGCACACAAGGCAAGCAATATTATTTCCAATTAATTTTTGGCATCATCACTTGGCATCTGCTTTAGGAATGCAAAGCGTGAAATTTGTAGTAGCAGGTTTAATATTTGATCCAGCCAAAAATATTTTTGCTACAAGGACTTACCTTTGGTAGTGTTTTCCTCCTCGCTCCCCCCTCCTCCACTCCGTGTTGTTTCGTTGCCACTGAGCCTTGTTTACGGTCCAAATGAAAAAATCTGCCACCGAACACCATACATGGCAGGAATAATTTCATGCTGTGCAAAATTTGTTTCATTTCACATCCTGTAAGAATAATTACTTAGCATAATGCCACTTAAGCTGTATTTCTAGCTGCAAACATTAAGGAAATGGTAAAAAGCTAGATCCCAGTTGGGAGAAAAAAAAGGGTATTTAGGGGTCCCCGGGGTTTCTTAAAACTAGTCGCTTTTAACACCAGGGACAACAAGAAGAATTAAAAATGTTATAAATGATGTCACTGAATTTAAAAATACAATAAATCTCAATATTTTCAATGATATTCGAGGTCACCCGTGTGCTGGGGACCTCGATAAAGATACTGTCTTCAGAAATAGAGGACAAAACACCTGGCCCATATTGACCACATATCTCATGTTTTCTGCAATTAAGTTTATTTGAAGGTGACAGTTCCGCATTCATTCCTAACTAAAACAGCAAGTGAAGAAGATGCATCCTCCTCACATCACATCACCAACTCTTTAATTCTTATGTGATGGAAAAAAGGGCTTAGTAGGTTTGGCAGAGAGTTGATGCGATGGATGAGCAGGGTGTATAGACCAAATATCAGCTTAAGTTGTGCAAAAAACACCTTAGCTCTTCGGGGCAGTGTGATACACCACGGCAAAGGAGGCTCCAGCCTCCCTCCAGGGCCCCCCCAAGAGAGAAAAATCCTCTTTCATATCTAGTCAGAATTATTCATCGTTCACTTTTATCTTCTAGTAAAACTAAACATGCAAAACTGGCATGGTCTAGTAGAATTAGTTCAATGAAGTTCAAAGATGAAAATTATGATTGTGGATTTTTTAAAAAAAATTAGTTTTCTCAATGCCAAACCACAGTTCGCAATCGAGTAGCAAATTCTAACTTTTTCTTTCCCAGATGTTGGCAGGAAATAATCACTTACAGAGGACTTCTGGAGAGAAGTACCTTACACCCCTCATTTTTTAACCAGCACTGACAACACTTGTGGACACCAAATATCCAGGCTGACTTTCATCTTCCTTGAGGCCACTGTGTCTCTTCCCCATTCAGCAGCAAAACCCATTTTTGCTGTAGTTTGACCAACAAGGATTTACTGATGAAATTCACTGATAACCAGCATGTTTGTGTTGGGTTTGTTCAACCCAACAAAAGACAAAATCTCAGGTTTGTTAGAAGCAGGCTGTGAAGGATCGCTGGGTGGATGGAGGCTGTCAATCACAGCGCACCATCTCCAACCAGCCCTCCATTGGCACAAATTCCCTCAGCTCCACTCATCTGAATAAAGTTATTCCAATTTATACTCATTCCTTGTTTTCACTCTGTTTTGAAAGAGCCTTTATTGAAATGTCAAGTTTGAATATAACAGGAGTGTCAAGAGGCAACAAGGGAGAAAAAATAAATTTTAGGGGAAAAAAATGGCAACAATTTGAGCATGCAAGTCCTTCTTCTGGCCTGAAACAGGCAGCAGATCCTCCCTGGGGAGGCTTTATGAGCAGCAGAGTTCTTCAGATGCCATTTTTTTAAGTGGCTTTACTGCCAAATCGAAGGACATGACAAAAAAGGCCCTCAAAACCATCCAAAACCATACTCCTCTTACGCGCTTTTCCCCCAAAGTTCAGCAAGCTGCTGTTGTATCTGACTAGCAGCAGCAATACAATAGAACTCTAAAATACCCAAGAGCACTCAAATGCTCCCATAGAAGGGACAACACGTGGAGGACACAGAGCCACCAGCACCCTCCATCCTCGTGGCATGGTCCAGTGTGGCCATGGAGCTGAGCACCACCTTGCAGCCATCTGGCAAGGGCAATGCTGCAAGCAGTCACTCCGGCTTCGTCGGACAGATCCAAACCAAACAGCCTTTTGGAGGGTACTGACAACGATGTCTTCATTCCCTACCACAAGCAGTGCAGGAGCTTTAGCCGCCTGTTTGCTCACATAGTACCATGCCAAGCTCCCAGTCCTGGAAGTCCCTGGAAAGATTGTGAGGGCTCCAGCATGCGTGGGCTTCACCAGGGTACACACACTGGCATCCCAGTGGAGATGCCATCCTTAATGTAAGCACCTTGTTTCACGAGTCCCCCAGATGAGGAGGGTGGGGAACACATCAAAAGGATTTTGTGCTCCAAAATCCCCAGCTCAGTGTCTTCCTTCCAGACTGTGGCCCATGACATTGTCACTGATGATGTATAAGATGCTTTCGCTACCTGTTTATTCTTTATTTAAAACATGCAGTGGGGGACATGTGGAGAGAGGGTAGTAAGTATGATCAAATTAATGCAGCACTTAACAATATCAACATTAAAAAACAATTCACATGAGAACATCCAAGTGCCCCCATGCTGAAATACCTCTCATCTATAGGTCCCATCACCAAACCCAGGGATGACTCGAGGGCAGCCAGAACTGTCCCCAGGCATGCGGAAATCTCAGCGCTGCTCAGCTTGACCCTTGAGTGGCTGCAAACTCTCAAGAACGATGGTGCTGCCTTACAGATCATCTCCCAGGCTGCTTTTGGGAAGCCTGGACCACGAGCAGGTTTCAGTAACACACATGTACACATGTAAGACACATGGATTTCAACTGCATTTCAGGATAGATCACCGTGTGCTGCACCTGGCTCCGTGACTCTTTTTTTAAGAGCAAATATAAGTTGCCAACATCATCATGAAGAACAAGCCCAACAATTTAGCAGTTGCCTCTTTTTTTCTCTAATTTTTTTTAAACACCGCACTGAATCCCAATGGGACTTTTGAGTTTTGTTTTAATGGTGAGGCAAAAATTTGCTGATCCTCCCCGTGGTAAAGTTACTTTCAAGTCAGTGAAAGTTCTTGGCCTGCGATGAAAAGTCTTTGCCAATTAGCGCTCAACAACTTCAATTCATCCCTCCTGGTTCAAGATGAGTAGGAACCTAATAAGGCTGCGATAAAAGGGCAAAAGGCACTGAGTACCCAAAGGGGATTAATGGGCTCTTCCATTTATTTGTCTTCCTAACAGCTGAACTGTTACAAGTATTGACGGTCTTCAAACGGCCCGGGCGCCGGGGTCTCCAATGGCCATCTCCAGCTCCCCGGCCCCGAGGGGCGAGGGCTTCCCCCTGGGCGATGCCAAAACCAACAAAGCCCCAGGGATCAGGTAATGAAACTTCAGCTTTCCCCCCCTCCCTTCTTTGAGATTTATTTACTGGCAGCTGACAAGGGGCAAATTCAGCTGGAATTGTGTAGTCAAGGCCCTGTCAAGCCTTCAGAGGCACCCTTATGTCGAATCACCTTCCTGACTGGCATGTCGCTGAAAAGCCCTCGGCACTGGTCCTTAACAGCTCCCGACAGCACAAAGGACACTCCAGACAGATGCCTACATGGCATCCTGCAGCATTTTAAAAGAGAATTAGTGGTTTTAATTATGGTCGTCGTATGAAAGGAAACCATGCAAGCTCGGCAGGAGACCTTTGATCAAACCCTTTTGCTAGCACAATGCCGCGGAACTGTGACTATTCCTAGCAAGGGGCCTTTTCTCGCTGAATGACTCACCAGTGATCTTTGAATGCAGACAAGTTCCTCGCCCTCCCTCTTCATTAGCGAGCATTTCTATACAGGCCCTATATAGTGCGCGGAGTCTTGGAGCTATACAATGGGGGGGAAAAAAGAATCCCTACAGATTCTGGCCTCTACTTAGGAAGTGCTGAAGGACTCTGAGTGACTTTATTCATTAAAACAGGTTGCTATTAATTAACTGTCATAATAAAATAAAGAACTATTATTTGCATTTCTTAGTGCACTCCCTTTAGTAATATGTATAAAAGATGCTTGTAACAAAAATGAATTTATAAGGGAGAAAAAACCCTCAGAAGTCTTTTTTTTCCTACCCCCCTTTATTTTTTTTTTTTTTTTAAGTCTGGGCAGCAGGAGCCTGACTAATTATTAGGACCAGTTTTGCAAGAGAACAAATAGAGGTAAAACACAAATATGAAAGTAATTAGGAAAATGCAAAATCCTGTTTACTTGGCAACCAATTCATGCAACTGAGACTAACGAAGAGCAAATCAGCTTTGCTTGTTTGATAAACTTAAGGGTGCCACCTAAGAGGAGCGGAGCTGATAAAAATTAAACTTCTGCCAGCATCCCTCAGCACCGCCTTTTAGCGAACAGGTTCAGAAACATCCATGCAACTGCTTCATCTACAAGCACCAGCAAATCTCATTTGAACAGATTTGGGGGGAGGAATTTTGTAACTTCCATCACTGTCAAATATTTCCCCCTTCATGATCAGTCATCAGGGATATCTTTGAGCTGAACAGCCAGCATGGACACCTGTATCACACGTGCACAAAATTCATACGGACACGGCACATGTGAATGCCATGGTTGCAACCAGTTCTGCTTTGCTCCCTAAAAAAGCATCACATTTCCATTGCTGTTCACACCTGGGAAGGCTTTTGCCAGTGGGAAAGTTCTTCTTGTAGTTTGCATCGCTGCTTATTACAACACATGACGATAAGTTACTCGATGTGGGCTGCAGCCTGGGATACCTTTGTCCAGCCCCTCTTTTCTCCTGAGTAGATAGTGGAATCCACAAAAGCTTCCAATTATTTCAAGACTATGCAGCTAAGGAGGGGCATCTAATCAAGATAAAGAAAACCCTCAGCTCAGTATATTTGCTTGAATGGATTTTCAATAATGCAGGTAACAAAAGCATTCAAAAATTGGATTCCTAATGCTTTTCTGCTAGGCTGAAGGACTGATTTTGAGAGGGAGAAGAAAGCCAGCCCTGAGAAAGCTGCATGGAGGAATGTATGATATTCCCCCGCTCTGTACAAACACTTCTGTGGGGACTGAGAAAAAGGAAGAGATTTAAGTGAGGCACGGTCGACCTGAAATGTAGTCAATTACAACACAAAGAGTTAAAATGACATCCCTGAACTGCTCCTCTTCCTTCTTTCCCCTCTGCTTTGTGGCTTGCAAGCCAGAAGCTGTAGTTGTCTTTCCTTTTATTGCTCATTTGTCATCTGCTGTTTGTACAGGAATCATTTATAGAAGTAACCGGGAGAATTGCTATGGAAATCATACTATGAACATAAATCAGAATGAGAAGGAGAGAAATAAAGGATGTTATTTTGCAACCAGAGTTAGAGATTCCTAGACAGCAGCTTGGTATTTATGCAGGCAGCATTCAATGAAAGTCGATCTGGGAAAAGCAGCAGTCGGAAAGAACAAAAGTAGTCTACTTTTAAAAGGATCTGTTAGGATTAGTACCAACACGAGCCTAAATCTATACCTACATGCACCTTCAAACTACAGACCAACAAAGCAACATCCCTTGCTCCTGCACACATCTTGATCTGCTCCACCAAGCCTCTAGGAAGCTTTCAGAGGTGCCAAGGTGCCACTTGGCAACATGATCTTTACAGAAGCACTTCTTTCTTCTCTGAAAGTTTTACTAGGCCAGATGAAATCCTGGCCTGGCAGACATTTGTCTCCTATAAAACACTGGGCTAAGATCTCGCAGAACCACACAACAAAGTATGAAAATTTAGACTAATAGTAACTTTCCAACAGCAATACCAAGTTTTGGGTCCATTTTAAAGCATTTAAAGTACATGTTAATTGACAACATTTTGAAAAACATGCCTTTTTTTCTCTTTTTTTCAAGCAAGTAGCTGACCTCTTGTTAACCAAGTTGCTTGGCTTTTGGGGTAGACTGAAAAGCAGGACGGAGTCACACTCCATTCTTTTGGTTAAAGCCCCTGACATCACTAAAACTGCAGTTCTGGCGTCCCCAGTACCTGCGAGGACATGGCAGAGCAGACGAGCGTTATGTACAGGAAAAGGCCACAGCACAGATGCCACAGCAGTGTCCCAGGGGAGCTGCTCTCACATCCCTGTGCAGGGTCTCAGCACCATGGTCCCTCTGCCCCAGGTGGAGCTGCCTACAGTCACAGTGCCCTGCAAGGGAAAATACACAAGTTGCTTGCTCGCTGTTGGAAAACTAGAGCAAGACTATCCCAACATAAAAAAAAAACCCAGTATAAGGGAAATAACCATCCCTGCAAAGCACAGAAGGCAGAAAGAGCTGGGTTGGTCCCTACCCACCACCCCATGCCAGGAGGACATCACGTCTGCAGCACCCCTGGGCATGGGCACAGGCGCAGGCACAGCCAGGGGATAGAGCACATCCAACACAGCAAATGATCAGGCTCCCAAGAAGGGCACCATCCCACATGCTTGTCCTGATAGAAACCTACCTCACCATGCTGCCCTGTGTCCATAAGAACCTAGCTAGACCCAGCACAGCTAAAGGAAAATGGCTGTAGAAAACCTTGTCTCAGTAACAGAAGAAACATTTAAAGGTGAGATACAATTTTTGCATCTATAAAGGATGCTGCATTCATAAAATTAATTAAATGACCTTCACATACAACAGATTCACTGGTTTATTTTAAAAGAAATTCTCCTTTTTGAAACCCAGAATTTTATGTAGTGATGAGCTTCCCCCCAGAAAAAAAAACCCACAAAAACAACCAACCCTCAAAACAATGCAAACAGTTTTTGGCAACAGCAATCAAAGACTAAACAACAGTACATTCCTGCGGAGGCAATAACACTCAACTTCCTCTCTCTGCCATTTCTGTCACCTTTTAAAACCATTCTCAATGTTGTCAAGAACTAGCTCAGATTTTAAGTCCTGACTTAATTTCAGCACTTTGGCAGGCGGGTGGAGGACTGGGTGCTACCCAGCTCCCTGCCTCAGATCTTCTTTCATTTTCCTCAGCCCCTGCAACTCTTTCTTCAGGTGTTTTACAGCCTGCAGAATATCCTGCCGCTGGGGATCGTCTTCTGCTTTCTCAGTGTAGAGGAGGAAATGTTTCACAGTTTCAGAGAGCAACGTTTCAGGATCCACATCCACCCGATGGAGACGCAACATCCTCTCACAGGCAATGGCATAGTTTTTGTGCCAGTTCACTGGGTGATTTGGATGAGAGTTGACAATTTCTTTGTATGACTGTTAAAGGGACAAAAAAAAGGGGGGGGGGGGATGACGACACAACACAAATTAATTGAATGAACAGGACTAACAGCTCTTAACAGTGCTTCAAAACTGCCCGTAAAGGAACAGATGCTACTTAGAAGTCCAAGTCCAGAGTTGGAGCGTTTCTGTAACTCACTCTGTGTTTACCATGTGATATGCAACAGCATGAATCAGAAATCCAAGGGGGGCTGAAACATCTCCCTTCCTACAGAAGCTGTTCGTTTAGAAGCGTTACAGATGATCATGATAACCCCACCGCACATTACGCACTTCCCCAAGAGAGGTGTCACACCAGGCTGGGGCATAAAGGAGAGTTTTAACTGCTGTGCCTGGAAAAGACTTACTCAGTATTTCAGGAGAGCAGGACATCTTCCACAGGACTTAAACAGTCTGTTGACTTGAGTGGGAATATTCATAAGCTTAACAGCAGGCACGTGCCCGAGTACTTTGCAGAACAGCAAACATCACAGCAAAACAGGCAAGAGCTGAAAGGAAACTATTTGGTGACCCTTTGCTGGAGTATGAAACACTCCTCCTCTCTGCTGACACACACTGACTGATTTGTGCATCTCTTGGCATCTTGGGCAGTCCAGTATTTCCAGAGATACCTACACCAGCTTATGGGTGTTATTCTTTGGTGTGAAATGCAGCAGAATTAATTCGCAGTGAGAAGACTGTCGGATTTTACACTTGCTGGCTCAGATGCACGACTGTGTAATGACAGAGGGGACAAGTGCATAGAGGGGACTTCAGGACAAGCAATCTCTTGGCATGGGTTTGGAGCCCAGCACAGACAACATAATTACAGCAAAAGCAGGGTGTCGACTGGTTAGCTTTTGGCATCTTTCGTGACCAAGGGGGCAAGTAGGAATGGATAAAATCCCTGCACAAATCTCTTTGAATCTGCTATGCTCCCAGTTTGGATGAACAAAGGAGAATGCAGATTACAGGACCTATATGGAAACACTGTATTTCTATGGAGTCCAGAAACTAAAAGAAAAAAAAAAAAAAAAGGACCGAGCCTGCAGGGATCCTGCAGGCAGCATGCATAACCAAAACATATGACTTACAGTGTATGCAAATGTGTAAAGTTGTGATTTCATTTCTGCAGTCACACTGGCAGTTTCTGCAAGGTCAAATATAAAGAAAGCTGTTTTCATCCTAGGAAAACAAGAAAAACTTCCATATAGTAATTGCTTAACATAACCAACTCACATCACATGTTTATATATATCATCAACATGTCCACGTATGGGACAGTACCCCAGCATCTCCATTTAAGTAGTCAGTGATAACAATTTCTCCCCATGATGTATTTTCTCACCCTATGTCCCAACTACACTCTACTCATTTGAGATAATTGGAGGGTAACTTTGTGGTGAACAAAATGACAACTTTCCTGAAGTGACCTCTTGCTGGAGTCCATGCATGCTTCACTTCACCCTACCAACCTTTTCCTTCTGAAGCCTGGCACACTGAGATCTCCAATAAGGCCATGCACCATCAAGCTGCCTGCTTTGGTGTGTATTTCCATGCCAGTGAGCTGGCATTGCCCATCAGCTGTTGGAAGGGAGCAAACGAGAATTACCTGGCTTGCCACATCTCTTCATTGGCAACAGCTTCCCAGGAAGAGGGCTTGAAACTAAATGGGAATGAGAATAAAATTCAGCTGTCAGATCCACATCACTGTTTTTCACCCACCACACAATCAAATCATCTAAATCAGGCAGCTACAGCCCTCCCAAGCAGAAGAAAACCTGTCATGAAGCCTATGGCTCTGACAGCAGGGAATTCAGCTGATCCTCAGTTATTCATAAAACTTTATTCCTCTTTCTTCATAGAAGGAGCCTCTGGCATATCAGGTGTTTCACAGCATCCTAGCTGTCCTCAAAATGAGCAATGCTTTTTACCATCCGTCACAGTTCAGTTCTACAACATTTAAAGCTTTGGATGTCCCAAGTCCTCAATATTTTTTGGGCTCCTGATCAAGTTTTAAGATTGGAATTGGACCTGATACTTGACTAGAAATGTCCTCTCTATTTTTAACACTAATAAAAGTACCACATGCGGATTTATTGTATGTTCTAGAACACAAAACATGATGATTACAGCTCATGTTTAATTTCTCTAACACTGCAATGGATGCAGTTATGCTGCTGGCAGAAGAATCATAAGCAAGAAGGAGCAGAGTCGCTTCTGCCTCGTACCTGCCATAGTCTTCAGTCCAGTTGTAGAGATTTCTTGTAAGATGAATCCACTCTCCTGGGTCAAACACAACATCAGAAGGAACTAATTTTTCACAGGTACCCCAGGGCCAAAGCGAATAGCTCCTTCTCCAGGTTGAGTCACCTTCATGAAGACCTATGCAGACAAACACCTCCTTGCTGCCAAAAAACCCAGAGAGAGCAATCATGAAGCCATCCCAGAGACCGTGGGCCACCCTGCGTGTTTGAGCAACCCACACACACCACACCAGTGCAGCAGACAGGTCTTAAGTGGCACAACATTTTCTGCGGCACAGACACCCATCTAGACCATTTCACATCAGAAAGTCTGGGTCAGTCTGCAAAACAGCTCTCCTGCTGCAAGCAAATACCCCATCTGGCATTGCACACCTTGTGCAGCCAGCACAGGAGACACATCCTCTGCCCTATGCTGGATGTCCAAACATGCCAGAAGCCGTAGAAGCAGCCCATTTCTTCCCAACGGCACGTCAAAATGCTCTTCTGCCTACCCACACTCTCAAGGCTCACCCTGGCTAGTCTAAATGCAGATGCTATTCTTATTCATGTGAGTATCTAATCCTTTCTCCACTCTTACTAAGCTATTTTTATATGATGATTATTCCTGGAATACATTCATTCTATGCTAATCAGTTGGCCACAATGTTCATGAAGGAGAAGCAGTAGCAATTCGCTCTCCAACCATCGTCATTTTGAGTACGCAGGAATGCTCTTTTTTTTGTGATGAATTGTACCAACAATAACAAAAATATTTGGTAAATGCTGTCTGCTGATCACCTTCTTATTTTTCCTTCCCAAAACCCAAACCAACCTCAAAAAAACAAGCAACATTATATCCGGATGGAGTTACTTCTGCATAGATATTTGCTTTAATTGCAAAAATAATCTTGCCACTGGGGAGGAAGTCAGTGGAGAAAATTGGTCTTCTGGATGCAATTCCAAGCTGTTCCATTAACAATTTCAATAAAAAAAAGGTTGAAGATTTTAGGAAATCTGTTACATATGAAAGAAATGCTTACTGTTTATTTACTTTGAGGAAACGATGGAGATTAAAAGCAAGTGTCCCATCAGGTAATACTCCTTCCACAGGATTCCACCGGTTCCCAGGAAAATAAACGCCAGGTAAATGTTTTGCCAGCTTGGGTAAATACCATTCATAAGTCATCATCTATCACCAAAAATATTATCACAATTAAAACAAGAAACAAAGGTTTTGTCCATTTTACACCCAGAAGAAATGGTTTCTGCAGGAGTAATGACATTACTTGCTCAGTAAAGTCACCTCCCGTTTCAGATCAGGTCCACCAGTGGTTTCTGATCAGAGGCACATGGTCCTCAGCATGAGCGGGCAAAACTTAAGAAAACACAAAATAGTTACGGCTGGTAAGAGACACAACAGGGCTTTGGTCTGGTTAAATATGAGGCACTGGGTTTGGGGTTTCTCAACAAGTCACAAACTCCTGTTTGCAAAGCCAAGTGCAAGGACTGATGTGACAGTGGAAATGTAGATGTCTTGTTCTGTAAGAGGGAATTTCTTCTCCCATTTCTCAGGAAAAAAGGAAAGACTGTGAACACCACCCAGGGACACAGGGCACCTTCTTTTTAATGTAAAAAATAGAGGCAGAAGTCTGCAAAACCACCTTTGGAGGACCAAGATAACAGAGCGGATGAAGGGAATGAGCCTCAGCATGTAAGAAATGGGAGAAACCCCAAAGCCGCATCGCTCATGGGTGCTGACCTGCTGCCCTACAGGCTGCTCCCAGAAGCCTTCTGCTGCCCCAGCATCTGCATTTCAGGGAAACTGCAGGAAACAGCTGGGAAAAAGCTTCTTCAGCAAAGCAAACATCACCCCTGTGCCACATCTGGATATCTGTCGTGATGAAGGATTCGGGCTTCCCCTTCCACTACCCACTATTGCCTCTCGCTGGCTTTTTGGGCTTGAATGGGACTTGCACACTACACTCCATCCAAGAGCTACCCACAACCCTTTAAAAAAATCAGTTTTATTTATTTCTGCATCATGAGTTTTATTTGAACAGAGACCTCCTCGAGGACAGAAAGGAACAACTGAACTTTTGCCTCCTAATTTTTAAATCTACAATTCGACTCTTTTAATATTACTTTCTGATCTTACCTCCTGGTCCACTAAGGTGACATCTGGCCTCATCCCTTCGCAATAATGGACGTAACGAAGACCATTCCCGGGTAAGTCTCCCCTTAGCAAGATGACTGCACCCATCGGCATAGAGGACAGCAGATTCCTTGCAAACTTATCAACAACATAGTTGTTGCTTTGATCACAAGCGCTTAAGAGAACACATAAAACCCAGTATCTTAAAAACAGGTATTTGCATGGCTTTGCACATCTTCAGAATAATTTTATGCAATAGACATCCACAGGGGAAGTCTACCCTGGTCAGATCTTGCTGAAAAGCAACGTCTCCATTTGCCGAGAAACTGAGAGACAGAAATAAAGCATTTAGACTACATTCTCCCAGAAAGCAGCACCAGAGACAAGCCACTACAGTTTTGCCAAAATACACAAAATACACACTCATGGCATGCCTTCACCTTAACACCGATTTTTTTCTTGGGCTAAACCTAAAGACTTACTAGTTGGTGCTGGAACAACGATGGTTCTGCAAAGTATTTGAAATCCTGCCCACCCTTTTAATGTTCTAATTAAACATTAAAAAGGCAAGTTTTTGTAGCATCAGGCAGAAGTAGATTTAGTGTGCACACACTGCAGGTATGGACTCAAGAAGAAGACGCTCCATGACATGGCTCAGGACATGAGCTATGCTTGGCTCACCTATGGACCAGCGTTTGGGAAAAGATGTGTGCAAAGGAAGGATTCCTTAGGACGAAGTCTATGCTTTGTTGGTCAACCTCTGTGTGAGCATCCCTACTACTACACTGATTCCCACCCAAGCCAGTGCAAGTGTGGTTAAGGGATAAGGAGGCCCTACACTACAGATCTAACTCTTCAAAAAGGAAACAAAATAAAAACCGCAGAGCACAAGGAAACCTGAAGCAAAGCAAGGGAAGGAAAAGGTGACTGTTCAGGTCAAATGAATTCTGCAAACCTCCTTAGGAAATAAAGCACAGATTTATGAGTTTCTTTCATTAGAAGTTTACGTATCTACAGAGTTTTCTTCTTTCAATCTATATGACACCCCCATTCATGGCCTGGAGCTGGTGCTTGGTGATTTTGAGGGAGATCAAACAAGGGAGTCCTGCAGTCTGTGACCATGCAAGCTTAGGTGGGATGTGAAAAGTGTCTTTCCCACTTCAAGCCAAGGACAGAAATCCCATGAGCAGGGGTGGGGGCTTTACAGCAGCACCCCAACCACACAGCACCCTGTAGCCCCATGAGGCTGCACCAAGACACATGCCCAGGGGATTTGTTACCTGTAATTTGCCCAAACTTGAGAAACAACAAGAGCGAGAGCAGAAGACCACTCCAGCCACGGCAGCACCCGGCTGCCCTCCAGCATGGCACTTCCAACCGAGGTGAGTGTGGCCAGCCCCAGCCCTGCCAGCACAGCCACCACGGCACTGCTCTGCAGCCAGAACCGCTCCACCTAGGAAACAAAATCCCAGAGACCCTATTTCTGTTTCCCTAGCCATAAGGCAGAATAAGTAGCTCTATTTTTGCACCTTGTGCAGCTTCAAGACAACCACCTGCTCCTGAATAGGTGGTTTTAAGGCTTTTTCCAAAAATTAACATGCTAGAGCAAGTTTTGGAGTGCAACTTACCACGCCCAGAAAGAGAGGTTTTGTAATATCCAAATTTGCTCTCCAAGCAAAGAAGAGGGAATAAAGACAGAACATTCCACCAAAGAGCCAGGTCACGGATGATTTTTGCATCTTTGGCCTATAAAAAAAAAGAAAGATGTAGCACTCTACTGGCATGATGAAAAAGGAGGCAAAAGTTCTATGTGCTTGAAACACATTCTCTCTCTGCATACCTAAATGCATTTAATAGAAAGAGCTGATGAGCCTTTCTTTACCTTTGCAATTTATGAAACTTCTGTTTTCAAAGCACAAAACTATCAGGATTTCAAGATTTTTAAGCTTGCCATCTACAAAGCCACAGGGTTACCAGGAACAGGGATATTCTGCTCTTAATTGATAGATGACCACAGCCAATTGCTGCAATTTTTCACCCACAAGCAGAAGGCAAAGAAAGCTGTCTGTGCAGCCAGTAAGAAAGTGCATGTCGGAGCAAATATTCTCCTCCAACTTACAGCAGTGCTGCGCTCACACAGGCCACGAGTGCCAGGATGAGGACGGGAAGGGAGAGCTCTGACTTCATCTGCGCCAGCTGAAAACTGCAGAGAAATTAGTGCATGGATGCATCACCCCCAAATCGTCCCTTGCACTCAATTAAAGTGTCAAGAGAAGCAGGGAATAAGCACAACGTAACATTCCCATTCTGCTGCAATTAAGTCTACAAGAAATGGGTACAAGCTCAGTTTACATGTCAGGTTTTTGAATGAAAAATCACTGGGGAGGAGGATCCAGCATTTTTACTTCAAAGGGAAAGACAGACAGACATGCATGCTGTCCCTGCACCAGACACGGCTCCAGCCCCGGACCAAGCCAAGGAAAGGCAGGACAGGGGTCACTTTGGCCAAAATGACAGCAGCAGCAACAGGTTTCTCTCCACTAGAAGGCATGGTCAAGATTTTACTCACAACAGCATCTCTCTCATACTGGATCCTGTCTCAGACTTGGCCTGGATTAAAAAGAAAGAAAAGCCATGAGAAACTCACATGCTGATTGCCATATCACTGGGGCAAGGAAGAGTCTTTTTGTTTTCTGTTTGCAGAGCACTGAGCACACTGGGCTCCTCAAACCCCTTCAGGTGGTACCCCAAGGGTAGTCACAGAGAGCAGGAATTGCTTAAACAATAAAAACCCAGCAAACTCTACTCAAACCTTCATTGCAAGATTTTCTCCCATGTTCTTATTTTACATTATTCCACTGTGCAGGTTTACCACCTGGATAAGCATTTATTCAGGGTGCTGCCAATCCATTACCCTGTGACTTGAGCACATCATATGGTTTAGCTATGATCTCTGCTATATCATAGAGTCATAGAATTGCTGATGTTGGAAAAGACCTTTAAAATTATCAAGTCCAACCGTTAACCCAGCACTGCCAAGCCCACCAATAAATCATGTCGCTAAGGACCACACCTACACAACTTTCAAATACCTCCAGGGACAGTGCCTCAACCACTTCCCCAGACATCCTGTTCCAGTGTCTGACAGCCCTTTCAGTGAAGAAATTTTCCCTAATATCCAATATAAACCTCCCCTGGCACAACTTGAGGCCAGTTCCTCTTGTCCTATATCTGCATGGTGCAATTATTTTCTGGGACATCTCCCCACAGCCTGAGACAAGCACATGGGCCTCAGTTTCTGCTTGCTTACCAGACCCAACACTGTCCCTTCTGCCCTGATGGAGGTAGAGCTGTATGATATTTATATAATATATGAATTTTTTTATTGCAGAGACTTGCAATCCATAGCACAAGTCTGGGGAAGAAGACATGCTCGGTGGAGGCGAGGAACACAAGTGCTTGTTGGAAAACCGGTGGCCACCAGATAAAAGATAAGGTAGACAGACCCAGGAGGTGTGGAAGGAATATTTAATCTCAGTAAAAATGGAATAGTTGACTGCACTCAAGATTTAATTGAAAAATAAAAGTGTTAGACGATGGAAAGCCAGCCCACAGCTCCTGAAGTACCACTGCCACCTCTCTGTTTCTTGCAAAGTCCCACCTTGGTGACAGCTGATGGCTTCTGGCCCCAGACACATCCCTCATAGGAGATGACATTTCTGATCCTTGGCTTATAGGTGGAACCCTCTCCTGAGTGTTTTTTTGGGTTTTTTTTGATCCTGCCTGCCCTTAAAATGGAGCCATGGGACACAAGGGCTGTCTGTCCATCCAGGCAGGGCTCTGGCATTAGCCCAGCTAGAGTCGGGACCAAACGCTTGGATTTTGCTGCATTTATTGCTCCTGCTTCAGACAAGTTCATTGTAAATGTGATTTGTGGTGTAGGATGACATGCAGTCCATCCCTAAGCCTCCTGAACATCAACTTGAATTCATCACATTTGATGGAGGAGTTAAGGGATTTGCATGCCTTGGTATTACTCTGCCCAATAGTCTCATTCTCAGGAGATGGCTGGGAATAGGACAACAGGGGAAATCTTAGAAGTCCTTCAGAGGGTGGATCTTACTTCTGCAGGAGTTTTGGAGAGATTAAGTGGCAGCAGCAGGAATTTTCAAGTCTTTTGCCTCGCACCCCACAGCCACCCGGCTGTCTGTGAAGGTTACAATGGAACAGCAACAGTGCACACCGTGTCACGTTGGCTGGATACAGGGGCTTAATTTCTAAGGACGTGGGGCTTCAGGACCCCAAGGAGTGATGCAGTATGTAAACCGTATTTTTTTCTCCCTTTTCCCCCCAGTGATGCAATTTTCCAGCCTTATGCACTGAAATCTCTGCAGCAGGAAGGACGGAAGGGGTGCTGGGCACTTGCTTTCCTTGAGTGGCCAGAGCCAAACACCTAAGTCAGGGCTGGAGGATGCAGATGCAAACCCTATGTTCTGCAAGCAACCATGCACTACTTCCCTCCCTTGCCAAGAGCACAGACTGGTCAATAAGACAAATCAGAGTTTCTGAGACCCCTCAAACCTACCATTCATTTAAATTCAGTATTAGTAAGAAGTAGGTTAAGAGGAATCTTTTTTAAAGGTATAGCAATGAAGACCTCTAAATAGCTGAGTTTAAGATAAAAAAATAAGACAATTATTTGTCTTAAAACAAGAAAAACACAAAATTGATGTCACCATCTCCCTCTAGCACAGTTTGTTCTTTGGGCTCTTACAAATACAAGACACCTGTACAGCTCCCAATAAATAACACATCTCACCCTGTAAAGGCAAAGAGAATTATTTCTTTGTTTTCCCAGCCACGTGATCCATTCCCAGAAAACCTGACAGATCAGAAGGTCAAAATCAGAAGTAAGTTTTTCTTTTAAAAAAAAACATTTTCAGTTTCTTCCCCTGTAAGCCATTGTCACAAATAGAAAGGTTCTGCTATTGCATAAGGTAAAAGAAAGTAATTTGGGAAATGACCCTTATTTACCAGATTGAATGTCCCATATTCTTCCCTGAGAAAGTGGGTCAAAAATCCTTGAAAAGTCGTCTGGTCTCCCCATGTCCAACGGGCTCGATTGAGGTAGGACGAAGCCGGCAGATAGAGATAAGGCAGCAAACCAGCCAAGAAGCATAAACCCAACTTCAGCAAATGGCCTAGGGACAATTCCTGCACCAGAATATGTCATATTGCATAACAATGTTTATTTTAGTTTAATCACGCTGGAACTTCAAGAACAGATAAAGAAAAAACATCAAATATATTTACACAGAGCTGATCTCTCAATTTATAGTAAGTCCCTACAAAATGCTATGTTAAACCTTACGATTTTGTGGATTACTAGGAAACTGCATCAAACTGATCTCCTTTGCATGGCAGGGTGAAATTTAAGTGAAGCAAATAATATTAGCTAGGACTCATGAGTATCATACTCATTGCATCTTTCACATTTAAATCATGGCATGACATGCATAGATGGCTGAAGCACTGCAAGGCTGAGATAACCCACTTTGCAGCGATTAAGAGTTGGCTGGTATTCCATCTGGCAAAAAAAAAAAATAAAAAACGCTGCTCTAGTACAACTACACAGATCATCACCATCATCAGGAGTCAGTTTTGCCATTTACTTTATCACGATTACACTGGCTAAATTGGATAGGCCAACTTTTGGGGTGGGATTTTCAAGACTGCCTAAGGGGCAGGAAGACAAGACTTTCAAAGGGACTTCTGTGCCTAACTCCTTTAAGTGCTTTGGAAAATCCCACCCTAGAATATTGCACGCTTGCTTTATCGTTAGCCACTGCCCTGTCAATCAAAGCAGTTGGGGTTATGGGGAAGAGGCACCATTCAGAGTGATCTACAGAGCAGAAACAGTAGCTCGGTAACAGTGATGGCCAGAGTTCCTCCAGAAGGAAGCTGGCTCTTCTTTTACTTAAAAAGGCACTGTTTTCCATCAATTATCCTTATTAGGTGGTTTTCTGCCACAGGCACTACTGGGCTGTCTAAAACATTTCCCAGGAATATTATACTGGCACAGGATTGTCCTTGCTGGACATCGCAGAGGTCTCTCTGGACCTCCCCGTTAAAGAAAAAACGCCAAACTTCTTTTTAAAGAACACAAATATATTGCAGAAGTGAGCATTCACTGTGTTAAAGGAAACACGTAGTCAGAAGGAGGTTTGCTGGAGATGCTGAACACGTTTGGGATCAAGCTTGTCTGAGTTGCACCTTCCCTCCTGCAGCTCATACGCTTCACTCCAGGCTTAGTTGTAGCCTGTGCCATTACTCAGAACCTCACCTGATTTATCAGGTCGAGTGTAGAAAAATACAGGCAGGACGAGCCCAGCAGAAACCTGTCCAGCTGTCACCTTCACAGGGGCAAAAGAGAGGGAGGGAGTAGGCGGGGGCTTCTCAGGGCCACTTGCAAAGTGATCAGAGCACCTGTGTCATTGAGATGTGCAGCCGTTTTCAGGGCAAGGTAGTGTTTCTACAACACAACTGCATCCAGCCTGAGGCACTGACTCACAGAAGACCACCTAGAGAAGACTAGAGCATTGCAGGGCCCCTGAACATCACCTGGGAGCCTCCTCCAGATGGACGTGTATCACCTTCCTAAGCCAGGCATGTAAAAATGTATTTTCACCTTCTCACTCAATAAGAAAATTTAATAAAGAGATGTAAAAGGAGGAACAACTTGAGAATGGGATCTCTGGTAGGAGATGAAAGGGACCTATTTGACTGGATCAGAGGCTTGCTGTTTTGCTTAAGGTCAGCCTTCCTTTGGTCTTCTCCAGCTGGCATGAGCCAGGTGCTCTTCACCTGAGAGTTGATCTCTTCTGGGATTCTCAAGTCCTGGCTGCGTCAGAGCTGGAGGTCACCAAGCCTGGCACATCTCGAGGAGATGCTGAAGAGCACTTCCCCCTAGAGATAAGCCTCTGCACCCTTCCTGCCGTGCTGCTTATTCTAGCTGCACCTTCAACTACCAACAGAAGTCACGAGATGCTCTGCAATGAGTGGACACGGCATTTTTTGTTACCACCAGGGAACCAACACACAGAAACTCATCTCCAGATGAACTGATGACATGAGAAAGCCAGTGCCATCAGGCAGGAGAAGCAGCACACCGACTGCACACACCTGTGACTTCTCACCGACAGCTGTTTATCTGCTCTCCTGTTTGGTACGTCATTGAATGTGCTCTTATTTCCTACACGCTGAGCAGTTTTTAGCTCCAAGTAAGCATTGGTCTCGTGGCTGCTCACAGGGTATTTACAGGCAGCTGGGGCAAAGCGCTCCTGTGAGACACAAGTGGGTTGCAGATTGTTGGTGTGAGCAAAGCCCCTAAATTGTGATCAGTGGTTCTGGTGTCAGTCTGACGGACTGTAACTTCAGCGGGTTATGGGTGACTAGTTTAGACAGACCACTGACTGTCCCTGTTTGTGCATCAACATAGAAGTGGCACAAGTACTTGGAAAGAAGAATTACTCACCGCTTTACAAAAATAGAGGTATGGGTCAGCAAAATACGTACCGTCCTTCTGAAAAGCCGGGAGAGAACCCAAGGCACAATACAGGCAACATAAAGCACTATTGTGTGCTGATTGCACAAACTGAGCCCGCAGCAAAAGGCACCAAATTTAGAGATCTGGAAGGGAAAAAAAAACCACATTCACAATTACTCTTTACAGCTGCAAAAACATCCAGAGACCAAAACAGCTTCAGTGCAGCCCACAGCACCCTTACTGGAGAAAGGCAAATACACCAGCGAGTGCCGGTCAGTTGCAGCACACACAACACCGGCTACTTTTGATCATTTACAGGAGATTTCACTTGTTTAACAGAAAACATTCTTTAAGAAGCATCCAGCTGAAAGGCTATGTCTCCATGTATACAGAGATCCTTTGTAGCACCATCACATCCTAATGATGTGACGTGGTCCAGTTCTTAAACCCCTGCTGCACAGGAGAGTCTGCCCAGCAGTTAACTCCAAACGATGAAAATTTTGCAGAAACCATACCCTACAATAATGCCATTATGTACAGAGACCTCATTTCATACAACAGGAATGACGTCTTCCTCTTCTTCAGGGCTACACAAACTTCCTGAGCAAAGGGAATTAAATGTGCTATCCCTTATTAGTCTAGAACTTAATTTTCAAGCATCTTCAAGAGTTTTCTGATAAAATGGGTAATGTATCCAGACAATGCAGCACAGTGCACAGGGTATTTCTGGTACTCATTGAGGATTATTCACAGGTTCATTACTGGTACCATGGCCATCCCTGGCTGACGCTAAGGAAAGCCTCTCTCTGCCCCATGCTGCCATATGCTCTGCTCTGTCCCAGCATCATCAGGCCAGCGCTGAGTCCTCTTCAATCAGTGGGGGAGGACAAGGCTACAAGAGCAACTCCATATAGGAACCCTGGGTCAGTGCCACGTACACCACTGGCCACCGCTCCTCCCCTGAATCTGCCTCCTCCTCCTCCTCCACCATCACTGGCCACTTGGTCCATGTTACAATCTGAAGCCATGCCCCAGGGCAGCTCCTCAGTGGGCAAAAAGCCACCAGAGTCCCACAGACATTGCCGGACAGGAGCCAACAACCCATCCTCACCTCCCCAGCCATTCCCAAGGAGGATGGCACTTCCAGCTATCATAAGAGCATTGCCCATGCTTATTTCAGTCACCACTGAGGATGGCGTGTGAGATGCAAATACTTGCCTTGGCATGGTGATGGGATCACCTCATCATTTTCAATGAACTGCTCAGCATTCAGTGTTGAATGCTGCCTTGCCATGGGAACACCTGACATAATCTCAGAAAAACATTTGTGGGCTTTAGAGCTGCCTTGCAGGACTCAGAACCTCAGTAATTTTTGAAGTATAATGATGAACTCCAAGCACACCCCTGAAGATGTTTGCATGACCATCTGATTTATGAAAAACATGGTGAGCTTGCTGTTCGCAGCCTGGCTTCTTCAAGGTGTGGGATGCTAGACACCCAAAAAACACTGACACAAGCTCCTTAACTGCTTCTGAAAATCCCATTGGAAATCTGGCACATGAAACATGGGAGCAGGTTGGAAAATGCCCAACTCCATCTAGTTCAGGTTGTAGAGATCTTGCGGGAGTACTCATAAAAAAAAAAAATAATCCAATCGTGTAACAAAGTCTCCATAACCACTGATAAAACATGTTATTTGAGAACTCACAAAGCTGAGTAAACTACTACTGTGGACTCCTGAAATTCTAGCCTAGACTGATAAAAATCCTTTTATTCACCCAATTTACACGAGTCACAGCAGGCAAGTCTGTCAGAGGAGAAGAGATCAGCTGTTCAGGCAAACAAAAGTAGAAAGAACAAGACTGCTGAGTAAAAAGATCATTTGGCTGCCTCGTCTGTTCATAAAGTAGAGAATATAGCATGAAATTTAAAATCTCGTATTAAGAATGCCATTATTTTAGGGGCACATTTAATTTCCAAAGAAGTGACTGAAAATGTGGTTGTTTCGTTTTTTCAGTAGAAACCTGGGTTTCTGACTAGACAAAGTCTTCTGTAAAATCTATTTACCCCAAAGAAAAGTATCAGTTCTGAAAAGAAAAACTTGAACACCCACAGCCTAGCTTGAGTCTTTGATGCAGAAACCCAAACTTTATGCTAAAACATTAGATGCAAATTATTTTCCTTCTCCTGTTTTCACCCTGTATTAGACAAACCAACCCCAAACCCATCCAACAGGTCCCAACTCAACCATAAAGCGAAGTGGACAGGTTTTTCAATGTTTGACACTTTTGAACATCCAGGTAGGTCAAGGATGGACACCACCCAGAACAGGTGCTAAATCAAGTCCCAAAAATTTGGCCTTATTTAAACAAAACTAAATCAGTACTAGACGAATAAGAAATTAAACAAACGTGACAACTAATTGAAAAAAAAATTAAAGGACTATTCACTTTGCTTGAGATGTTTTACCTTTGATCTCTCTTTTGCAGTGGATGCCTCCTCAAAATGGGCGGTGAGAGCCATCAGCAGCCCCACAAACAGATTGTTTAAGCTGAAAACCTCCGCCGCGATGGACCACTGCCATGTTAGACGAGAAAATGAAAACACCCCCGCAGCAAGGATTCCTCCAGCGTACGAGCCAGAAAGCCTGCAAACACAGATAACATGAAATCTTCTTTTCCAACAAAAAAGCCTACTTTATTGTCCTTCTTTTTTATTTTTTTTTAAACATACTGTAGCAGCAGAAATGATGACTTCCACCCAGCACCCTGCCAAAACATTATATGGTTAATATCTTCCTAATAATTTCTTCACAGAGAATTGCAATTAGGAAGAGCAGGCATTAGCCAGCCCGTCTATTTGCAAGCCACCCAACACCAAACAGTCGGCGGCTTCTCGCAAGTGCCATGAAAACTTCCAGTCCTGAATTTGGTTCAGAAATCCCGCTGAGCAGGTCATGGTACACCAAGCCAGAGAGTCACACCTCTAACGGGATAGTCTCTGCTGGAGGAGACGCTAGCAAGGGTGCAGCCTTCGATTCATCAAGGTGCTGAATAAAGAGTGGATTAGAGCTATTCAGGATGGACAGCATCAGCAGAGCTTTCCTGGGGGGGTGCTTAGTGGCTTGGGGGTGGGTGAGGATTGCAGGGCCTGTGGTCCCAGCAGGGAGAGGTGCCCATCAGGGTCAGGAGTGGGGAGAATGGGTGTCAGCTTTGGGCAGTGGGAGGGAGCAGAGGAAGTGGGTAAAGCACCCATCGTTGGGATGGCTGCAAGCCCAAAAGCCTGGCACCTCTGTGGCTCCCAGATGGGATTATGGCACGCGCATGCCCCAATTTGGCTGGATGCTGCAGCCTGCGCAGGGAGCCCACGAGGTGGGATTTAGCCCAGGAAACCTATTACACCTGTTCTGCAGGAGTGGCTCTTCCAACCCAGTCACATTGAGGGCAGCTCTGGCTCTGCCAATTTGGAAGGTCTTCCCTTCGGGAAGTCACCCTGAATAGATGCTGGGTAGAGCACCACAACCGGTTCAATTAAGCCTTATCCAAAGACAGAAATAGGTGCAGCTATGGTCAAAGTCCCTCTCCAGAAATTCACCACCCCACTGTAAGACTAAGCCAGGCGCTATCACAAATTGCTCCACCCCAGGTACGCACACTTCCATTCACTCCTAACACTTCCAGCAGGTTTAAACCAAAAATTACAAGCTAGCCAACTTCTTCAAGCTACACATGTAATTTGCTCCTAAATACTGGCCATATCCTCCAGCACAGCCAAAGTCCACAGGTGGCTTGTTCTGCCCATCAGGGATCAGGGAGTGGACATCCACATAGGACTTGCTGATCAGGTTCCTCACGTAACTCTGAGATAAATGGCAAGCAAGGAAACAAAACCTACAGCCCCTATGAACAGAGATGAGAGCTGCTGGCACAGCACTGCCTCATGAGGGCTCCTCTCCTTGGTCATGCTTTCTTTCCACCGTCCCCAAATGACCTCAGTACAGCCAACCTATTTCTGTAGATGTCAAAGAAGGACTTGTGCAGTCAGAACAGGAATTTTTAATCCATTAAAAATAGGAAGCAGGGTTCATGGGGAGGAGAAGACTGGGATGAGGGCTTGGGTCTCTATTCCTCCTCCTGCAACCGACATGGGACATCCTGGGTGGTCTGGAACAAGCTACTTTGCTGCTGTTGCCCCTGGTATCTGCAAAATAGGACTAATGATTTTTATCTCCTTTGTAAAGCACTTTGAGAGCTGCAGGAGGCAGCTGGAGGGAGAGATGGCAGTTCAGGTGACTCTGGGGAAAAAGAACTAAACTGTCAAGTGTCTGAGGACAGAATGAGACAAGCACAGGGTGACACAGAGCTTCAGCATCAAGACTGTAGGAAAGGGTCTTGAAAAATGAATGGAAGGAAAAAAAAAAAAAAAAGTCTGAAAATTCCTAATTGACAGCAGGTAGAAGTGTTTCAGACCAAATCTGTGTCTGCAAAGTACCCGATACGCTTTTGAAGAAAGCTGACATGGAACCTTTTCTGTAGGATATCAGGCAAACTACCAGTACCTGCTGCTGTGCTCACTAACACATGCCACCATGGCGGACTCTTCCAATGTTTAAACTTCACTGCAGTTCAACTCAGGTCTGGGTCTTTGGCATGAAACTCTCCAAGGCAAGACCTGTCACCTACTGCTGTAGCGTAACGTTTCAAAATCACACAATTGCGTACAGGAAGGCATTCCCAGGCATGAATGCTGCTCCATCAGTTCTGCAACCAAGCCAGCCCAGCAGCCCTGAGTCCATCTTCTCCAAGGGAGAGGTGGGACACACACGACTTGTGCTCTCCTCCTCCCTGCTACTAGAAAGATGTGACACCCGAATAGAAAAAGGAAAGATGCAATGGAGTTTGCAGGAACTGAGTCAGGAGCAGTTTCTGCTCCTACAGATACCAGGAAAGGGCAGCAGGGCCACGTGTATTTAAAAAACTAGAGATCTCCCAACGCACAAACCCCACTACACAGCATCCCTAAGTTTTGACTACACCTTTTAAACAGCACAAACCTTTAGTTATAAAGAAAAAACTTCATAAATCCCTTTGAAATTCTTGCGGGGAAATAAGGTAAAAGAAGGTAAAACAACCTGCCCAAAAACCTTCGGATGAAAAGCAGCATTTTAGGCAAATGTCCCCATCGTTTACCAATTCTCCTTGTCTTTCCCAGAAAAGACTTGAGCGTATCATTAGTTCAAATGAGATGAAAGAAATCCTGTCCTCTTGATAAAAAGTCTGAAACCTGCAATTCAAGTTTTATGAAATGAGGCTTAAGCAAAAGCTACTCAACCCAAAGCTTAAAGACTTATCCCAGCTATGTGGGACAGAGGACACCTCTGCTCACCGAGCAGTGCAGGGTCAGGATCCAGCACTAAGCACATTCCACAGATCTGTTTGTCAACAGAGCCGGTGTTGCCTTTAGTTTCCTGCGAAACTCGTGGGAAAGCCAGGCTGCTAAGCTCACTTTGCAAAGGCATGTTGTGTTGCATGGAGCACTAAGCTCCTACAAGTATACTAGATGCTAAAAAAACAAATGGAAATGTGTTGCATTCTCGAAGAACATCAGGATAGTAGCTTTGAGAAATGCAAGTTGGAGACCAAAAGTTTTTTGCAGATCCTGTTACCAGCAATGGAAATGATGGATTTACAAGTCTGCCAATTCAGAAGGAAAGGCTCTTGGAAGAGGAAGCGATCCCAGCAAGTATATCCAGATGAGGATGAAGACCACCTGGCAGAAAAAAACCCATGTCCAGCAGGTCCAGCCAAAGCAATGGTTCATGGTGCAAAGTAGCGCCAGCAGGACAAGCAGAAATGAATCCCCTGCAGCTATGTTAGCATGATGCTGAGGCCAAATTAAATCAATCCCGCCTTGCAGCTGGACTAACATGGTTGTACAGCTCATTTTGATCGACACAAAGTTCTCCATGCACCACTGCACTCTGCCATTTGGTAGCCTCTTGGACTTCTCCAGCATGGAGTGACACTGTGCTGCATCTCTCTTGCTTTAGCACCAAGATGGCCCCAAAGGCACACACTGTTCAAGGAGGTGGCAAAGCAACTCAGGCATGGACAGCGCAGGTCTGCCACCTACAACACTCTGGACTAAACAATTTCAAGGTGGGAAAGACATTGGTTTTGTTTAGTCAGGTAAGGCAGAAAAAGATGAAAGAATGGAAAAGACACAAAGACGAGAGTAAAACAGAGATGGGAAGAATTTACAGAACAAAGGGATGGGGCAGAGCTCTGGACCTGACGTCAAGAAGCTTGAAGCCAAGAAACAGGATTAAAGGATCTGCAAAGGAGGACAGTGCAATCTACAACTGAAGATGTTGTTGGTGACATTTTGCACAAGGAAGCAGGACATTAGGAAACCATAAGATAACAGCTGCTTTAATTACAAGCGTAGACAGCATTGTTGTGGTTAAGGCGGAGTATGTTGTGGAAGGAGGTTAAACAAGAGGTAAAGGAGACTTCCCATAACTGCAGCAAAAACTCAACAACCCAATTACCAATGTTAAAACAAGAGAGGGAACAAGGGCAGGAAGGCATCTGTTGTGTGGAAGGTGAGAAGGGGGTTCCTCATGGTACGCAGACAGATGCCTCACCAAAATCAAACAGCAGGTCTGACACAGACATTGCAAATAATTCCTGCAGTGAAGCCTTGCTGGACAAGAAGCAAGAACACAGCCTCCGGTCTCTGCCACCCAGCCTGGAGACCCACGCTCTTCCATATCCATTGGCTGGAGTCTTGCAGGTGAACTGTGGTCAGTTGAGTTTTTTAGTTGTTTAACACTGTCTCTCTTTTTGACAGCACAACTGGGCTCCAGAGCAGAGAGCAGCAGAGATTTATCCTCACTTGACTTCTATTCATGCTTCTGTCTTTGAACACATTTTTCAAATACAGTTGAGGTGCTACAAAAACAAGGCAAAACACCATGACAGCTGGATCCTCCACCAGTCTCATGCAAAAGCAACATCTAGGAGGGCTTTTTCCCATTGCTTCTGGGGAGCAGGGAGGGTAGCTTCCTGCTCCCCCAAAGCCAGCATGTTTCCCCCAGTCTTTGGAACTGGTATGAGAAAGAAGAGACAACTGGAACAAGACGATCAAGGGGTTGCTGATAGCGAAGCCACAGCAATGGTAATAACCATCCAGTGTTCATCGGTCAACACAGTGCAGGCATAAAGCTACCTTGCAGCAACACCCTCAAGAAGAGAGGCTTTACAAAGAGCAAAACGTGGGCAAAACCCTGCTATAAGGCTCTGTCCAGTGGCGGGGGTGGATCCTAGCCTCCGGCTAGTTAGGGACTATCTGTTGGAAAAGACTGGCCACCTAGAAGAAAGCATTCAGAGGAGTGATACTCTGCCATTGGAACAGCCTCAGCACACAGAAAACACTCATGAAAGAAGAAAAGATTTGCAGCCAATGCAACAGTGGGAAAGTCTTCCTAACTTCTCCCAGGGGCGTTACAGCTACCACTGCCAGGCCCACTTCGAGAAGGATGGAAGCACCGAGCTTGAATAAAAGCTGCCTTCCAGGCCTGTTTATCTTACGTGGAGCAAAAGCCAAGGGAACAGCTTGCACTTTGATTTTGAAAAATACGGAGTTTGGGGCAAGACACGGAGCACTTTATCAAGACAAAGCAAGTGGAAAGAAGGTCCCTTCCTGTCAGTCAACCAACTATAACCTTCTCAACATGGGCAGAAATCAACATCATCTGAAAACACACTCAGAAGGGATACAAACAGCAAAGGAGAGGTCACACAGTCCTTTGTGAGAAATATTTTCCCATGGCACCTCTAAACAAAAATGGAAAAAGACTAAAAAATAATAAAATTATTATTTTTTTTTTCCTTTTCAGGCACCCAAGTGAAAGAATGTGCAGCCAGGCCTCAGCTCCAAGGACACAAGCAGTAGAAACTTGCTTTGATCAGGAGTATTTTAGCTGCAGGTTTTTATTAAGAGTTTGCAGGAACAACCCCGAAAACTGAGATCAGGTATTTTAATCTGTTTCAGCAGTTAAGAGTTTTTTAGCTTCTCATTTGTTGGCAGTCACTAAAACATGTCAATTTGTGACTTAAAATTTAGCTTCTCCTCTAAGTTTGGTAAAACTTTCTAAGCCAAGAGCATGGGTTACATCGATACGCATTTAACAAAGAACTCAATCGGCATTTTTACTTTTTCTTTAGAAAATAGCAGCAGACATTTGGTATTTAATAATTTGTAAAACCTGATTATATAGCTGGTATAAAGCTATATATGGATGGGAATTGGAATTTAATTAAAATGTTTTCATTAAATGCAATCTTCAGTGCACTGGATTCATAAAGAAGACAAGTAAGATAATTGGAACATTTTATATATGAAGCTCATGTATCAAACACTGGAAACACCTATCTGTACCTAGTGAAATAAGCTGATTATTTCTGCCTCCTGTTCCCTCCAAAACTTTGCAGGTAGCAGATCTTAGCCTAATATCCAGGTTTGTTTTTTTTTAGTCAGCGGAATAAGAAAAAGACTCTCCTGCTTTTTAAAATCTCCGTCAATAAACTATTTAATAGATTATTTTTTTAAAATTTCAGACTCTCCCTACACCTGCAGATGATGACCTTGACGTCAGCACTTCCCTGTACACTTGCCCAGGCGCCAGGTACATCACCAGCAACTTCTGCCTCTGCAATGCTGGGACATCGCTTCGCAGTAGCAAAGGTATATCCCTCCAATGTATTTTTATTTCATGGTATAACAGACTACTGCATTAAAGATTTAGCATTTTGAATTTAACATAAGAGGTTTCACTTGTCTGATTTATAAACATCATCGTCGTCCCCCCCAATTTATTTTGATGTACGTTATAAAGAATGGGACTTAGAAGACTCAACAACCAAGCTTTCCACAGATAAATTTTAATTGTGCATGTGCACTGGGGATGAAATAAAAGTATTTAAAAATAAAACACAAATAAAACCCCAAACATGAGTTTAGGACCCAAGTAATAATTATCCCCCCAAACCCCAATCCCTCTGGGTTTGCCTGCCTCTTAGTCACAAACACTCGATGGACAAAAGGCGGTTTCTCTTGCTCTCAGCGCTGAAGAGCCCGCACAGGTACCACAGGGAATAGCAAAACAGATTTTATTCTTCCTCAAGGACCTGGAGCTGAATAGCCACTTAAGCCCTGCCCGCAGCCTCCGCTCCTGGCGCGGGAGGAGGAGGAGGTAGGAGAGCACGGCTTGGCTCGCCTATCCCGGTTGAGACTTCATGGCCACAAGGAGAGAAAAGAAACCAAGCAACTGGGCTGGACCACCATTAAAAATGCCCCAAACCCCAAAATGGGCACTTTGGTTGTAACTAACTGCTGCCCTTCGCATCAAATGGGACTTCAGCATCACGCAACTTCAGTGTTCCCAGAGAGCTGTGATTTCTCAGGCTAGGAGCAGGCAGGCAGCATCCTCACCACCCAACACATGCACTGACCACCACTTCTACTCGATACACCCTCACACCCAGCTAGGGACTGCTACCATTTATTTACCTCTTTTCACCCCACTTTTAATTATTTTATCAAAATAGCACAAGTTGAAGAGGGGATGGTCCAGTCTGGTTAAGGAGCAGTGAGGGTTTTGGCTAAGGGGAGCTGGCCTTTGTGCCCTCTTGCATATGTTCTCCTGGACTGGACATGCCCAGTAAGGACACCACCTCTCTAGGGTAATATTAACTCTTTACCTGTCCCCTTGGTAAATATGGGCCTGTGAATGTCACCACCACGTGTAAAAGGCGTCTTGCGTGCCATCCCTTGTGTCCTGGGGCCATGCCACCTTGGCTCCTCTTGCTGGGAGGATCAAGTTGCCCCTGAGGCAAGATGCCCCGGGATGGGAGCAGGGACCTTGGTGGGAAGAGCGACCCAACAGGGCTCATCAGGGGAGCAAGGAATGGGACTTCCCGACCTCAAACCTCATGCGCTTCTGGATGCCTACCACCACGCTGGAGCAGAGCCTGCCTGCAGCAGCACCTTCCCAAGAAAGTTTGGCAATTAAATCCAACGCCTCCATGCCAAGCTATTCCACAGCAGTTCAACGAGTGAAACAACTCATGACAGATCGATTAAATGCATATGTGGCTGCGCTGCTTTAATAAATACCACCTTGTACTCCCAACTTTCTAAATAGCAAGTTGTAAAAACTGAGCTTCCAGCCATTGAAAATGAGAATTTCTCTCCTGGTGTCTTTGCAAGCAGAAAGGGTACCTTAGTTAGACCCATTATTTGAGTCGCAATCCTTAGAAAATAGATGCACCTTTATCCCAGGCGCCTGTAATAACCGGTGCCTATTTCCACCAGCCAAAAAAAAAACCCCAACCCTCAGTAGGAACCGACTTTAGCTATTTAAATGTTTTATAAGTTTTTTTTTTTTGTAATTGCAGAAACTTTTCCTAATCTGACATTTGTTAAAACCCCTTATTAGAAATTATGCAGCTGCAGAAAAAAAAAAAAAAAAAAGAAAGAAAAAAATAGAATAAAATATGAAATAAAATAAAAATGAGCTGGCTTCACAATTACCAAGTCAGCCCATGCAGCCCTTCGCTATTGTACGGAGTGGCATAAACCCCCCGGCGGCCTATCAGCTCCCTGGCAGGCAGGGGGCTGCGCTATTCAAAGCGAGAGATACAAGCTGCAGGGCAAAAACCTGGCAGCTCCCATCTGACCCCCCAATCCCCGGCTGGTGACAGCTCCAAGCTCCATGGCAAATTAGCCCTTCTCACATTACAATTGCAGGAGACAGATTCCATTAGCGGTATCTGAAATTGAGTGGAGAGCTGCTCCGTTATCAGACTTGACTCATAAGCGCCGCTATTAATCAGAGCTATGATAGCATTTATATATTTCAAGCTATCTGCCGCCGCTGTGATATTCTGCTACAAAGGGTTGATGGGACTTAGGGAAGGGAACAATGGAGCTTTCTGGGAAAAGCAGAGTAAATCAAGAAAGTCTGTGACTTCCGCACATTCTGAAGGGATTGCGGTTTACATAAATTTTCTCCCAATTGGAGATTGAGCTCTTCCTCATCTTACACATGGGATTTAGTTGTCACTCAATGGTAACAGCTGTGAAAAGGTGAAGCGGCCCACCGCTCAGAATATTGCCTCCGCTTTTAAAGCAATTAACCCATGAACAGGAGGATACCTGGTGATATCAAAGGGATTAAGCCAGGCAGTGCATTATTAACATTTCCTTGAACTAATTCTAACTCTGACTAGCTGTCAAAAAAGACTCTTCAGTCTTAAAAAAAAAAAAAAAAAAAGGAAAAAAAAGAAGAGTTTTTTTGCCCTTCTTCCCCCACCCCTCCACCCCCCGCCTTCAAAACAGAGCAGAGTTATTGCAGCCTAATGTGTCTACTTTAGAGCAAAATGCAAATGAACAGATTTGGTAATGTCGTCAAACAGACTGAACTCACTGCTGGTTTATTACAGAGACACAGGGGAAAAAAAATTACATCTCTCTCTCTATGTATATATATATCTAAAGATCAATTAGCCACGGTAGATACTCTTCTACAAGCAAATGAATGCTTGAGTACCCTTCCTCCTCTCCCCCCCTAAAACTTCCCAACTAAGTGTTACTAAGCACAGCTGCTTTTGAAACAGCCAAGATCTTCAAGCTGTGCTACAACGGCTATAATCTACAATAATCTGCAATCTGGAAAAATCCAAATGCCCTGTAAGGAGATTCCTCCTTCCCCAAAGCCCAACATTTTCATTTCCCGCAGTGGCTGTGTGGGCACTGGCATGCCGGGCAGGAGCGCTCCTCTCTCATCCCTCCATCTGCCCCAAAAAGGGGTTAAAGCAGGGACGACTCCTGCTCCAGCACACCCAGTACCCCAGGGACACGGAGTATTTCCCCACCTGTTGCAGGCAGCAGGCAACTTTTCCCAGCACCCATTAATTTTAAGGGAGCATCAGCCATGAGGGCCCCCGGAGATGGCCATGAAGGTGACCCAGCCTCCTGGTGCTCCAACGCTCCCGGTCCTTCCAGGGACCTTCCTATGAGAGCTGCAAGACCCACATCACTGCAGCAAGAAACCTCAGAGCCGTCAGAATGGTCAAGTGCCATTTCCAAAACATTTTGATGATTTCAAAATGATCAAATAATTTTGGTGATTTCATTACATGACATGCCTAATGCTCCTTTTTGTTGGCAGTGACAGAAGAGTTGGCTCCAGTTTTCATATACTTCCAGAGTGTGTTGCTTGGAAGGTTTGGGGGGCAGGAGATACATATATATATTAAAAAAAATATAAAATATATATATAAATATACATGTATTAACTCAAAACTTAACATGACACCCAGTACAGCAAACCAAAGAGGTGTGAACTGCTTAATTCAGTGCAACATTTCCCCCATTTTCAAAAACCCCATGTGCAACTTGGCCAGAATAAAGCCGGCAAAAAACTTACCAGGAGTACTTGGGCAATGACTCCTTCTACTCTGCTACTGCCCCTGCACTAAATTAGTTTTGCATATTTAGGTACAGCAAAACAGCCAAGCTACAAAAGGTATATGCTGGAAAAAAAAAAAAAAAAAAAAAAAGCACTTAAAGCAGGGGAAAGCATCCCGTTTCTCTTTACAACAGGGAATGCAAAGAATGCATCGTCTGTGCAGAGAAAATGACACTTTGGCAATCACATTATAAGAAGATAATTGGTTTACTTTGTGAACGTGCTATGCTTTGCCTCCCACAGTAAAACAAATAAATAGTTGTTTAAAGCAACAATCCTATAGCCGCACTTGCTGCGTCCTGAAAACATAAAGCAGCTCCCCCCTCTTTCAAAGCAAAGATGAATTATTTGCCTCAGTTATAAGCAGTCCAAGAAAACTCTTTGTAAATGCCATTTTACGATAATTACAAGCAATTTATTAAGACTGTGGAGGGGGAAAAAACCCCCACCAAATTTGAAAACTAATTCAAAGGAGTAAACCGCGCGTTCGGCGATAGTCTGGATTACTGACAAAAGGGCTTTTTGCATCAGTGAGGTTCGACATAACTTTCTTTTGAGAAGCACAATCCAGGCTTAAAAAATAAAATAAAATAATGAATAATACAATATAATAAAATGAATAAACGAACAGGGTTGCTTCATATTGACCCCAGTGGTGCCGGCACGGAGCATCCCGCCAGCCATCACCTGGCAGAGGAGAAATCTGTTTAAGGAATAAATTTGATCCTAATCCCACACACGCTGTAACATCCCAAACACCACCCACCCACAGAGGGAACCGCGACTCTTTCCTTAAGCAGTAAAGGAAATCATCTGGACCTGCCACAGAATAAACTCAGGAAATGCCTCTTAAACAAAAAAAAGTGTCAATGGGGAAAAAAACATAAGGGAGAGATTTACTGTACGGAGATGCTGGGAGGCACAGAAAAAACCCTGCAAGGGTAAACAGCAACGCTGCCCGGCTGGTGGGGAGAAAAGAAAGGTTTTAGAGGTTAAGTTCAGGTCAGACAACAAATGAAATTGTAACAACCCAACTGACATTGTATAATGTCTTCTTCCACTCGATCAATAGGGCAGCGTCAGCCCCATTACCATAGAGATGGCTTCCTCCCCGCTGAAGGGTGGCTATTGTTTGAGGAGAGAGATTTGCCACTTGAACCATGTTGCTCCCGAAGGATGTGTACTTCATCAATTATTTGTATTCCTAACATCTACATATTTTCATATTAACATCCACATTTCGTGCAGCAAGAGGAGCAGGTGCTTATTTTTCCTCTGGTACCTCGCAGGGGTCACCCTATCAGCTCAATTTTAATTAAAACACAAAAATGCGGGAAGATTTGATAGACCGGTTTAGATCCTTTGTGAGTACGGACAAGCCCCGTTAAAACCAAAGCGCATCGTCTTCAGATAGTTACAGCCTTTGCGCAGAAGGTGCCAGCAAACACTTCCCAAAAGGAGTTTGTTTTTTTTTTCAGAAGTAGATGGAAATAGGAAGGAATTTTTTTTTTTAAAAAAAATTAACATCGTAAAAAAATAAATAAATTTTAAGGTGCTTATAAGGAAAAATAAACCATAGTAATTTGGACATCAAACTGACCCACAATACCTTACAATTAATTTAAAAAAAAATAAAAATCAATTGCTGCTAGGCTAAATAATTGATCCTGTCAGTGCCGAGCATCTATGAAATGATTTTCTGTAAGTCCTAATAGTTTCTATCATCTCTCGGTTCCAGGTCTTCCGTTCTTTCATGCAAGTTTTAAATTTGACAGAAGCAACCTCTTGCAAATCCCATTAGACAACAACAAAAAGAATTAAACCTCTAGAAGTGTAAAAATAATTCCCAAATTTAGCCTGTCATTTCTCTCCTGTATTCTTATTTCTCTAAAGCGACGTTCCCACGATTTCATACGCGCAAAACAGGCACGGAAGGAACTGCCACACTGCAGTTAAAACTAAAAAGCAGGGCAGATCTTCACAGTAATGGTAATAACAGCAATAACTGTAATTAAAAAAAAATAAAATTGGAACTCAATATTCAAAACCTGTAGCAACTCCTTGCAGGAGTTTTTCATATAATCAAAGCAAGTTGTGCTCTGACGCTGCGCGTGGCACTGTGCACGGGAGGGCAGCGCCGCTTCCAGTCCCCCAAATAAGCTGTAAAATACAGGATATTCAATTAAATAGCGCCAACTTAATTACATGTATTACCTAACAGTAAAAGCCATCACCTTAAATGCCTGTAGAAATATTTAGGAATTACTTAAGTGATTCCAGTAAGTCTGCTTTGGAGCTGATGCACTGCTACGTGAAAGGGGATGTGCAAAAAGCAACTCCTCTCCAGCAGAGGAAGATGCACCCAGACAGACGGGCCCCACAGAGCAAAGTTTAAGTGAGCTCAGGACTCTCGGGCTGTGCAGGACCTGACCCCCTCCCCCCCGCCTATTTATTCCTGCTTTTATTTCTAGGTTGCTCTCACTCTCTGGGAAGGTTTCCCCAAGGGGCGATGCAGCTCTGGGAAGGTTTCCCCAAGGGGCGATGCAGCTCTGGGAATGGGTGGGAGAGAAGGGCTTTTGTCAAAATAATCGCGGCAAGGAAGTGCCCCATCTCATCCCAAAGCACCCCGATACCATTTCAGATTTCACTGTTTGCAGCCTCAAAACGTGCCCTATTTTCCCTGCAAAAGAACATCAGAAATTGTTTGTACGGGTTGCGATAATCCTCTCAAATATGGGTCAGGCTGAGGTTAAGAGCAGCCAGAACTTGCACATCAAAGACGAGCAGAGTTAACAAAACCCCCGACCACGTGTGCATCCCAATTGTTCTCTTTTCTCCCAAGGTTAGAGGTCTGGAGAAAACGGATGGGCTCCAGCCGGTGTCCCCCCCCCCCCAGACGGCAGCACCTATGCCAGGGGAAGGCGGCCAGCACCGATGCTCACCCTGGTCCTTGGGTACCACCGGCAGGCAACTGCCCATCCGCCTCCGCCGGGAGCTGCAATTAAACCTAGTTCACGGTTTCCCGATAGGTGAAGCTCATCCTGTTAATTTAAACAGACCATCTGCATCTTTCGAGAACGACAAACTTCATTAGTTCTGGTTAGTTAAACCGAGCGGTGATTTGTGATAATGAGCCTGAACAACCTGTCACGTCTGTGTAAGGGAAAGGGCGCACTTTTTATTATTACTATTATTATTATTTAACAGAAAGAAAGAAAAAATAAAAGAGGAACCTTTTGTGCAGGAAAGAAGGTCAAATTCAGATTAAACCGCTGTTAGGTTAATCAGAGGAACTAATTACAGCTGGAAAGGGAGAAACGCTAGCCCGAAGGCCAGAGGGGAACAGAGGGAGCCTTTGGAAATGTCCCGAGCCAACAGGGATGCGCCCTGCCAGCATCACGCCAACGAAAAAACACCCCCAAGGACTTTACCTGAAAACCGTGTAAAAAAGCAAAGAGGCGGCAGCTGCTCCCAACAAGCCGCAGAGGAGATTGACCCGGTAGGCGGGGGAGCCGATGGGCAGCAGCCCCGTCGCCACTTTGGCCAGCAGCGTGAACAAGGGGTAGCCAGGAGGGTGGGCGACCTACGGACAGATCGATACGGGGCTTGAAAAGGGGTGAAATTCTATGAAATCAAAAGGAGAGCAGGCACGCCGGGGTCCAGCGGCAGGAGCCGGGGGATCTCCCAGCGGCGCCGCTCCCCAACTCATCCTTTCCTACCGACTGGAACTCTGCAAATATTTTTTCCTTAGTGGATTTGGCTCCACGCCTCGCCCATGATAATGAGGCGGCGAGAAAAGGAGGTGCCACGTTTCATTAGCGTGCCTTAAAGGGCTCCTTGTTTGGGTTCACAGTATATTAGGGTCATTCAAAAGGCTGTTGTGTGGTGTTTTTTTTCTTTTTTCTTTTTTTTTTTTTGATAAAAACAGCAGCTTCTCAACTATTTTATTGGTTAGCAAGTTGAAAGACCACACTGCTATCGGATTACCACCGCACTGACAGTCCTAAGGTCTTGCCTAAAGGGATCATGCACCATAATAAAGTTTATTAAATAATAAAACTTATTAAAATTGTTAACCCGATTTATTTTATTCTCCCCAGCTTATACAAAATTTGGGTTGATAATAAGCCAGCTACTGTATATACAGTAAAGCCTTTGCTTTATAATTTAGTTTAATTGGATTTAAAACTTGAAGTAAATTGTCGCGTGCTGTACTTATAAGTTAGTAAAAACTGTGGTTTGAAAATAAATTAATCTACTTTACTCCATGCTTAATTAAACTTCCTTAATTCCTAAAACTGTTAATGAGAGCATTGATTAAACAATAAAACTAATACTTACTCCAAGCTCATATGCGGCTGTGATCAGCTCCCCTGTGAAAAAATAATGTAAAACCAATAATTACTATTAGGAAATGACACTCCTCCAAAGTTTTCAAAATCCAAATGCTTGCATTGGGGTTTTGCATTAATTTGACTGGATAAAACTGTAAATCTGTAGAGATTTAACAGCATGAAATTTTCTAAGAATATTTTCTCCCTCTGATGTCATTGCACAAAATATCTTTTGTATGTTTTCGCGAGACTTTTATGAACAGATAAGTGAAAGTATAGGTAGGCGCGAGTAAAGAATGGACAGAAACATTAAAAATGCAGACATCTGTGCGTGTGCATTTTTAATTTAAAACCAATCGATTGGATAACTTTCAAGCCCTACAGTTTGCAACGCTTAAGCTGCATTGTCTCTTAAACAACCTGGTTGCCTCTCATTAAAATAACAACCACAGCTTTATAGTTTTAAAGGGAAAATATAACCACCGGTCGTGCAAATCTGCATCCATCTATTTGGGAATGCTGCTCTCCCTTGACGTTAAAGCAATTCTTGCAGCATCTGCTTCACAAGTAACTCTTTTACCTGTCAGTGAACGCTGCATCCAGCAGCCGCTCCCATTGAAACACCATTTAGGTTTTGCATTTCCTTTGTATTTTACGCCAGGACAAATCACTGCCACAAAAGGATCCACGTTAATGTAACAGTTAATAATATTTCGCCCTGTTAGAGCGCTTGACACTGAAGCATTTCGCAACGCTCCTGAATGGTGTCTATTAAATATATTCAATAGGCACAACACATTCAGGGACGAACCAAGGAGCAACAAAATTAAAAGTTACGCCTGGTTTTCCTTCTTTCCCTCAACTTTTCTGATCCAGTTTTGCAGAGTCTGGTCTTACTGGTCCTTGCCAAGTGCCAAGGTCATGGTAGCTTTGTCCTATCATTAGAAGGCAAAGACGTAAAACGAAGGGCGCTGTTGGCTTTAAATGCTGAATTAACAATATTTCAAATTTTGCACGTTATTACAACCTTACTATCCAACGCAAAAGAGGAGGATTGTACAAATGGCACCTTTAAATATTGACATTATGGTAAACAATGTATTTTAAAAGGAAGATGCAAGTCAACCCACTTCTGCTGTAAAATCACAGCTATCGCCCTGCACGATGCCCAGGGGACAGCCCTGCGGCTTTCTGCACAAAAGCCTCTCAGATGTGGATTTTACGGCACTTACAAATGCCAGCTATTTTTATCGCTACTCTTTTTTAGGCAAATTTCATCCTATTGCAAGACAGCCCTGAAAAAGCAGATGCAATAGGAAAACCATCCATCCCAAACTGAGCCTTTTAGTGTTCAGCAGCTCCAATGTTTCCAGGGCACAGTGAGGCTGGGAAGCAAGTGATCCCCCTGCACGCAGCCAAAGATGCTGCTAATAAAGAAACCCGAAATTCGGCATTGCTGGGGTTCCCCAGCGCCCCAGCATGTGCTACTCTGTGCAGCGGCTGACGGTGGATGCCCATTGCATCACGGGGATGCTGCTCCCGAGCCAGGCATGGCTTCACCTTCACTCCAGTCCTTCTGGGATACAGCAATGTGTGTACTTCAAACGACTGAAGATTAAGTTCATGCACATTGCTACGATATTGGTTCATACCACGGGCAAGAATAACCCCAGAGCAATACAAACACAAACCAACCACAAAGCTCAAAAAAACCAAACCCAAAACCGCTGACCCAACAAAAAAATCCCTGGTGGATACCACTGCCAAGCTTTGAAAGCCAGCAGCACAACTTTGCCTTGTAAGAATGGAGGGAAAAAAAATAAGAAAACCTGCCAAAATAAGCTCCCAGGCTGCAGGCCTTTTGAACTCCACTGGGAAAACCAAAAGGAGCACGTAACTTTAATCACTTCAGGTAGGGTAAATTCTCCACCTCCCACCCACATACCTGAGCATCACTTACAGCCTCTATGGACTACGTCAGTATGGAGTACTACTATTAAATGACAAAACACAGAGAGGAAGACTACAGCAGACACAAACTTGCTTTCAAAGTATTTCTCAGGAGAGAAAACGACCTGCGGCATCTTCAGACACCAGCTGAAATTGAAGAGTTTATTCCTGCATAATCTTGGCGTAAATATGTTTCTGGCTGTCTGGCTTGACTCTCCAGTAAAGGTGTTCAGGCAAGGGGCCCAGCGCTGCCTGAAAACCGATTTATCCCCAGCAAGGTTGGGAGCTGATGTCTGAAACATCAGAGGGAAAGTTTGGGGTTTTTCTTTTAACTTGAGTTTATTTGATCCCTTTTTAAGCTGTTTTAACATCTGTGGAGGTTTCCGAATTAGAATTCATTCTCTCGTTCTTTATTATAACGCTAAGTAACACAAGAAAGCTCCCAATGAAAATACCTATTGCCTTTTACATTTTCGGATTACTGCAAACTTCAGGAACAATTAAAAATATACAGATAGCTTTAAAAAAAGAATAAATAAAATAATAGGCTCCCTGCCTGAAAGCAGATACAGCAAATCCTTAAGCAGCTCTTTACTCACACAAGTAGCTTCAGTGCTTTTGATGGCACAAGTTTGAGCTCTGTGCTCAGGCACGGGCAAGTTAATCACCTTGAGCGGGGCCGTGCAGAGACCTTCCAGGGGACTCCAGCCAGGCGGCAGTGCTAAAGCATCCCATGGGCTGCTGGGGCCATGGGAAGCCAGGGGAATGACCCCAAAAAGTCTTAACACAGCACGATGGGGTGGCTGCTGACTGGGATGGGCACGAAAGGGCAGCAGGGATGAGCCCATCTCTGTTCAGCTCCAGTAAACACACGCAACTCTGGCAGCAGATTTAGAAGAAAATGCAAAAATAAAGTAAATTTAAAAAATAGGAGAGGCAGAGAGTAAGGTCATAGTGCTAGCTGGGGGACACTGTCCTGACAGATTTCCTCCAATACAATAAAGTACCCAGTCTCCCTGTCCGGCCTTTCCTGGGGCACCTCTCTGCTGCCCCGTTTGCAGCTCACAGCCACTCAGTGTCCTGATACCTCTGACAATAGTTATTAGCAGAGGAGCAATGCACACTGCACTTGTGTATGTGCATTTCTATACACACAGCTGCTGTGTTAGGAAGAACCAGGGTGCCTTTGGAAATTAGGGAAAGAACAATCCCCCTCCTGCCTCCAAAATGGGATAAAATAACCACAATAACCCAGCACAGTGAGGTGAACCCATGCTTGTGCTGCTGGGCCATTCGCTGCATCTACCAGGATAATTCACATCAAGCAAGGTACGAATCCCAACATTGATTCATCACCTCATCAGGAGAGCCTGCATCCCACTCCGTAAAGGGTGCTAATGGTTATTTACATCCCGGAGGCAAAACCCAAGCTCAAGTACAATTAAAAACCAGGTTTCTGAAGCTTCGTGAAGTATGAACAGCTTGGAGCACAGGCACCCTGCACAGTCATAGGCACGTGTTTCCCATCAGGGAGTACTTTAAAAGACAAAATGGTAGTAATTGTAAATATATCGATCATGTATTAACTGATAGAACCAGAAGAAGCAAAGCCAGCCCTTTCACAGACTGGGGAGCAGATGCACAAGCTGTCAGGGCGCACACTGGCCAGCCTAGCCAGGGCACGCTTGCACCCCTCATCTGCAGCATGGGGTGCAAGCTCTATGGAGGTGGTGTTTAAAAAGAAATCCTTTTAATACAGCTCTGACAACAGGGTCCCTCTGATCCAAACACGGGAACAGGGAAAACGGACAACACAAGGTTGCACCTCTGGGAGCCAGCTAACCAGGATGAGCTTGGTATAATGCAAATACAGCTCCCTCCTGTTATCTTCAAATCAAATAACCCTCACTCGGATCACTGCCCAACTTTACATTTGTGTGCAAAGAGCCACACTGAGTACGTACATGCTGCCTTACACCTAGCTAGACAAAATCATCCTGCTTTTACCAAGTAGCACCGTATTCCGTGTAACTCTAAACAAAAACTAAGAGCAAACTTTAAGGAGATGTAGTCAAAATAGATATTTCTCTCTCCACACATACTGAAGCTGTAAAATACCTGCATACATTAAAAGCACATTTATCTATAAGGAATTAGATCCAAAGCCAGCGATGGCCAAGAGGCACTGTTAAACAGGCCCACTCAACGCCCTTCTGAGATACAAAGGAAGGAAAGTACGCTGGGTACCTACTCCACAAAAAAAAACAAACAAACAAACAAAAAAAAAAAACCAAAAAAACATACCCCGAGAAAATCCAAGCCCTCCTATCTGCAAATCACAGCTGTACACATGCTGCAAAAGCAAGACATTTTTAAAGACCAGATAAAACCAGGAAAACCACAGAAGGACCCAAGAGGAGAATTTTGTCTTGCCTGCTGGGATTGGCAGTGTGAAACACAAAACATTGGATAGTTTGACACTGCTGAGCTGCCCTTCCAGACAGGCTGATCCAGAGATTTTACTGCTGCACTGGCTGTGTGGCTGCACAGGCCAGAGAGTGCAATGGTCTGAGCAGCAATACCACATCTGGCTGGACAGCACATCTGCCTTCTGACACCACCAGCCATCTCCCAGGGCCCCCAACTAAACCCTTCGCCGAAAGGCTCAAACACAGGCAAACTATTTACTGCAAAGCAAACAGGCTGGGGAGAGGATCAGGCCAACATGGGGTGACCAGCCCCAAGGGGGAACCAGCCACATGGACCCCAAGGGGACAAGCTGCAAGGTGTGACTGCGATGCAGCAGGCTCAGTGGGGTGAGCACCCAACGAGGGGAATGACAACGCCCCAGCCCCGAGGGTGTGCACCCCAATACAGGGTGTCCACAATGCACCAGTCTGTGGGGCAAGTGCCCCCATGGAGGATCAAACGCACCAGCCCCAAAGGGGTGAGCACCCACCAGTGACTGCAAGGCACCAGCGCCTATGGGGGGCTTCAACCCTGCGGGGTGAGCAGCCCTCTGGGGTGACAGCAATGCACCAGCCCCTATGAGGTGAGCAACCATAAGGGGTGACTGCAACCATACAGGGTGACAGCAATGCACCAGCCCTTCTGAGGTGACAGCAATGCACCAGGCCCTCTGGGGTGACAGCAATGCACCAGGCCCTCTGGGGTGAGCAACGCTATGGGGTGACAGCAGCCTCTACGGGGTGACAGCGACGCACCAGCCCCCATGGGATGAGCATCCTTATATAGGGAACTGCAATGAGCCTGTAAGGGCACAACCCCCCGCCCCCGAAGGGTGACCGCGATGCACCAGCCCCCACGGGCCCAGGGTCCCTACGGTGCCGCCTCCCCGGTGGGGTGACTCCAAACCCCGGCCCCACTGGGCGCCCCGCCGCCCCTCCCCCGCTCGCGGGCGGGCTGGCGGCGCTGGGTACATTACCCGCATCCCCGCCAGGCAGGGCGGGCGGCAGCGTGACCGTGTAGAGAGCCGCCACGGCAGCACCCAGCGCCCCGGCAACTCCGCCCGCCCCGGCCCCGATCCCGGCCCCCGCTCCCATGTGCGCCGCCGCGCCCGCGCTTCCGGGTTCAACACCGAGGGGCGGCCGGGCTGTGCCACTCCACCGCCTCGCGGGGGGAGCAGCCCCGCCCCGCCCGCCTCCCCGCTCCCCTCGGGGCCGCCTCCCGGGCCCTCCCGTCATCAGCTGCGCTCCGATAGGGAATAGGCAGGGCTGAGGCCCCGTGGGGCGAGTCAGCGCGGTCTCCCGCCCTCTTGCTCTTCCTCGCCCCTCCCGGCCGAGAGGAGTTGGTGTAGCCGGAGAGGGCGGGGCGGAGGAGCGTGGCCCGGGGTGAGGGCGGCCGGGCGGGACCACCGCGCGGGGCGGGGCGGGGCGAAATCACCGCGGAGCCGGCGCGGCGTGGGGGGAGCGCTCGGGGGCGTCGCCTCAGCGGGACCTGTCGCCACGGCCACCCGGTCCCCGGCGGTGTTGGTGGCCGAGCAGGACCCCCGCCCTGTCCCGGGCCGGGCGCGCTGAAGAGGGGACACGGTGGTGCTGGCCGCGCAGGGAGGGGACGGTGCCGTGGTGCCCGTGGGCCACAGGCCGGGCCTGGGCCGGGGCCGGGGCCTGGGCTGGGCCCGAGGCCTTCTGACCCACCAACTTTATAATGTATTTTCCCTGTCCCGCGCCCAGCCCAGCTCGGCGCCTCCTGCCCGCCGCTCTCGGCCCCGCGGGGCCAGACCAGCGGCTGCTGCAGCGGGGGCCCGGGGGGCGGTGGCTGGCTGGGGTGCAAGGCCCCAGGCCGTGGGCTGCGGCGCCGCGCTCCGACTGCCTCATAGCCTCACGGAGCCCTGTGGCACCGCGCAGATAATGAAGACTTACACCCAGAACGGGGTGGCACGAGATGCTGGTGAGGAAAAGGATTGAAGGTGTCAGCGTAAAGAATATTAAAAGCAGTGATTCCTGCTGCGGGAGTGGTTAAGGAAGGCAAATAGCATCCTGAGACCTATCGATAGAAGACTAAAACACATCCATGGAAATCATTATGGGATTGTACAAAAGAGCAGTGAGGCCATACCTGGAGAATTGAGACAGATTAAAGAGAGGCTTTTGAATACAAATGAAAAAGGTATAGAAGAGGGTAACGAGGATAATAAACAGCCTTATGGATTAGATCTAAGTGGAGACGTTGGAAAATTAGGTTTGCATTTATTAAAAAAAAGAACAGGATTAAGGGTTGACACGACTGAAAAACTGCACATTGTGTTCTGGGGACTGGAGAAGCTGGTGCCGAAGGGCCTTTTTGAAACAGCTGGCACAAAACCCCCAAAAGGGCACAAGCTGAAACCAAGAAAGGTATTAAGGAATTCAGGGAAGGTCTTTGTACCCGCTCCAGCCAGTAGGTACAGCAAAAGAAGCTGATGTTGCAACTCACTCAGAAGTTAATTGGGTTGCTTTAAGAAACTGGTATTTGAGGGTATAAACAGCAGCTGAATAACAGCTGGGGCAACGTGGCTGCCTTCCATCCAGAAGGCAACCGCTTGGCTCTGTGGTGACCAAGTGAGTTTCAATATACTCAACTTGTTGGCAGGTTTCTGCCGTTATTGGCTGAGGTTCATCAGGGAGAAGAAAAAGATATGTTGCAATCCTCCGCCAGCCATTGTCACTATGGTAATGAGAGGGGTCATTGTTCCCGCACCCGTTGGGGCTGCTAAAATGTAATTTTAACAGCGAAGTGTGCAGTCAATGTGTGAAAGCAGGCTGGTGGCGAGGCTTTTTATCCCAAGCGCGGCTTTTTTCTTCGTGGTATTTTTCTTTCTTTGTATTTAACTTGGAAAAGGCATCCAAAGACAAATGTTAACTGTGACTGATTACAATTATATTGATGGGGGAGGTAGCAATTTAAAAGCAAATATCGAAATGTGGAAGAATGGCTGGTAATAATATGGTAAGGACAAACTGTTCTTTAATTGTCCTGCAAGTTGTTTTATATCTTTGTCATGTAGAAACTGGAACTTTTAGGGTGCCAGTGACATAGTACTTTGCGGTAATATGGCAGGGCCGGCTCACAACAGCCTTTATCTTACTGAATAACTACCACCGTTTCAAAGGCCAGGATTATAAGCACACTTTTTGTCGGCAGAGACGCTTTGGAGAGTGCATTTACATTTTTCTTCTGTAAGCAGAAGTCATGAGATTTGACTCCCCCTTCTTCACCAGGCATGACCCAGGGGTCTGACCAAGACAAGAAGGACATGCGGATCCTCTTTTTTTTGTTTTATCAGAGCTGGGCAGATAATATTCGACTGTTTTCACTCATGCTCTGTAAATTGAGAGTTGTCCAATCTCAAAGTTAGAATCGCCTCGCCTCAGAGAATGCCCAGTGACTCTCTGGGCTTTATCAAAGCCTTGAGGGTGGGTTCAACAGCAATAAAAAAAAATTATTGCTTAGAAAAAAACCCACACTAGGGCAAGTGGAAAGCATTTGAAAGATGGCCTTGTCCTACACATATCTACTTATTTTTAAAATATCTCTGGAACTTGTAGCACGAGAGCATACTCTAGTGGCAACTGAGCAAAGAAAGTGCTCGTGGTTTGTGCAGTGTCTTGACGGTGAGACACCTCCCACCTTTCAACAGGAGGCTTATTCTTTCCTCTCTCCTCTGGCTCCACGCTCCGCGCTCAGCCGGACAGGAAATACCCAAGGCAGGCAGAGAAAATAAACAAGAACTTCTAAAGTAATTTTAAATACACAGCTTGAGAACGTATCTCCCCAAAATGGCTGTGTACTTAGACAGTTGTCTTTTTACCAGGCTCTATTGCAGATTTTCTCCTGAGAGACACAGTTTAGAGGAGGCAGGAGATAGGAAAAGAGAGAATAATACTTAAAGCAAACTCTGTTCACCCATGGCAGTGTCATTACAAACTTGAATGAGCACAGTTATTGCAAATAAATAAAAACAATAGACCAGAACCAGTTTTACATAAGAAAATACTGAAATACTGTTCAATTAGTCCTAAGCTTTAGTTAAACCTTTTCTTTTGCCCATCAGGTGATAAGGTTAATACCGAAAGCACTCAACTGCTGTACTTGTGTAACAACAGTCAGCATCCATTTAATGAACTTTACATGTATACACATTTAGCAAAGCTTCAATATTGTCAGCACTGGGCTGGTGCAGAATTTTAATGGCAAAGTAGCCAGCCCAGTCTTCATCATAAATGATATCCCTGTGTAAGGAAAGCAGATCGTCATGGGGACCATTAACAATACAAATGAGCACCACTTCTATATTTAAATAAGAACTTTGGCAGTATTTCCACTGATGATATGTGCCTGCCTGCAAAGCACGGAAAGGAAGCACTACTTTTATTTGTTCTTAAGTGGCCTGAATCAGCTGCATTTTATGACTTCTTGGGGTTGGTTTTTTGGGGGGGGATGGGGGAGACCAGGCTCATATCATACGTTTATAGCAACATGACTGCAGTTGCTAGCGCAGAGAGAACTTCCAAGTGGAATAAAAACACACTTGTCCAGCAAGTGTCTCTCCGTCCCTGGTCATAGGGCTCTCACTGTCCCATTCTGCAAGTGCACATGTTCAGTATGCTCAGTATTGTTGAAGTGAGCAGCAGTGGCCTCTGGCTGGACCCAGCTGGGCTGTGAGTGTGGCCCAGGATGGGCTGGGAGAATGTGAGGGGCTCAGATCTGTGGGGAAACAGACTTGGTTCCACCACTCACAGGACAGCTTGCTCATTATTTCAAAAAGCAGTTTCGTTTTTCCCCTAAGTAAGAAAATAGGCTGAGTTAATTTCCCCGTGCAGACCTTGTTTCCCACGATTTTGCAACTTTGTAAGGCAGGCTTTATCGTCTTGCAGACCTCCAGTCCCTGCCTCTGCCAGTCTTAGCAGCCTTCCAGCTGGTTTTCTGACACACTGAGCTGTCACAGGTCCCATTCATCTCAACTGGTTTTCCCAGAACTCTGACAATCAGCTCTATGTTTTCACACCTGATTTCCTTGAACTGATATTATTTATTTACCCGCATGCCTTACTGGCAGACTGCACAGGGACTCCACAATCGTGTTGACCACGTTCTCATGAGTGCAGCTGATGCACCACATGAGGGCCCCATTCCCTTCAACCCCAGACCGCTGAATTACTCTGAGATTAGTATTTTCGAGAAGGGAACACTTTTTAGCACTGCAAAACACACTGAAATGCTTTTCATCCTTCTTTTAATTACAGGTGTAGGACATCAATTGCCATCTTGTGATTTGGTGGCCAAACTCACAGCCTGGCCCAAGAAATGCCCAAGCACAGCAAGTAGCTGAAGACCTGCAACAGCAAGCGGTGCTTCAGGGGTCTCCTGTGGTTCAAACTCTCCTTTCTTCACCTATGTTTGTGGTTCCAGTGAAACTCAGCAGGTAACTCATTTAAGTAAGAATTTTTCACATTACATCCAGTCCTGTCTGTTTCATTCCCATTTATTATTTTTGATCATTTTGTACCATCTGAGGGTCATGCTGAAGAAATATGCAGAAAGGATGAGTGTCAAGCAGAACAAGAATTGCACTCTCCAAAATCACTCTCTTTACCTGGCTTTACCAGTGTCTTCCTACCTGACCCTGCTGTATCTTCATTGTGTTCTTGTGTTGAACAAATCCCTGGTGATGCTACTGGTGGTTAAGCTACCATAGGTTATGTTTTATTCTAGTTGGAAATTGATGGAACTCCAGAGTCAGGTCAAAAATCTGTGTTCTCCCAAAAGGTTGTTGTATTAGTCTCATTATGGTATGATTACAGTAGGAGGCTTTTCTCCTCCAAGCTGTTCTACAGAGATGAGTTTACTGACCAGGACTGTGATGTGTTTATGTGGCCAAAATCAACTTGTGAAGATGCAGGTAGTGTAGAATAGCAGGAGAGAAAGTGATGTAAGATGCATTTCAGCCAAGGACTCCCATCTTTTCATCAGTAGACTGCGCCACAAAGAGGAGTTTCATGTCCCATCGCCGGGCATGTGCCTCCTAGGAGGAAGGCAGAGAAAAGCATTATATATAGGCAGGGCTAGGACTGTGCTTATAACCAGTCTCTGGAGGCGTATAGCCTGGCCTGCTCCTACGGTTGCAAGTTAGATCTGTTGCAGCTTTGAACTCCGGAGAGACAATGCTGCTAAACCTTCATGAGAAGGGGCTTGCAAGGAACTCCTGTTTTCCCCATATACAAGCAGCCCTGCTGATTTGAGGTCTGTTAGGGATGTGTCAGTATGCAGGACATGCCATTTCTGGGATAGCTGATGTTACCTGGAGACCTTTTCTGTAATAAATCCAAATTTTGGAGAGGGGAGAGATGGAGGGTTAGCCCATGGACAGGATTTTGAGTTTGTTAGGCTGAGTGGACTGGTTTGCTTTTCCTAAGCTTACTAGGGGAAGATGTCTTACTCAGGCCTCTTAGTCCTTGCTCCAGTGGGTGGCAGTCCTAGAGACTGTATTTTTATTACACAGGAGCAACATACAGTAATTTTTCTCTTACATTCTTAGTAATGGCTGAAGCATAAGTCTCCCATAAAATTCAGGCTGGGACAGTGGGATTCTCCATAGCTCAAAAAAATAAGCCGTTGCCAAACCTCACCCATGTTTCCTTCAGCATGCTGGTGGCTGAGAGATGTATGTCCGACCTCAGCAGCTACCTGTCTGTGGGTGACAGCAGCATTCACAGAGCTTGGAACAACCCATACCCTCTGTATGTGGTCTTCCAGTCAAAGCTCCTGAACATGTTCTGTCCACTTGTTTCAAGGTCTGTACAGATCCTGCAGTTGTTCTCCTTAGAGGTGCGGAAGCACAAAAACAGAATAAAGATATTTTGGCTCCGTCTCCATTTCCTGTAGAAGGCCAGGCTAGGAAACAGATTAAATGGATTACATTAAATCCAGATTAAATCCTGGCGTATACCCAGACCTGACTTGCCCATTCACATCACCACTTGCTCAGCACCCGTGTGGTCAGAGCATTGCATGGGGAGTCCACATTCCAGCTAGCTGCCTTGTGGAAGATGTTGTAGGAAGGACCCTGAATTCATCTGCTGGACCTCAGCTGTGGGATGTGGCTCCCAACAAGGAGCCGTGGCCCAACAGCAAAAGACCAGATGAGGGAACCACAATCTGCCCAAGCTGTCTACATCACAAGTAAGGGCACAACTGAGCACATGTTAAAACACAGTCCAAACCCAGGTCTATCCTGGTTGTGCCCCAAAACTTGCTTCAAGCTTGCACCTAAACATCAGCTGGTAACCTTATAGGATGGCCATAAGGTGATCTGGGGTGTGGGCCCAGGTTCAAATACAGCCTAGTTCACAGGTGCTGTCAGGGCTTTTCCTGCTGAGGCTGAAGCAGTGGGATGTACCAGTTTCTGTAGATCAGGCTCTCAGGAGCTAGAAAACAGCAGCACAAAACTTCAATATGCCTCTCTAGGCCATAAGTGTTACAATAACCTTTACCCAAATGCCTGTGGCTGAATTTTCTGGGTTGTTTTTTTTTTCCACAGGTCATACCTCACTTGATGCCTAGGATGGATGGTGATTTGGAATTAAATCAGGGAACATTTTAATAATAAAAAAGAGCTGATGAAGATGCTGGAGGCTCTAAGGTGGCTGAGATGAGGGGCTGCAGACCATACAAATGAAAGGGGAACCAAAGGCCAAGTCCCAGAAAATTGTCATGTGAGTAAGGTTTTCCAGCGAGGGATGTGGGAGAGTTGGACTGGTCCCATTAAGAAAGAAAACTTCCAATGTGGCACTGCCTCATCTGGGATTTGAGGGAGAGTGATCTTGCCCTGAGCATCTTTTTCACACCAAATAGGTGTTGACAATGACATAGAAACAACATTTAACATAAAGCAAGGGGCCAAGGTCTTTGCAGTGTACCTAGAATTGTTATTTCAAGGATGGATAAAAAGAGTATGCATATAGGGCAGTTTCTGAGACCTTCAAAACCTTCATGTTATGTTAATGGAAGGGGAGCAGCTTCTACAGCCTCCTCCTCCTCCCCTCTCTTGCATCTAAGAGCCCAAGACAGGTGACTACAGCGTTACGTGGTCAGTAGTCACTACAAAGGCTGTTTCTGTGTTAATGCACCGGATGTTGCCACCCATTATCATTTAGAAGCCTCAGACTTCTCCTCTGCTTTCTGTGTCCTGATATTTTCAGGCTTCTCACAAGTCCGAATGAGAAAAATGCATCTCATTTTTCAAAGGCCAGAACTGCTGGTGCAGAAAATAGTGAAGAGCTCTGCTCTGCCTTTATTGGGATAAATCCAGCATCCCTCACTGCCTTCAGCTGATTTATTCCCCATTTGGTGTAACTGAAAGCAGAATTTGCCTCTTGCTGTTTTTCGATGGCATTAAGGCCTTTAAACAAAATCCTGCAAAAAGATTTAGGTGCAAGCAAAATCGCCTGCCTTCCACAAATCTGGCTGAATTTACACTGTGAAAGGAAACACAGAGGAACTGAGACCTCTTGCAGGGGACGGGGGACTCTCTAGCAGGGTCAGCTGTGCATATATTTACACATGATATTAGCAGGAAAACAGACAATACGGGTGCATCATGGCCCAAGGTGGTCCAAATGTTCTGTGCTATCATTACTGCTGGGGTCAAAGGTGTTGCCGGTTGGTGACTTGATAAGCACAATGAGCTAACGAGCGACAGCTTAATCAGCACAGATAATTCTTCTGCAATATATGAGATAATTACACCCTTTTTTCTGATTTGTAAGAACCTTGTGGATTTTTTCATTCACAAATACGAGGTAATGACGTACAACTTGACCTTCCCAGACAAAGCATTTGCAGAAAGCAGTGTAATATCCTCTGGCTATTCATGAATATAGCTATTGGCATATCTGGTCTGGTTTTTTGTCCGCTGCAGCTAACCAATTGGAAAGAACACCAGGAAAACTGCAAGAAAAACTTAAAATTCATGTTGATTTTGTACCTGTGAATGAAACCCATCAGTTTCCGAGTTCAGGGAGTTGCTCCTGTTATTTTCTGGGAGACACCAAGGGCAGGGTGGAGGTATCTGCAGGGTCTTGTCTTTCATCTTCCCAGAAAGGACACAGCTCTGCAGCACTTCTGGGGAAGGAAGCTGTCCACTAAACGCTGTAAGCCTTGCATAATCCATCCCTTCACCTGGCACTTCCTTCCCTTGCCCTGGCCAAAATCACACCTCTGAGAGGCTGCCAGTAGGGCCCCCTGAAACAGCCGTTCTGCCTAGAGGCTGGAGACAAAGAGGCACCATTCAGACAGCCCCTCAGCATTAAAAAAGGCCATAGCAGAGCAGGAGGAAGGCAGGACAGTCTGTGGACTCCAGGGTGGCCGCCTTGAACCACTGTGTTAGTCCTGCACTCCAGACAAGATGTGTCAGAAGTCCAGATTGGAGGGTGGGGGATATCCTGCCTCCCACCTCCTTTGGCTCACTTGAATTTCTCCTGTCATGGGCCGGCTGGAATTAAAATAAAGAGTCGGGACTGTGTGCTGCCAAATTCCCTCAGTTGCAGTCAAATAGGAATGGCTGCCCATCTCCGCCCCTCGCTCATTTGTTTGTGCCTGTAGTAACTGGATTTCCCAGCTGGTCTCCCAGCCCAGGACGTACTTGACTCCAGTGAGCAAACACGAGCAGGGGAATTCAGTCCAAGCAGGCAGGTGCAGTGGCTGGATAGCTTGTGGATTTCCCTTCTGCCACAAAACAACAGTTACTGCACATATGTTGCAAAGATAAGCATTGTTTGCCATCAGTAGAGGAAAAGTCAGAGGCTCTCCACAATTTAGGAGTCTTGCTGTCGAAGAGATGTGAGAGCGAAAGGTGCTCTCTCAGAAGCCAAGGAATAAAAGATGAAGCATTTTGGTTTCAGCTTCTTGCAAACAGGGAGTGCATCTGCCCCAGAGATAGTGGGTACAGAGTCACTTCTGTGTCCCGCACTGATGGGAGTGTTTCTGAGTCTTAGGCTCAGATAAGGCTTCCCAAGGAGATTTGTTAAAACTTAGGAGAAGTCTGAAAATTGCTGTAAGCACCATTAGCATTTAGTAACCTACAGCTTAGCAGAGAGGAGAGTAGGTGGTAACTTGAGTGTGGTCAAGTACCCCATGAGGAGAAGATTTCTGACACTGGTAGGCTGATAAATTGAGCAGACAAAGATGACATGAGCCTGAAGTGCTAAAAGCTGCCTTTAGATAGACTACACCTAGAAGTAAGGTGAGTGGTCCTGAATGAAGGGATTTAAATGCTGGAGAAAGTTGCCTGGGGTGGCAGATCCTAATGCACTCCTCTGCGTCGTGATGGCCACAACACCATGTTCTCCTTCTGATGTTCCCTGTTTCTTTCCTAGCTCCCTTTTGTCTTTTCCAGGGGATGCAGGGGACATCCGGTTTGAGATGACTTAAATGTCCTTTAAACCATGCATGGAGACAGAGACAGTAACAAAGAACCCAAAAGAAGGTCCAGGCCAGTGGGGCTCGATTTTTACCTGACCTGCCAGGATACCCCGATTTCCAGACCAGCTGGGAAGACTTGGCTTTCCACTAAAACATTTGCTTTAGGGATGGAGACTCCAGATTTCTTCCCCTGTCCCGTGCAACGTTTCTGAGGAACTAAGACAGGCAGAGTGGCCCAGCCCCATATATAACAGATGATCTGTGCATATGACCAGTGCCACCAGTGGCACTGGCCTTATTCCACCCCATAAAGCAGCCTCTGCTCCTGAAGTCCGTGGAGCTCTGGGAGGCCAAGGCTGGGAGGAGAATAAGACCTCCTGTTTGTAACAGCCTCTAATCCCTGCCCTCCATAATCAGTTTTAAAATGGCCATCAAATCTTCCCTCTGCCTCTAATTGAAAAAGTGATGTCAGCAGTAATCTGCTGCCCCAATTTATCCCCATATATTTGGGCAGTTTGAGCTAAAGCATTGTTTCATAAACATATGTTTTAACGCAGCCACGCGTGTGCACACACAAAGAGAAAGCTCTGAACGCGCTGGACTAGTTATGGAGACTAATGCCTTAAATATTACTTTTAATACTAATGTCAGATTATTAAAAACATAATCCATTCTCCTGATTGGACATAATGTAAGCAGGAGGATAAGAGGGCTTCTATCCATGCATTAACACATTTCATGGAGTGTAAAGCCACTTTCTTCCTCTTAAAACATAAGGTCAGGAACTAATAGAATCTGCACTTCAAGTGGGTTTTTAAAACATATTACATAGAAAGTTTAGTGAAAGTTAATCTGTCGATAAGTGTTGGCTGGAGCTGTGTGGGTAAACAAGAAATAATTGTAATTCACATGCAATTTTTTTCCTGTTAAAAACCTATCTGTGCACTTTAAAACATTTATGTTTAAATAGAACAGAGACCAGCACTAAGAAGCACTCAGCGCAAAGCAGCTTTATATAAATGTGTTGTAAGGGACTAAAATAAAGTAAGCTACCCAAATCTCCCAAAGATAAAGGGAGAAGGGCTCTGACCCCGTGTGAATTCTCCCCTCATCCTGACCACGTGCTGTTCCTGGGCTTCATTCCCGTTCCCCCTTCTTGCGTACCGTTCCATGGCAGCATTCCTTATCTCCGTCCAAGCTCCCCTGCACATCTGCTTTGTGCCCAGCCAGCTCTGGGGCTTGGGAACAGTTTGGCAGTGGTGGGACAGTGTTCTTGGCACCCTGGTCCCAACCAGTGGGTCTGTCACCTCTCCATCATGCTCAGCCTCTGCCAGCCTCCTCCTTGCCAACCGCAGGACCTCCTCAGCTGCACATTCCCGCTGTGGCGGGCTGGGTTGTTTCCAAAACCAGCCTCCTTTGCCTATTTCCTTTGCCCAACCTCTGGAGAGCAATTTGGAAAGCCCAAGCCAGGCACTGAAGCAAAGACAATATCCACAAAGAGATGATTTTTGCACAGGACCCACCAAATTTGTCAAAACCATCATTTTTAAGCAGCTTCAGCTCTCCAGCATTGGTGGAGGCCAGGCGGCTGACCCTGCTGCAACTCATTTAATTGTGTATCTGGGGGTTTGGGGGGCTGGCAGGCAATTCAGAAAGCAGTCTGTGGAACACAGAGCCAGGGTGACAGTCCTCCCCAGGGGAAGGCACACAGCCAGCTGCCCAGCTCTGTGTCCTTCTTGCTCCAGCAGGGCATCTTCTGGGCTGCTCCACCACCACCCTGTTTTAAACAGGAACCATTTGGTTCCCCTAAAATGGAGCTAAGAGTCGCTGCAGGGGGAGCCGGTTGCCAAGGGAGGGAGGCAAGAGGGCAGCTGGAGAAGCAGGAGGTGGAAGCTTGCGCTGGCAGGCGCTGGGACTTGGCCCCTGTGCTCCCAGCCACATGCCAGAGATTTAAGCTTCATAAACAGGCTCCAGCCACCAGAAAGAGATTGATGACATATGGATTTCATACATTCAGCAAATGAAAGAAAAGCTCTCTACGGCTGCATGAGATTAGCAGAATTTATGTGCTGTTCCTTATAGCAAGGGTCCTGGAGGAGGGCTGCATTGCTAAGTGCCAGCATCCGTGCTTTCGAATCTTTGCACCATCACTACAAGTCATTTATAGTCATACATATGGCATTGGAGAGAGCTGACACCCTCCAAGAGCCAGGCAGGAGGTGTAGGGAGGGCATTGCATGGCTGGGGCCACCCACAGGAAAGCAATAGTTATAGGGACCTGGAGGGAATTCAGGTCCAAGTGGGTCCAGACCCTCCCTATAATGGAGACAGGCAATTCCCCTCCTCTGTCTTTCCAAGTGGCGCACGTTGCTACTGGTCTTCCAGGTGCCCAAAGGTAGCTGGTATGTGGCGCAGGTCCGTGGCTGCAGCACAGGGATGCTGGCAACATGTGGGCTGTGTGGTGATATGTGCGTGGCCATGTGGCCTCTTCTCCACTGCCAAAATGGAGGTGGTACCTTGTGAGGAAGGGCGAAGTGTCTGCTTGTGTGGCTGCAACCTGTGCTGGGACCCAGGAGCTTTGGGGTGTTTCCCTGGCACTCTCTTTCTTAGTATCCCACGGTCCCATCCCTACGCAGCATCACACAAAAGCATAGGGAGGTGGCTCTCCATGTACATGGATGGGGCCAGAAGCTGTATGGTTGCAGCAAAGGGGATGAAGGTCCACCAAGTCTGACACAGCCTGCTTCATTCAGGGCTTAGATATGCTCTGTAAAGCCTAGAGAAGAAATAGCCGTGCAGAGTATCGGAGGAAGGGACAGACAAGTGTCAAAAGTTTGGCTTTCATTCAGTTCCAGGGAAATGTGGAACAAAGTGATTTGGCGTTTCCCACCCTGTCATACAATTTAGACAACACTTGCTAATACAGAAATAAGTTGCTGATGCTGGTTTCAGCCCATGAACTTCAGACTGCTACAAGTCCTTTGGCCAACTAGTTTAGTACCACCAAACTCAAACAGCAGGGCCTTTCATTCAAGAGGTTCAGTTTCCAGGAAAAAAAAAACAACTTTTACCTTCAGATATGCTCAGGACACAACTGTTAACCCTGCCAAACATCATGCACCAGTTCATGAGCAAAGTCACTAAAGAAGGAAGAAAAGTGGGTGAAAGAAAGAACTAGGATGCCCCAGCCATTGTGTGGCCATGATATTTTGGTAAAACAGAAAGACAACACTTTGAAATGAATGAAAATTGGTTTGTGAATCTGATGGTGGCACAAAGCAGGATGGAGCTGCTATCTAAGCCCTTTATGTGGCTTGTGTCCTTAGCAGAAGCTGAGTATGCCTCCAGGGATCAAAAATCCCTACAAATGGGAATTCCTTGGCCATCTATAAAGCTATGATTTTGTCATGGCAGCCACAGGAGCCGTGAATTTGAATTAACTCCATGAAATCTTACAAATGGATGGAGAAATACCTCTAATTCGGTGGATTCTTTCTTTTGTTTCCAAAAGATGGTGTCATGCCATGAGCTGATGGCAATTCAAATCAGAGGAGATATCACTCAGCAGGGAATTAGCTCTTGTAGCTGTGCCTGTGCCCAAGACATGCAGCCAAGTGGGGATGTGGAAGGAGTTGGGGTACGTGACCAAGGTCAGAATGAGATGTGGAAAATTTGAGCAAGAGCTCACCTTGGGCAGAGCAACATTTTGGCAACAGCAGATCAATGACGGTGCTGGCTATTAGCACCAATTAAAGAGAAAATAAAAATCAGAGCTCATGTCTGGCATTGCCAGGGCAATGTCACTGGTCACACCAGTGTGTGCTTTTCTGTATTTGAAAAATTACTGTGTTTGGTCAAATTCAGAGACTTCCGAGCGCAATTTCCAATTAAATATTTCAAACTCTCTTGAACCTTGGTGCTGCTGAAGCAGTGACTTTCCCATGGTGGCCGCTGCCCTCCAAGGTGCAGGCTGGTAACCATCAGCAGCGTTCTGGTGAGATGATGATGGGTATGAACTCACAGATGGCAGCTCCAGCTCAGGGTCACACGTCTACCAGCCTCTCTGCGGAGTAAATTAACACTTCCTTGCACTGTCAGTGAAAGATGTAGCTGTCTGTCTGTGCGTGTGTATGCGGCTCAGGCAGCTGTTCATGACATATTTTACCATTTAAAAGCATCTTTAAGCCACATGCCTCATTTGGTGTCATTCCAGGGACTTTCCCCACTCCTCTTACTTCTTCCATGACATAAGCTAAAATTTACTGCAGTGAACCTGTAGTCACATCATCTGCTGGGAACTCCTTTCTTCTCTATGTTTAAATGTCTCTTACGCAGTGTCACCAGTGTGGCAAACAACTGTGGGTTTCATTTTCAGCTTGCCTCTCTTCTGGGATTCCCAGCACCAGAGACAATGTTGCAACCTCTATGTCCCCCTGATCCTTCAGCAAGATCTCCCCTATTCCCACACAGCCCAAATGGAGTGAAGATTTCCCTTAGGGGAGCAGGATAGGGGCAGACTCATATTTATTTCAGAAAGAGGTTCTCGGCAAAGGCATGAAGTGGGGGCATGGTGGGACTTGTCATCCTCGCAGCAGAGCATCCCATCCCTAGGTAGGTGAAGTGAGGAGGCTAGGCTGGTGGTCAGATGCCCTGACAGAACATGTTGCCCACCTGAAGGGAAATTAAGGGGTTAAATAATGATGGATAAAACCATGCATGGCTCCTGGGCAGCCAAGGACACAGGAGTGGGTGTGCAGGAAGGAAGACTCGGCACTTGGCCCTTCTGGGAAGAACAACAACAGCATGGCCGTGTTTGAGCCCTTTAATCCACATCATTTTAATTTACAGCCATAGGGAGGAACCAATTAAAATATGTTTCCATTGCAGTGTAGGTAAGTGCATTGAAATATTGCCCTCTTACTCAAGGACCAGGTCTTGAATTCCTCGTTTAGTTTGTTTAGCCTTTCTTTGCTTGCCTCTGGTTCAGTTTGGCTTCCTGGTTGTCACATCAATTAATGTGTATAATCCTGTAAAGACTTGGCTAAAGCATTAATCAGAGTAACCTGATGGAAACGATGACTGATAGATGAATGACCTACAGGAGGACAAGGTGGACAAACTGCCCCACAAATGGCCAAGAGTGATGGGGAGGAAGGGAGATCCCCCTGCCGAGGGCAGGGAGACCCCATGGCCTGTGCAAAGAGGTGGGTGGAAGATAGTATGTCTTTGTTTTGAACTCCATATAAAAGGAAAGTGAGGAACCGGGTAAGCCTTGTACTGACGCAGCACAGTCTGCATGTCCTTGTGCAGGAGCAGATGTGTCAACACCTTGTCCCGTGGATCAGTATCGTATCAAGACCAGGTCCTGTCAACGGGGAGGCTGGCTACATTGCTGCCATCCTGCCGAGCCTGTGGCTGGCATCTAGGAGGCAAGACTTGCATTGGCCTCTCTGGACCAGCTTGGAGGTCTCTGAGGTGGCACCACTGGGACCTACCACAGAGGTAGCTCCGTGGCTGTACCTCCCAGGAGTGTGGCAGTGGCCTCAGCTGCTGCATTGTCCCCAATTCACCCTTTGCTTGTGATCCTTCAGAAGTGTCCTCACCATGTCGCTCTCCTTCCATGACCATGGCCTCCTCCAGCAGACACCTAGATCCTAGCAGCTTTCATGACCCAGCTTCCCAGCTTACCTCTCCTGCTTGGAAGGTCTACCCCATCTGCCTCTACCATGGAAGGAGTGAAAAGAAGGGAAGCAAAGATAGTACCTATGAAAGGAGGCAATTCTGGAAAGTCATCAGGTGGGGCAGAAGGTGGGCATTGCATTAAGGAGTGGTCTGTGCAATCATTACACAACTAAATTATGGCAACTCATTTGCACATGGGATAGGGAAGGAGGCAGCTCGTTTATCAAGCATGGGAACAACACACTGGACAATACGAGGAGAAGAGGCTAAAAATCACCTGAAAATGCAGGCAGCTGAAGTTTAAAACATTAACAAATTTGGCAATGTCTCCTGTTTAGCAAATCAGTAAGTATTGAAACAAAATGGGGCCAGAAGCTAATTATATGGAAATATTTCTACTTGCACATTTCACTGGAAGGCAGAGCAGAGAGTATAACTAATATATCTCCACAACTGACAGGAATATTAAGTTCTCTGTCATTTAGCTACCACGACTACCTTTCTCAGCATGCATTCTGTCCTAGTTCCTATTAAGGTGAGAGCAGAATCAAACTCATTAATTGTCTGCATTTTAGATATGATAAGAATTTAGTGGTTGGTGTTAATTAAACTACAAAACAACTCCTCTTGCTGCGGTGTGCATTCCAAGTTGGAGCAATTAATTCACTCACTTAAACTGATCAAGATTTAATTACCATCACTCTGTGCAATTACTCCATAATTAAAGTAATTTGGTTCATTCCACTCGCTGACAGTGTCATTGAACAGCCATTCACAGTACCAAAAGAAGTGATAATTAACTTAAAGAACAGCTCAAGGCAGTTTTACACAGACTTTTCATTATTCCTGAATATACCTATATAGGAGCGAGAAGCCTATCACGTAATACAGGTGCTTCCCTAGTAAAGGGTTTCAGATATTTTGTGTTCGCTTTTTTTCAGCCAGCACACTGTAGCAAACCCAATTTTGGGTAAGGCTCTGTAGTTGTCACCAGACAGCATGCCTTTTCATGCAGGCCAGCACAATAAAACCTGGATCCCTCCAGCAGTACAGACGTTCCCTGCTGGTTCCCAGAGACGACTCATTAGGAGAGAAATAAAATCTTCAATAAAAAGCTCCTTCCATCCAGATAACCCTGCCAGCTCTTAGATCTTGTCAAGTATCTCATGACAGAGCAAGTCCCCAGTCACTGGGACGAAGGGAAGGCAGTCTCAAGGTTTTTAACGATCAGTGTTCTCAGTTCCCAGGTTTGTTGACAATAGCTTGAAAGCTTGATGTACTCCAAAAACTGAGACCAAGTGAAGGCAAGTTAAAAAAAAAAAAAAAAAGCATGTGGCTCTGAAGCTCATGTTTGGAGAGTGGTAAAATCTGGCTCAGGAGATTTTTTATTTTTTTTTTAATTTATAGGGTTAAAGACACTACAAATAAAACCTGTTTGGCTTAGAGCTCACTATCTCCACAAAGCCTGACCTATTGCTGTTACCACCTATCAGCCCACCTGTTTCCCACTTCGCTCTGTGCAGCATCTTCACCTCCCATGGGACATCAATACTTTCAGCAGCTGCAAGCCCAGGCTGTGGGGGTGCTTCACGAGCTGCCCTTGGTCCTGGTGCAGGAGCATCGCTGGGCTATCAGTCAACCCATCTTCAATGGGTTTTCCTTGTGTAAGGCACAGAACGTAGAACAAATGCAGGGCTCGAGCACTCAAGAGTACTTTTGTCTGTAGCAATGTTGTGTTTAAAATAATGTTAAATATCTGGTCTAGGTGTTCATGGCACATCTGTTCAGAACTCAGTTCTGTGCTTAGTTTGTTCTAGAAAACAATTTTGCTGGTCGAATTACTCTTAAGAATTGGAAGTGAATATCGCTGCCTGTTTTCAGAAAAGGGTGTTCGTACTCAGAAGCACAAAGCTGGTACCAGAAACCTCTTTGCTGAGCCACCTTCTATGAGGCTGGACTTACTAAACCAGTCTAATCTTTCCCCATAACCTTGTGAAATGCCCGTGCCAAGTTCTCTGCGGGATGGGCAGAGAAACAGGCAGACATATCCATCTGTCCTTACTTTTGAAGGATGCTGGGGCTGGAGTGGCAAAGGCGACCTTCAACAGATTGTCCACCCATTTCAAAATTAAGCCTTCTTAGCCCACGCACAGAAATTCAGAATATGACCTGTGACAACCATTTGGACATGAAGTATGCAGTATTTGTGCTGATTTTTTTTCCCACCAAAAAAGTGATGTTAATATAATAAATCATCTCAAACAGGTGGAAGAAGCACACTAGCTATCCAGGGAGCTGTTCATGAGTATCAAATCAGTTGCTGGTATCAGCCTTTGCCAGGCTCTTGACTGTCTCCATCCAGGCAGACGTACAGGATGGATGATAATTTGTGAGAAGCAGGGGTCCAGTTTTTGTTAAAAGTACAGATTTCCTCCCCTGGAAAGAGAGAAACACCTCTGGAGAGCATCTTCTGCCATTCTGAGTGGGACTTAAAGTAGCTAGGATGTGTCATCTCCTCGAAGAGTCCATCTTTCCTCACCAGCATCACGGGGAAGCCAGGCCAGCTTGAGCTGACCAGGATGAATCCACCCCATGCTTTGATAGGACCATCTGTCCGTGCTCAGCCTCATCCTACAGCAAACACAACATCCTTGATTTTCTCATACATCTTAGGGGTGCCCTTCCCTGGGTGCAGAGATGGGTGTTGAGGTGAGTGGCCGTGGTGGCACTATGAGATGTACTTTCTTCCCGTGTAGCCTGTGCACATCCTCCTGGAGCACGCTTTCCCTTGTGGAGGTCCTCAAGTGTGTGCGTAATCTGCTCCAAGAGCACAAGGCATTGGAGGGCAGCGTCAGGTTTGGAGATCTTTCTTGTGAGAAGAGGTGAAAGGAGCTGGATTTCCACAAACGAGGAAGAAAACCGTCAAGGGTCTGCAGTTGCATCTAAACGCAGGTGTCCTTCCTTGGTCTGATGGGCAGTGTGGACCCCAAACATGCCAGGTTCAACTGATTGTGAATCCGCCTAGAGAAATGAAGTTTTGTAATTGTAGGGGCTGGCTGATTCTGGTGAGAGCAGTGGGAGGGAAACAAGGTGGTTTAAGCAGAGGGTGAGCAGCTAATAAAGGGGATTATGGTCCCTGGCTCTGTGTGGCAGCAGGTCGAGTGTGTCCCCACAGCCCTGCGACCCACTTTGGAAGTGGCAGGTGGCAGAGGCCATGCAACTCCTCTCTTTCTTGGTGCTTTTCCATCAGCCGTTAAAGCTGCCATTCTCAGCAATGTGAGACCTCAGAAAGCTGAGCTGGGCCACAAATTATTGCTGCACGTGCAGCATCCATAAAGCAGAACCTTTTGGTTGGGCTCCCAAATGCTTGTTAGCCTTCTGTGACTCAGCAGTGGCTAAGTTAATGTCAGCTCTGCCCAGGGGAAAAGCTTCAATATTTTTTTTTACTTAAAAAGAAAGAAAAAAAATCCCAAACATTATTTTTAAGCTCCTAAAAGAGCATTACAAAAGAATGAAGAGGAAGAAAAAAGAGACTGTGTAAAGATTGCTTACCAGAGTCCTTTTACAATAGTCAGCCACACAACAGAAATAGGTGGACGTTAATTCATGCTAACGTTGCACACCTAAATACCATTAATTCATCAAAACTAATAACATTAATTCCTTCAAAAATGAGATTAAAGACAGGCACCCCTTGCAGTCATAATCTGTGGCTGATGACACTAAAATGAAACCTCCAGTATACAAAGCTACCAGCAGAGCTTGCAGAATCTCATAAATTGCAGCTGGCAATACATAAATCCTCGAGACAATATATTTTCTGGGGAGTGGGTTTTTGCATGCCAATTGCCAGGCAAAAAGGAAAGCAAAGCTGTATAACTTCTCTCCCAACACAGGAGTTGTTTTCAAAGAAGCATGATGCCACTCGGACCAATGCTTACCTAAATCTGTCAGGCCAGAGCAGGATTTAGGGCACACATCCTAGGAACCATATTTGTTTAAAATTTGCAAACCCAGCTAGCAGAAACAAAGTATAACCCAGAGCTGGAGGTGCCCTGATTTTCTGGCAATGGGTACATGACTTTGGATGGATATCTGAAGAACTGGAAGAGGTCTTTAGCAGGACCTGCTGATGCCTCTGATGTGTGCTGAGATGGCGTTAGGGTGAAGAAGGGCTCAACGATACGTTGCTTTCTCTCCAGGGCTGCATCCAAAGGCAGCTGTAAGTCAGCTAAAAGCTTTCCTTTAGATTTCAGCAGGTTTGGGCCATTGGTGAGGTGGTGGATTCTGAAGTGGCGCACTCTTAAGGGTGGGCTTGGGTGGGGATGGGTGAGAAATATTAGCTAAGGTTAGCACAGCTCCTCTGTCTGAAAGCAAATGGAAATCTGAAGGGTTCAGTTCCTGTTCCCAGGGTCAGAGCTATCACCAGGATTCGCATCTGTCTGCTCACTTCCCGCGTCTTGCCCTCTGCCTCGTCCTGTCCCCAGAGGCATGGAGGGGAGAGTGTGCTCCACAGCCAGCTGCCCTGTCCTGTGTCCTGCCTGTCCCCTTCTCCCTCTGCTTACTCCTTGGTGGAGATGTCCCTTTGTCAAGGGAAGTGCTGACCAGGGCTCCTGAAACATCCTTTTGCTGCTTTTACTACTCATATTTCAAGTGCATCTACCTGATCCCAGTGCCCGGCTCAGCATCACCAGGGCCCTGTTTAGCACTGGTGTGACCCTGCCACTGAGGTCTGTCACACATCCTTGCCATTTTCTCTGTTGTACTCATCGCATTTTTCTTTTCATCCCAACTCAGGCAGAGGTTTTCACCTGCACCCAGCCGGATGGACTGTTAGAGCACAGCCTTTGCCCCAGGGCTACATTTGCCTGTGACTGCAACAGGGAGACTGCTGCCTGGAGGGGGACCGTGACAGTCAGCATGTGCCATGTCCAACACATCTCCAGGTGCTGGACCCACAGCTGCATGCTACCTGCAGCTGTGTCTGCACCAGTCTAGGACCCTCACGGACTCCGCTTGGAAATAACAGAGTCACGGGCAGGCCTGGGAGGGTGTTCACAAACTTGCCAATTCACAGATTTCTATGTATTGCACTCAGACATCTACAGACCATGGCCAGGTTGAGGGCAAGATCACCTGCTGCTGCTGGTGGCCAGAGACCCAGAGATGTGTGCAGGAGGCCCTGGGGTGCTGCTTGCACCACCGGCTTGCCTGGCAGCACTACCCAGGGCACGTGAAGGGTGGCGGCTGGTACTGCCAACCCTTTGAGGCAGCGCCAATGCATCCAAAACACCGGAGGTATTATTTCAGATTAAGCCCAGATTAAGCCCATTTAATTTTAACTCAGATTAAGCCCCTATTTAGAACCTGGCCCTGTTTCCGATGCAGCTGGGCTAACCCCCCCTACCCCCCGAGGGGCTATGATTCACCGGTGGCCACGTGTTGGGTACCACCCAGCCTCTCACCCCCCATCCTCTTAACACAGACGGGTTAAAACACAGAGTTACTAAAATTAGGCTTGTCTTGTGAAAATTTATTTAAGAGTAGAGCCACACGTGGCTTTTGGGGTGGGCTTTAATGCTTCGTGGCTTCAGGAGGGACCCCAATGCCTGCTGCAGTCCACGGGGGCTTCGGGCAGATGTGAGCACTAAGGAGCTGCGCTGGTTTAATCTCTAAATAATGATGGAAGTGCAAGTGTGTGTATTACTCCAAATGAATGTATCACCCACACATACTACGCTCTTTGCATATTTAATTACACAGCACTTTCTCCTGCCCTGCTTTTTAAGAAATACTCCACAATCCATCAATGCCTTTTAAAGAATAGCTGATTTCAATGAAATTTAGGGAAAGACGCATTCAGACAAGCTGGAAAACAGCAGTAGGGAGAACATAATCAATCTCACTCATTTTTTATTCCGATCTGTGTTACCAGGGTATCTGAAGGGTCTAAATCCAGAACAGACCCGGCTGTGCGAGGAAATACACAACCCCCAAGGCAGGAAAAAAAAATAAATCTCTGTTCTGAGATGTAACAGTGAAGTGCAGCATGCGAGGGATGCACATGACTGTCTACAGTGAAAGAACAAGATGCTTTTTCTTTGACTGAGAGCTACAAGTCTTCAAGGTTTCTTAAAAACCAGGCGCTACAGCAAAGGCAGGCTTTGCAGCATTTGATTTTTTATTTGATAGATTTGTGGAGTAGTTCTTATTCTAACTTGCCTGACACTGCCTTCATCCTAACCCTGCGTTGGGCTGTGATATTAGGTGACTGTGTGGTGTGGTTTCACTTCCTATTGACTGGTTATGTACTTCCCTCCCGCTAATCCCTTGTTAATGGACACTTTCTTTGAGCCAGCTGAGATCTGAGTTACGTTGTCTTTGTGCTTCTTGCAGATTTTATTACTTGGATATCTTTGTTTTCATTATTTTGAGATTTGGGGATTTTGTCTCTTTCCTTCAGATTGATTCACGCAGTTAGAGACAGGCTGGCCTCCCACGGCTCCTGTTTGCATTTGAGCCGGGAGCGGTGGGAGAGCAGCTTCTCGGCTGCAAATAGCACAGTCCCGCACTTCAGCCGCCAGAGCCGAGAGAAGACCTGCTTTTGGCTTCCACTGGAAAGCACCTCCTGCTCGCGAAACAAAAAGTAAAGCTATTCCACTGCTTCCCACACTCAACTGGGGTGCACTGGTGTTAACCGGACCCTGCTTGCAGGTGCACATCCAGCAAGCTTAGAAACTACCCACAGTGGCAGGGAGGTGGCAGCTTGAGTGGGCAGGAGCGGGGACCTCCCCAAATCTGGCTCCAAGATGCCGGGAGACCCTGAGAGGTTTTGAAATGTGGAGCCCGAAGGCTGATGGAGCATGGCTGGGTGCAAGCTGTCATGATGTGGGGAAGCCAACGGTGACATCCCTGGACACGGTACCCAAGGCAGTGAGGATACACATGCACGGCAGGTTCAAGGACATAACTCTGACCTTCAGAGGAGGAAAAAAAGCACAACCCATGGGGCAACAAGGAAGGATGCAGAGCCCAGACAGAGTCCCCCAGCAGCAGGATGAAGCAGGGCCCCTCCTCTGAGAGGGAAGTGAGAACTGGGAAAATCCAGGGTTGCAGTGGAGGGCAAGGACAGGCTCCGGTGGGAAAGCAGAGAGGTGGAGAACCAGCAAAGCCACTGGCAGAAGGGAGACACACAGAGACTCAATCTTCCCAATCAACTTTTCTCCATCTGACACAGCCCTGGGCAAGGAGCAGAGCTGTATGACCATTTTTTCATGTATATATGGTTTAGCCCTGTCATCCTTAGGACGGGCACTAAGCCGGTCCAGGGAGGAAAGGCAGAGCAGTTGGTGTGGGCGTAATTTGTGCAGTCCCTGGAGAGCTGAGGCTGCATGTGGGGACCAGACAGGCCGCTGAGGGCAGGTGGGAACCAAAGCAATGTTGCATCAGGTTTTCAAGACAAGGCAGGAAGGTGTTTTCCGATGCAGAAGTCAGAAACCTGCCCCAAGTTTCAGGAGGTGCGAGAAAAATAAAAACTCTTAAGAGTTCAGCCAAAGGGATGTGGTTTGTGGGTGACTCTCAGCTGGGGCAGCAGAGCCTGGTGCTGGTCGCAGTGGAGCTGTGGCCATGCTTTCTCTGGAGCTGAATGCCAAATGTGAAATGCCAGAGCCCGGGAAAGTTCTGGCACGTTTGATGTCCCCACTTTGTCTTCTTAGTGCCCTCTCCTCAAAAACATTGAAAACTAATCTGATATTTTGATGCTTCCTGATAAAAGTTACGTCTGTCAAAATGACCTTTTGGTTAAACAGCAATAGCTGGCATTAATCCTATTATTTCTTCATGATTATTATTTTTTTATCAATCCAACACAGCTGCCATTTCATCTTGCACTAAGTGAATTGAAGTTCTCAGCTGGGGCACGCCACGCGCTCAGATGTGTGAAATGCTGATAGCTGCAACATGAATCACCCCTCCTTTTCCCTCCCTGGGACCCCACACTTGACTCTAAGTCTACATTGAGATGGTCAGAAAAGCCAGCTCAGCATCAAGAAAAACAATCTTTTTCCAGATCGTGGATGCATCAGATGAAATTCATGATTATCTTTTGTGGTGCCCACAGCTTCTTGCAGCTGGGCGATGCGAGAACACCTGTTAACTTCTGCAAAAGGAAGCAATGTGATAGAATTGCTGACATCTTAAAAGAAATAACAAATGAATACAAGACAGTCCTATTCCAAGACTGATTTTAAGGCAGATAAAGACGAGGGCTAAAGCATTTCAAATCCAGTCCAACAAAGTCCTTAAGCACATGCTTTAAGGCAAGCAGAGGAATAATGCTATTGACTCAAAGGGGTTGTTTATCTGGTTATATTTATGAGGGCGCTTAAGAGCTTGGCTGGATCACGGTGTCAGGTGTGAGAAGCAAAACACCCTGCTCACCTCGGTAATGACCTCGGCACACACAACCAGTGGTGTCAGCTGCTCACAAGCTTCACAGGGAGATAACCCAAAGGAAAGTACAGCTGTGACAGAGTTAATTATAAGGGCAGCAAAGCCTGAATAGATGGCTGAGTGAGGTGGTGGGATCTCATAGGAAGTCTTTATGAGCCAGTTAGACAAACACCTGTTTGGTTTGGAGATCTCTGATCCCACCTGAGGGCCAGGCATTGATTAGGTGGCCTTTTGAGGTCCCTGCTAGCCTTAGTTTTGTTCCTGTAGAAGCAGAAGGTTGGATTCACAGGAGATGGTCCTGCTGAGCCCTGCCTCTATGCTGCCCTGACCATGGATAGACATGAGAATGGGCATGGGTATAAGCATGGGCATGGGGATGAAGATGGACAGGAGCAAGGAAGTTAAGTCTGAATGACCTCTGGGACCCACCTGATAATGGGTGCCTGGTGGTGGTGGTGGTAGCCTGTGCTGGGACTGGGAATGTCCCAGCCCACACAGCGAAGAAGTGACAGTTATTCACCAGAGCAGTTCCCTTCCTCAGGGCTTCTCAAAGACTTCATCTCCAGAGAGTTCAGCCAACAAAAGTCCCTTCTGCTCTTGCAACCCTGTTCCTGGACTCCAGAGAAACTGAGGCTGAAGCCCACTCCCAGGACCAGGGTGACAATCCTAGGAGAGGCCGAGCCTTAGAGGATCCCTCTGTATTTAGGAGATGGTGTCGGATGATGCCTAATTCTTCTGCAACTCTTCATTTGTCCTTTACAAGGTTCTGTGATTTAAGAACGTGTGTTAAATCTTCTGCAACAATCAATTCAAATATACAAGTTTGGCTATTCAAATTACTTTTCCAAAAGTACTTTAAAATGCATTAAGTTATTAATTGCCTGCTGGCACTTTAATCAAACGGGAAAATTGACATAGCCAGAGGCATGTATTTTTGTGGAAAGGAAATTTATTTAAGAAGAAACAGCGGCTCTTACTGCTTAATTTAAACTGAGAAAACTGTGGAAAATCAACTGCTATGGAAAATTAATAAAACATTTCCAGCTGCAAACAGTGACTAATTGTACAAGATGAAGACTGCCTGGAATTAATAACTTGCAATCTTCTGTGTGAAGAACCCCCTACCAGTTCAATTTACTGGGAGATTAAATTACTTCTAAGTTTGCCATATTAAAACAGAACATGAATAAAATGTTAGTGAAAGCACATCTATTATTTACTGTCTGTGATATGGATATAATTATTTCCAAACAACTACAATGTGACGTGACTGGCAATATTTAAATTATTTGCTAGTGAATGTAGTTATACCACCTTGGTTCCTATAAAAGCAGCCCAAATGGGTTTTTACAGACGACATATTCCTGCCACGGAGAATTATCTCCCCATCCTCTGCCCTGTGGTGCCCAGCATCCCCGTCTTACTGCTCTTTCAGCACCACCACCACCGCGCTTCCCCCACTGCCCCATGTCATATGAACTCCGTGCTTCCTTCGCTTTGCTCGACCTTTACAATTTTTTCCCCCTTTTTAAAGCTGACTGCACTGAATACCTGGTGCAAACAAGAGCTTTGGTGGTGGTAGAGCATAATGAAGTGAATGTTTTCCCTGCGTGCAAGGGCTCCTTGCTGAACCTGGTGCAGAAAGCTCACCTGTGGAGCCAGCAAACTCATGCTTACCTCTTTCAAAGCATGCCAAGTTCATGGGGTGCATAAGCCCATTTCAAGGCAGCAGAAAATAGGAAGGCAAAAAAGAAACAAATCAAGGTGAGAGGGTATTTGCTAAAACCCAAACAAAACCCAGGGGGATTCTGAAGCCACCTGAGAAGGAGCTGGATGTGGGAGAGCCTCGGAGGGTGGAGGAGTTGCCAGCCCTCAGGGACACCCACTGGGATGCGGTGCTATGGCCTCAGTGTGTTGATGGGTGATGAGATACTGCAAAGAAAGGGACTGTGTAAGTGTGGTTTAGGTGGAGTAAATTTTCAAAGCACCAAGTGAGCTGGGAATGAGGAGAGACCACCTGGAACATGTTTGGGGCTGATGTGGTTGACCACATGCCCACTGCCCTGCCATGAGATGCAAAACACTTCCAGGGCCTTAGGATAAAATTGAGATCCCCTAAAAACCTGCGAATTATAAAGTGTTGCAGAGAGAGGTCATGGGAGGATGTTAATGGGCTGTAGGGTGTCAGTCCGTGCTGCTCTGCTTGGAGAAGACAGGGAGAAGGGCTGTGTGGCAGCATCCCTGCTTTAGAGAGGGAAGACCGAGTCACGGAGCAACCTGGAACAGCCCATCTCCGGACATCAGGTGGGGCCATCATCTTGGGCATCTTGCAGTCACAGCCATGGCAGAGACACCCACTCCATGTCCCTCTCTATCCAGATGGTCACTAAAGGATGCTCAAGGTGACACTCCCAGAAAAGCCTCCCAGCTGCTCGGGGTTGTAAGGACACATCGAAGGGCTCTCAGGAAGTCATAAAAAGGGATGAGAGTGATGGTGCTGGATGAACTGCAGCAGGAATCACTCAACAACTCGTTCAAATAGAAATCATTTTTTTTACCATTAAACGGGACTGTCTTTAAAGCTTTGCACAGACATTGTTAACTACAAGTGCAATAAACCAAAGCTGTGTTGGAGAAGGACAGGACCAGCCACAATGTGCTATCCCAAAGCCCACCTCATCCCGTGGTCCCTTTCCAGTGCTCACCATTGTTAAGCATGGAGTTGTACCTTCACATCTTTTCCTCACCTCCAGTGGTCTGCCACACAACTGCTTCCAGCCACGAGTGGTCCTATGGACCTGCGTGTGTTCCTGCGGTTGCGATGAAGAGGTTCATAGCTTCATCATGGGTCCTGCAAGGAAGGGCTTCCTTGGCTACTTGGAAATGATGCCCTAACCTGTCTGAGGATCCTGCTAGCTTTGGCTTTATGAGACAAAATGAACACTGTACCTTCCTCTGCCATCCCAACTGTTTGAGACATCTGCCACCTCCCTCTTCTGCTGACAGTTTTCCAATGGGGAACTTTCTGGGATAGGACCTCAACAGGAACGACTTGCACTTGTGTTTAAAGGGATTTGGGCATGCTCCATGGAAATGTCTATACTGCAAAAAAGGGAAAGATGCTCTGTGGTACCTATGAGCATCCTTATTTGCCATTTATTAGTCCTAATCAGTCCTCCAGTGTCCTTCCCAGCTACAGGTGAGATGGTTGCTCCCACTCCCTGCTCAGGAAGCTCCCATTAGGAGGATGCTGAGCCCAAGCAGAAGGCCCTGCAGAAACAAGTCTGCTTGCTCCCAGATCTTGACATATTGGCAAAAAGCAGCTTGTGTTCAGAGACAGCCTTTTGCAACGTGCTTCCAAGGCCTGTGTACGATAATGAGCCTGATTATCATCCTTCTTCTCTGCCCACAGATAAATGAGTTATATCTCAGATCTGTAGGTTAATACAGAGGACTTGCATGGATGGAGATGGAGTTTCCCAAAGACACTTTCACATTTCAATAACTGAGCGTGTCACATTTAATTGCCATAGGCCTGTCACTGTGCAAACCTGGGGAACCTCTCCTCTTGATGTCAGCTTAGACTCAATTGCTTAATTGCATTACCTGGGTAATTAGATAGAAATATAGTAGCCCTGTGCTGCACGATAGTGAGGATCTGCTTCCTAACAGAATTAGCCTGGCTTTAATATGGAAAATCTGTACACACACGGGCACATGCAACTTAACCTGGCTGTAACCACACAGATTAGGCCCAGGAGCTTGTTCCATTAAAGCAGACAAAACCGGTACAAGTTTTGTTCCAAAAAGCCTCCTTTATGCTGTAGCTTGGTTCCCAGCAACTAGAGGTATCAGGGCCACCACACTCCCACCATGCAGCACTTTTGCAGGGTTGCCCAAGAACTCAGTCCAGCCCAGCGTGAGGTGCTCCAGATTTGGATACACCAGCCACAAAGGTGCATCTTAAGCTTTGTGGAATCATGGTGCCAGGTAGGGTTTGGGGTGTTACGGGCTTCCTCTGTGAGTTGTAGAGGAATTATAGAGGAATGAAGGCAGGTTAATTTACATTGATAGTATACAGCTGTGGGCTTGCTTCAGCGGCGGTGGGTTGGCTGAGGTGGATGATGTGCAGCTGTGGCTGGTTCCTGCTGAGTAGTTAAATAGCTCTAAGGGGTAGGGAAGGGAAGGAGTGGATGAAAAGAGACATGGGAGAAGCAGAGGGAGGAGAGAGAGCACCCAGGATGTAGGAGAGACAAGGAGGGGGCCTGGATGAGGAGAGGGTGGCTGGAAGAGGAGCCTGGAGAAGGAAGAATCCAGACACAGCAGAGGCAAGAAGCAGGGTGGACTGGCCTGAAGAGGATGAAGAAACAGCATGGACAGTAGATGAACTTTTGAAGCCTTGTGGGGGATCGGTGGCTGTGTCGGGACAAGGTGTGGGGAACTACTTACTGAAGCTAACCTGGTATGGGGTGGTAAAAGCCTTGTTGTAGCCAGTTAGTTTTGATAGTGCAGTGATAATTGGTGCCCCGTGTGAGGCTCAAACTCTGGACCTTCAGATTATGGGACTGAGTGTCATGAGCAGTGGCCAGTGGTGATGGCTGTGCCAGGGGATGGTTGAAGCTTTGAATGGTGATGGTGGTGCCCACTGTAGCAGAGACAGGCGAGGATAGCCCGAGATCCGGATCAGACACCGGGAGAGGTGAGCCATTGGGGGTAAAGAGAAGGAAGCCTGACCGCCGTAACTCAAACTGCAACAGTGAGTCATGCAGGTGTTTGGGGCCAGAGTCACAGCAGGTCCCCTGCAATGGTGGCAGGACCTGGAGAAGATGGAGGGAGCAGCATTGCAGGCAGCAGGACTTACTGCAACCATGACTTGTTGCCGCCATGCCTACTGCCCCTGTGCTTTTTCTCAGCTGGGGGGAGAATCAGCTTTGCTCTGGAGTGGGTTCAAGAACAAAAAGAAACCAATAATCTCTCTATGGCAGGGTACAAGTATCATAAAAGCCAGTGGCTGTAATGCTCACCTGGAGACTGGTGAGATCTGTTGGCCTGAAGGTCCCCTTTCCTCCCTGTACGTGCAGAACTGGGGACGTGCCCACAGCTGCACTTCCACTGACCAGGGGTCACCTGCACAGACGTTGGGCATGGTGTGACCAGTGAGGAGCAGGAGGAAAAAGGCATCTCTGTGCAGATGGTGGCTGGCATTTAAGGCTGGACGAGCCCCTTTTCCAGCCCTTACGCTGCTTTTCACCCCTGTCTGGGACAACCTGGTCTTTCTTTGCTTTGAAGGTCCCATTCCCCATCTCATCTCTGCCTGCACTTGTCCCACCTATTCCTCAACCATCACGTTTCTCTCTGACATGCCACCAACCCTCCCTTTCTCCCCTCCTTTTGTTGCTTTCCCCCCCCTTTCTTTTTTTTCTTTTCCCCCTTAAAGAGCGAACAAAACAAGAAAAAGCGGTGCCAAGCCGATCCTCTTAACCCAACGCTCTTACCCCGGGGAGGGCTCTGGCAGCACCAAAGCGTGCGGCAAAAACCCCCACGCATTTTGTCCTGTTTCTTCATAGCAACTCGAGCAAATTGAAAGCCACGGAGGGGTGTGCCCCCAGGCACTCGGTAAATCCACTTCCTTTGTCATAACAAGAACAAATCCCACCTTTGAAGTTTTTCCTTCTTGTTACAAGGGGAATGTCTTTTGTTTAATCCATTTTAGCCTTTAATGCCTGACCTGGATCAATCCTGTTGGGTAGATTACACACTACTCACGCCGACTTTAAATTACCCTACAGGGATTTTTGTTCTCCCCCCCCCCCCCCCCCCCCCCCCCGTGCCACCCCACCACAGTAGTGTGAGAATCTCAGCAATAATCGGCATTATGACTTTAGACCGTCACTCACTTTGAAGGAGGAGACTGTCCTTTAACAAAGGGGAGGGAGGGGGAGGACACCCTCAAATATCAAACAGATCTGATCAGCTTTGAGGTCTTTCAATCTCATATTCATACTGGATCTTTATTAGTTATGAAAATCAGTGCTGAACTTGGCTGGGCTCTGTGTCCTCCTCCTCCATTTCATGCTCCGTTCAGGACTGAATTCACTTGCCCTCTCAGCCTTCCCAGCGCTGATCTGGGGGAAAGACTGGGAAATACTTGCCTGGCACTGCTACAGACACATTGTCAAAGTGTCCATCACCCACACCACATCTGAACTGTACTGTCCTCCTCCATCCCATTGCTCACAGGAGTGGAAGAGGCTGAAAACTGCTGCCAGGAGGACTCAGATGGCCCCCCTTGATAACCCGGACACGTGTGTTGCTGCACGGAGGATAAATCTATACGTGAACCTGTGACCTCCATCTCATTAAACCTTACATTGAGACTTGCTGTAGAAAGAGGTGGCCCTCAGCTCTTGCCACCCTGTTATTTTACAAGAGAACCTGTAGCATGGACTTCCTTTGTTAGTAACTACTTATAGCAGATACGTCCCTGTCCTGAGGCCTTCTCCTGCTTGCAGCATCTCTGTTCTTCTACAGCATTGAAGCATTTGCTGTGCTATAGGTCTTGTTGGCAGGTTAACTTTGGCTTTGTTGCTCTTTGTTGTGGTTTAAGGCTAATCACCAGCCTTGTTCTCGAAGGGATACAAAGCATCAGGGCTCAGGCACATGCAGGGCTGCAGGGGACCTCCAGAGGTGGTTGCAAGGAGCATTTCCCAGTCCTCCCCAGCTGTGGCACCAGGATGAAGCTAACAAGGCTCCCATCAGCCTTGCTTTACTCCTTGTGGCCACGAAGTTGGTGCTGGGGAAAGTCTGAATGACCTAGTCCCTTCCCAGGAGCTCCCTATCCTGGAAAGCTCCAAGACAGAGGCTCCACATGTTCCCTTCATCATGTCATTGCTCTTTCAACTCACACCAGTTTTGCACTGAGTGCAGTGGTTGCTGCTCTGACCTTTCTCCAAGGAACAGGAGGGCCAACGCCTGCTCCAGCAGCAGGCTCATAGCCCATGTCCTCTCACTGGCCATGGGCCAGGATCAGTTCTGTTCCTCCTCTCTGGAGTCTCTCCAAGTTGCTTGCAATGTTTTGAACATGGTGCTTCCCCTCATGCCTGGTAGGGTTACATGAGGCAGAACCAGTCCCTGCCAGGGCTCACATCTTTATAATTAATCCCCAAATTAAATTTTTCTTTCATGTCACGTCAGCCTTAGGCTGCACTCAGCTCTGTTTTCACAACCCAGCCCCAATGCCACTGCTTCCCTGTCTGTTCTTCATTTCATACTCCGGTGTCAAATTTTTCCCTCCTATTGGTACCCAAAAGCCCTGGGCCTTGAGGACTTGTATCTGCTCATTTTGGACCTTGGTTCATCAGGATCATTTTGGATTCCGGTACAAAAGCTGTGGTCCCCAAGCTTCACAGCAGGCAGGTGTACCAGCTTGATGTCTCATCTGACCAAGCACGGGAAGGCAAATGGAAGAGCTTAAATGACCCAGATATGCCAAGGACATCTTGTATTGATGCCCTTGAAACCCCCCAAACCTCTTGAACAGCTGAGATGAGGCCAAGACAGAATTTGGCACTTCCCCATGAGAGGGGATAAAAGGGAGACTTGTCTACCTGCTGGGGTCCCAGTTAAGTAATAAGTTGTAAACAGATTCTGTGTCACTAAGCAGACACCTTTTAGGAGCTGGGAAAACTGGGGACATGAGGTCATTGAGGATGTGGGACTCCTATCAGAGACCAATGAATGCCAAAACAATATTTCACCAAACTTGGGTGACTCAGGGACATCTTCCATCCTCACCCCTCAAGCAGCCCACAGCAAGCACCAGCCAAGGTCACCCCAAGTACTCATCCCAAGAGGTGGGAACCATCTGCTCTTACCACCCCCATGGCCTCATTTGAGGACTTTGCAAACAGGAGGCACAAAATGCCCACCAGGATGCTGTTGCATCACGCTGTGGGAAAAAACAAAGAGTAGGACCATTTTACAGCAGAAATACGCCCCCCCCCCCCGGCTTAGAGTGGCCATGGGTTAGGGCACAAGACTTTCCATCCCCATTTCTGACAGCATCAGCCTGGGGGATAAAGTGGCTTTTCCTTGGCTTATTGTAGGACCAACCCCCAACGATGGAGGTGGCAGAGTATTTCAGCACGTGGAGCCAACAGCCAGCTCAGGAAGGGGCTCGTTAGCCCCCCGACATCCCTCAGGACAGTCGAGTAAGGAAACATCTTTCTACTTTTTATGAGATTGATATGATTTGAAATTAGTAACCCTCCGTTAGCTCTCCAAATAGCTCTGAATCATTAGGGTCAGTACATCTGCACTCCTCAAAATGAGCTTTTACCTGAATTAGCATCTCAGAAAGGCAGGACTCCCTTCCCTGGTTTGAATTCCAGCATCATGCTGCACATCAGGATGGTTTTAGTGGCCAATCCAAGCCCCGCATCCCAAATACATTCAGGGGAACCTGCTGGCTTGTTTAAAATGTTCTTTTTCTTTCCCATTCTTTACTAAATGCCTATTATATTAATGTTTAAAATCCATTTAAGTTCATCATGGGTGGCTTTGTGAAAGGACACCAGCTCCGTCATTGTAATTAGATGATTTATTGCCCTCTCGTGGTGACACACGCTAACTAGAGAAGCTGTGATTTAAATTGGATGATCCTTCCAAGAGTGTTTGAGTGAGAAATAAAGGGAGAATTATTAATACTATTAGAGAGCAGTAGCGTATACGTGCAAGGGATATACTATGCTAGGAGAGGGATTAGCCAAAACTTGCTGTTCTGCAGCTGAGCACTGCTTTCACGGGTGTCTGGCTTGATGTGGGACCAACAAGTCCCATCAGCCAGAGCTGTGAGCAGGGCAAGGTGCTGGCACAGTGATGGGCACATTGTTAAAAACCAAAGTGTTAGCCAAAATCGCTGGGTTTAGAGTGGTAAACCAAGGGGAAACCACTGCCCCAGGATCTGCTGCTCCAGCAGAGCCAGGTGTCCTGGCTCTGCCCCACAAAGGGGGCCATCTCTGCTGTCCCTCCTTTTCGGAGGCTGCCAGTCACAGGAATAAGTGAAGGCATTGAATATTTTTTTTTTTCAGTTGAAATCTTGGTTCCTCTCTTCTCCCCACTGATTAAAACACATTAAGTGCTACCTGGTTGACAGACCTTCTCTTCGAGCATGCAACCTTCCTCATCCCCACTCTTGGAAAAGCTAGATGACTTCCAAAGTTAGCCCACCACAAGACAATTCCTCATCAGTGTAAATGAATCTACATTGACATTTTTCACTGATTTAATTGAACTGCAATAATTTGGTATAGAAATCAAGTATAGACCTAGCCTGGAGCTGTTATTCAAATGCTTGGGTTAATACAGTGTAAACCCATGAGCACATCCTCTTACGATGGGGCTTAAATCTTTTAAGAGTGGCTTATATCAATCTAGTTTAAGTCAATTCCTCACTGAGTTAAGCTAAATTGAAAGAAGCACTCAGACCCCAAACACAGTGACCTAATCTTTTTGCACATAGCAATGGCTTCGGCCAGGTGCCTGTTGGCACGGTGGGACGGTGCAGGGTATGGGTGGCCTTGGCCAGACCCCGTGGAGCACCAGGGCAGAAATTTGATCCCTACTGCTCTTTGAAAACACAGCTACCCCCTCTCAAAGGTCTCCTTTGCTGGAGACCGTGTCCTGACCATGTCCTTGCAGAGGACGGGGGTCTCCAGTTCACCATGCCTTTGCAATGAGCTGTCATCTCCAAATCATTCACATCTGCTTTTCAAGTTTTGGAGAAAACCTCTAATCTTGGGCTGATCCAAAGCAAAGGGCAAAGCTAAAACCCAGTAAGTAATGGTTTCCTGGCAGGAGGTAACGGGTACAAAAGAAGTGCCAGAGACAGTGGATGGATGTCCTGTGACCACCAAATGCGTGTGTATGCAGATGGGGACTTCCCAGTGGTAAAAGAAAAATAAAGGAAAAAAAAACTTTCCTCCTACCTGGCCCAAAGCTTTGAGGCCACACGCTGGCTCCGTGCTCAACTGCACAAGCTTCGCCATCAAACTGGGGTCATGCTGGCTTGAAGGGGGCCCAGGAGCTCCCAATGGGAGCATTGTGACCTGTACAGAGGTAAACTTCTTTGTGGTAACTAAATAAAATCAAACCTTGACTTTTTGGCATAGTCACTACGAAGATCCTTGGTTGGGTCCCATCAGCACATGGGCCACCAACCCCGGATGTACTGGCACCCTTCATCTCTGCCCTCCGCACCACCCAGGACCCCCACCCTGGTGCTGAACAGCACCTTTCCAAAAGCCAGAGGCAACCCCAGATGTGGTGACCTCCAAATGCTGTGTTTGTGTTCAGCCATGCAGACCTCCTGCCCTCTGTGCTTTTTACCAACCAGCAGGAAGGAAACATAAAGGCACCGCTGGTGAAATCATCAAGATCTCTTGGAAGACCCTCAAGACATTAAACAGGCACCACTTTGAGGGTCTCTTTGGGCAGGACAAGAGCTGGGGTTTAATCCATTTCACATGAATGAAATTCACACTCATTTGGGCGAGTGATAATTGGGAATATGAAGCCATATGGAAAAAAATAACCCTCTGCAGAAGTGACACAGAGTAAGGAACCTGCCGCTGAGGACTTCAGTGAGTATGAAATAAATGAAAAGTCATTACAGGCAGCAACACTACTTAAATACAGAGATGAATGAACCCATCAGATCTGACTTTAAAAAACTCCTGGCTCCTTCTGCAGATTTCCCATCCAGCCCATCATCCCCAGCAGTCAAAGCAAACAACTCTTTCACCTCCGGGGCAGAAAAACACTGTGGGGCAGCAATTTCAGGAGGACCGTGGTGAGCTGGAGGGTGGTTTTCCTGCAAGTTTTGGGTGTGCTCAGCCAAAAGGACCAACCTGTAAACTAAAAAGTTTACACCCAGGTCTACCCTGCAGCCCTGCTCGGCTGCTCCCACTACTCACCGTTATCCATAAGGTTCCTTGGGCTGGCGCTTGGGAAAGGAGCATCATTTACCTGCAGAAACAGTACCTCTTAAAGAAAGGGGGTTATTCTTTTTCCGTCCTAAAAAGTGTCTTATGTGTTTTGTTTGGTTTTTTTTTTCCCGGGTGATGCTCTGCCATGGGCCGCAGGGTCCGGCCGTGCCGTGCCTGAGCCTCCCTGCGCCAGCCGGGCTTGGGCATTAGATGGCAGCAGCGCCCAGGGATGGAGGGCAGCCCCCGCCGCCCCTCCCCCCCCCAGCCGAGGGCCTGGGACCGACTTCGGGTCACTTCTGCAGACCAGAGGGTCTGGTTCGGGTGGTGCATCGCAGGCTGGCAGCGAATATCGGACATGGGCAGAGAAGATGAAAGTATTTCAAAAAGTAGCTTTGGGCTGTCGGCGTTACACTGGATGCATCGCTGACCGTGGCCTCTGGAGCATCTTTGGGATTCATCCCTAAGCACTCTACCCCCATCCCAGGCTGGAAGAGAAAGGGGTTGCCAGGAGCATGGGATGGTGCTGAGCACACGGGTGGTGGGGGCAGAAAGCTGGGCACGGCTCCCACAGGTTGTATCTCCACCAAGCTGTAAAGAGATGCAAGGTCACCTCCTTGCTCCACCCAAAGAAGTCACTTGCTGGGAAAAAACCACAGGGAAAATGTCCCTTTTTATAGGACAGATTAGGGCCAGCATTCAGTTTGGGGTGGTGGGGCACAGTGTGGGGGCATTGAGATACTCCACTGTAAGCCCGACTTTCGGAAGCAATTTGCAGGAGGAAAAGCGATGCTCCACCTCCAGACACGATTTCGGGCTAACCAGCCTGGGTCCCACAGCGTTCTGGTGTCACCAGCGCTGACACAACACAAGTCCCCTCATCCCCAGATATGCCAAGGCAGCAAAACGGGTAATTCTTTTAAACCAGCTCGGGAAAGAGAGATGCTCTGCAAAGACTCTGGTGTGAGTCCAGGAGTGGTGTTCAGGAGATGCTGGGGGTCCTTTTCCCCTGAGCCAGGTGCACAGCACCAGGACAATGAGCAGCCGCTGCTCTGTCGAAGCACTGGAGCATGGCCTGGTGGCTGAGAGCCGGCAGCAAAACTGCAGTGCAGTCCTCTGCCAACCAGTGCTTCCAGCCCCGTGCCTGACCCCACTGGGCAGGAGTCAGAAAGCAGCTGTTTAATGGGTATTTTCATAAACAATGATGTTTTCAGCCCCAGCTTGCTGGGTTTGTTCCCATCAGGCATAGACCGTTACTTTGCAAAAAAACTGGAGAAGGGAAAAAGGCTTCTTGGCTGTTTCTGCAGCAAATTCCTGGATGCACGAGGGGACTTGTAAGGCACAGTATTTAGTTTTTTATCTGACATACCCACTCGCTCGGTTCACATTGTCTTATCTACCATCCTGAAAAGAGCCCCAGAGAAAAACCCAGCTGAGAAATTAGCAATCAAGAGCTATTTTATCAGGTCTGTGTGACAAACACAGGGACAGAGAGCAGCATGTCCTTTGGCCCCTCAGAGATAGGGGTGCCTGGAAACCAAAGGGCTTTTTACAAAACAGGTCAGAAAGATGATGTGGCTTTAGAGGTTTTTATTCCTGGTACCACTTCTGTAAATGCCTGGTGCATCTGTACCCACACCCCGTGGGTTCAAGGCAGGTTCAAACCCTGGTAACCAGAGGGTGCTTGACCATGGAGTTACTATAGAAAGTCTTTGTTTCAGCAAAAAAAGGGATATTTTTTTTGTCTGAACCCTCAGCTGGGTTTGCTCCAGAGCCCAAGAAAAGATGCTGATCCCCAACTGCCTGCCATATTACCGGCTTGGCAGTACATGGGGCGACCCAGATGCTGCCCGCAGGCAGCATCACCCCAGATCTCTTCTCTGCAAATGTGAAGTCCTCATAGCAAAAAACCCCACCACAACAAACCACAGCAGACTGGACATCCTACAGAGAAAACCACAGATGAACTAGCCATGGTCTCCAAACCTGAGAAACAGCCCTTTCTCAGGCCAGGTTGGGGTCTGGCATGATGTGCTCCCACCCAATGCTGCACCTTGCAAAGTGAAAAACCAGCAAGCTGCAGATAGGCAAGTTCACCAGATCAATATCGTTATTCAGATTTATATTTTTTAAAAAAGAAAAAGATTGCTTATAACCTTCAGCTGTAACCTTTCTCTGTCCTGCTGATGAGATTCAGCAGCCTGCCTGCCAAGAAGGAGTTGCAGGCCTTGCCAAGCGCTATTGAGCAGCGTGCCCTCATGACTCAGGGGGATTTCGTGCCTTATCACATGTGCGCTGCAGTGATTTCCACCATCAAGGAGGGGAAGCAGGAGGTCACATTCACAAATGTTGTGAAAAAATCCTTAATTACTCCCCCAAGGGCTGTTTCGGAGCTACTGTAGGGCCAAACCCGAGATTGAAAAGGTTCATTAAGGAAGTTGGCAGGCAGATGTGCCCGAATCACAGAGCCGCAGTATGGTCGCTGACCTTAAAACAGGGAACCTGACCACCGTGTAACGAAAGTGGAGGATGGAAGAGCTTTAAACCAGCCCTTCTTGTCAAGCAGCCATAGCAGGGAAGATGCTGTCTTGAAATGCGGATTTTTTCCAGCTGCGGATTTTGCTCAGTGCAACATGCAGCAATGCCAAGAGAGGGCAGCCCAAGCCGCCACATCACCGCCTGGCTTTTCCCAGATCTGTACACCAAGCTATTAGGATGCTGTGAGCAAGCAGAAATAAAATTAAAAAAAATTAAAAAATAAGGGGGGTGTGGGGGGGTTGGGGGGGAAATAAAAGGCATTTCCAGTCCAAATCCTAGATGGATAAATGCTGGGAGAGAAAATACAGGGAGAAACCAGAAAGAGACCCCAACTTTTGAGGGATGGAGAGGCTGAAACCATAAGGTTGGAAACTGCCTGTGCGCAAGAATGTTTTAAAAGGTGCGAGGCTAGTCCATACCCCCCCTAACCAGGGACCATAAGGGGGTCCGTGTGCTGGAGGGAGGTGCCCCAATGCCACAGCTCCGTTTCACCCCCTGCGAGGGACATGAGCTGATAGCCCAGGGGTTTGAGGTGCTCCCAGGGGTTGAGGTGATCAAATGCTTTGTTTTCCAAATGTTTTAGGAAAAAAAAAGCATCTGGGGAAGTTTCCTACCCAGGGCATAAATCATGTTCATGTGCCCACAGGAGCGGGTCTCAGCTCTTGGAGCGGGGCAGTGATTTTTCATGTGGGGGCTGGGGTTTCTGTCTCCCCCGCGCCCGTAGCAGGCCCCTTCCGTGCAGAAAGAGGCAGCTTTGCACATTTCCAGAGTCTTTAATAAATAGTGACAACAAAACCTGCGGAGATAGGGTAATGGACCGTGTCAATGTGCAAACATGTCTTCAGGGCATTTCCACGCAAGGGGCTTTAGCTCAGCAGCCCTAATTGTGGGGCAGAAGCAGGTGGGGTGCATCACACTCCCCAGGCGATTCAAACTGTGGATTATTCCCAGCCCCGACCCAACACTGAGCTCCTTTCTTCCATTTCAATGCAGATTTGGGCAGTCTTAGAAATCAGACATGTGTGGCTCAGGGGAAGAGAATAACACCTCCCAGGCTATTGCTCCCAGAGGGTTTGGGGAAGGGTTTTATCCCTGTTTGTGGCACTGGATATTTTCCTTTCTGAAAGAGAACAAAACCGCAAGACTTTTTTTTTTTTCTCTTTTCTTTTTCTTTTCTTTTTTTTTTTCCCTTTTGCAGCACCCAGCTGAAGCTGGGCTACGTCCAAGTGAATGTTCGGAGATGGCTTAGGTGAAAATCCAGGACAAGATGAGGTTCTGCCCCTGAAGTATCTGAATTTTACATGGACAAAATGAATTAATCAGGAAGAAAAAGAATTACCCAGCAAATTCCCTTGATGTGTTGCACCAATTTAAAGCAATGTTAATGTTGATTTATTGATTTGGAAAGGTACTTACACTTATAAAAGCAGCAAGGGCTTGTCTATAGTGCCAATAATGTAACACTGACCTGCTGGCTGTAATCCTGTGAGTCCCTTATCAGCATGTAAAATTCATCATGTGAGAAGGATGCAAAGGGAAATAAAACCAGGAAACTTTATTTTTCCTGGGAAAAAAAAAAAAAAAAAGAAAAAAAAAAAGGAGGCTAATTCACATTTCCAGCAAAGGCCACAGTATTGTATAATGAGCCAACTATCCCGCAAAGAGCCAAGGAGTTAACTAGGCTGGAAATCAAAGCAGCAATCGGATGGAACAGCGAGACCACTGACACATCTGAGGCTCAGGGATCAGTTACTTGAACAACACCGTAAATCCCTCAGATATCTCCAGAAGCAAAAGATGGTTCCCCCAGGGATTCAGCTGGAAACAGATAATATTTCCCAGGCATTCCCAGCAGGAAAGGTGGGAGGCAAGGAGCAATTTATAGGGGCGAGAGATGATGCTTTAGGGCTGGCTGAATAAAAGCACAGAGCATCAGTGAATAAACGTGGAACAACCTTCCTTAAATCCAGAGGGTTTATGTGTGTGTTTAATGGCACCATTTGGTTTCTGAAAAGCCCCAAGGCATTAGGTCAGAGTTGCTCAGCGAAAAGACACTTTTCAGTAAGAAGGGCTTTTCGAGCATAGGTTTACTCAGAGCAGCTCAGCAAAGTGTGATCAAGCGAAAAAGGGTTTCGGGAGGAAAAAGGTTGAGAGATGCTGCATGCCAAGAGCCTGGAAGTGGCCATGGATGGACATCCCTGGGGACACCAGGGGACAGGGCTGGCCCTAGCTTTTTCCCAGGTCACCTCAGCTCCCTCTGCTTGGTAGCTTGTCCTGGAGATTCATCAATGGGACAGAGACAGGAGGAAAATCCCCTTACATAGCAAAGGCAAACCCATAATCTGCTCCAGGCTTGCTGTTAGGAGACATGTGGGAATAAAGACATTTTTCAGAATAGAATGCAGAAAATAAATAATTTCTCATGAATCCAGCATGGCCCAGGTCAAATAAGCAGTGCAGAAAGGACTGACTTGTCCAAGAAAATACATAGAACCTCCTCATAGTTTGCTCAAACTCCTCACCAGCTTTTCAAAGTTAAAGAAGGAATTGAGCTTCTTGCACAAATTCTGCCCCTGGGATTATTCCAGGCTGGACTAACCCAGAGAGGGTAGAAAAGCAAGAAAAAAGTCAGTTTTCTTGGCCAGGACATCCCCCTTCTGTGTCCCGTGGAGCTCCTGGATGAAGCCCTCATGTCCTCCCATGCCCAAATACATCCCTGGAGGATGGGGTACCATGTAGATAGCTGTAGGGGGAAAGAGGGCAGTTGCTCTCTCAGCAGACAAATTATCCGCAAATTGTACAAGCCACAGAGGTTGTTTCAGTAACTAAATGTTTAAAGCATCTAGTCTCTGGAGTGATGAGGATGAATATGGTTTGAAAAAATGGGATATTTGGGGAGGGGAGAGAACTTCTCCAGCATCTCTCTGGGGGCTGGGCCATAGGAACCCTCCAAAAGAGCCCCAGATAAGTAAGACATCATTAATAAATCAATGACAGGGAAATGAAAATGGAAGTAGATGTATCAGCGAGCTGATCAGGTCACAGATGAAAAATAGCACATCTGCTGCTGCTTTCAGTGCATTAACAAATAAGGCCACTGGCTCAGACACACTAATGCTTGGAATAATGAAGCTTCAAGACCGATTAGAGCATAAATCACTTTTTTAAAACATAGCCAGCCCCTCCCCAACCATCGGGGGACATATTTGCTGTATCCCACACGCTTCCCGGCAGCTGCCGGCTGATGTTGCAGACAACGCTGCTGCCCTGCTCTGCTCCCGGTTTCCATAGGGTTGGCTCCCAGAAGCTGAATGCACCGAGCCAGGGCTAATCCATACATTCAATCCACACCAGTGACCGCCTGCAACCTCCACACCAACCCACTCACCAGCTGGACAGGACCCAAGCACCTTCCCCTCTTCCTTTTCCCACTTGCATTGATTTGGGTGTTTATTTGGACTGAAAAGGGCAGCGACTGCAGGCTGCAAAATAATCTGCTCACTGTTACCAGCTTGAGTTTTGGGAAGGGAGACAAAGCAACTTTTCCCTTGTTACACAAAAAAGCAGAGTGCTGGGAGTAGCCCCAGCCTGACCCCCCAGGGTTTTCCTGGGACCTTGGGTTTGGGTGCTGGGGCACGAAGGCAAAAGCGCTGCAGGTGGACCCACACCACGTATCGCACACAGCAAACTGACACTGAACAGCCACAACTGTGTCATTCCTGCATTTTTCAGTCTTCTCCCTGTTCATGGTTCCCCGTCTCCCTGCTATCAATCACAGTGACACAGCCCAGCGCGGCACCCCAAAGGCTCTCACTCATCCATCAGCTCTGCACCAGCCATCCCACCGAAAACCAGCCTCCAGGCACATTTTGGGGACACAAACCCGGAGGTATCAGCACCATCCAGACACCCACACCACAACCCACAGATGCGGCTGGGGGGTCTCCCATCCCCACTGCTCCCCAGTTTCTCTCTGCACATTCCCACCTCCTCTGTCCCCTTCCCTGGACACCATGGTCACTCGCACGTAAACGAGGAGATCTATAAGCTAATCAAGCTACTTCCCCTGCAGGCTTGATAGAGAGACAGATCATTATTGGTGTTTCTATTTTTAAATATACGAGAAGTGCCTGGATATTACAGCAATAGGGTCATCCGTGTCCCTGGCTTCACTGAGTCATGACCCCCATTACCAACAACCGGGGTGTGTAAAGAGAGGTACAGCCTATACATGGAAATTCAGTATCCAAAATATCAATGGGAAGAAGTGGTTCTTCAGCCCCCAAGGACAAGTGGCCTGAACAACTGCTGAGGCTGTAAAAAAAATAAAGGGGGGGGGGGGGGGGGGGAAAGAAAAAAAGAAGTCCCAGGCTCCTAGCATGGAGACTATGGCATGGACCACTAAGCTGCATTGCCCTCCATCCATCTGGGGACATGCTGGGGCTGACCCTGGGGCTCATCCTGACACCGAGCTCCTCCGCTCAGCCCCAGAGCAACATTCCCCAAAGCGATTATTCTGCAACGGTGGCCACACTGCCTGCCTGTTAAAACCAGAGCAATCAGAGCTTGCTCTTCCAGCCTCGTTAAATCACATTTAAACGAGGGCAGTGCTCTGCTCAGGGTCGGGGGGAGCCGCGCTCTGCAGCCACACTCTGGATTATTGTAGGACAAGATTACAGAGCCATTACGATTTTATACGCCACCGCTATCCAATTACTTAAGTACAAATGCCTCTCCCGCATGCTGAATTGCAACCCCTTGTCCTACCAGCAAATACGATTCTCCAGGCTGATTGCTGTGTGTTGAAAGCGAACTGGAATTATCAGTTTGCAGGGAAGGCTGGAAGGGCCAACGCCGCTGCCAGATGGCGATGGGAGGATGCTGGGCTGGGGGTTTGCAAGGGGATGCTTTAAGATCAGGTGGCAGTGAAGAGCTGCTGGGGAATATCAGGGAGTTTCTGATCCTCAGCAAAGAAGTCTGCTCTTGCTGGGAGATGGTCTATTTATTCTGGTGGCAGCTGCCTCCGTTTGTATTCATATTAAAAAGCAAAGGACCAGCCAGCTACATTCATTCATTAGGAAAAGCAACGCGAAGGAGCCTGCTCAGGCTGTGATTACCTGTTTGCAAGGGATATTAATCACTGAAGCAAAAACTAATTATGTGGTTCGCTAGTTTTCCCTTTCCCTTTGATGACTCTGCCATGAAACTCCCAGACCTGATGGGCAGGGAGACACACTGTGCCATCGCAATGGCACAAAACATCTCCTCCTTCCAAAAAGGAAAGGTCCAAGTAATTTAGGATGAGCCTGGAATTGCTGAGGGAGCATCATGGGGTTTGTATGTCAAACCCAAACTTCGGCTGTGAGCGACCGGGAGATTTGCACCCAGAGCCCAACAGGGTTTGCACATCACGAGCCTCCTCCAAGTGAAGCCCCCACACGTTGGTGTGAGACATGGGGGTTGTGCAAGGGGGGTTGGGAGGGGGGAAGCCCCAGCTGAGCCCTGCACCCCTTTCCCACCGCTGGTTCCCCTTAGGGGGAACCCCTGAAATGTCGATGCATTGTCTGCAGAAATCAAAGGGAGTACAGCTTACACATACCCCAAAGGCAACAGTCCTGGCAGCCCTGCAGCAGCTGGGTGCACGCTCATGTTTTCAGAGGAAAAAAAGTAAAATTAACATTTTTTTTAAAGGTCATTACACACACCCATCCCAGGGTGATGTGACCGCACTTCTGAATTTTTAAAGGATGCACTTTCATGTTGGGAAGTGTTTCAAAATTCACATTTAAACCTAAAAAGAGCACCTTGGCTGTGCTTTCAAAAAATGTCTGTCCTTTGAGTATTCAAGACCCCTCTGCTTGCTTGGTGTGGCAGGGCAGTGTGCTTATGGTGGAGCCGGGGGCTGCTGCAGGGGAGCCTCAGCAAGGAAAGGGAAAGGGAAAAAAGAGAAGAAGGAAAAAGGGAAAGGAGAAAAGGGAAAAGAGAAAAAAAGGGAAACAAGAAAGGGAGGAAAAGGAGAAAATTAAAATTAAAAGGCAAAGAAGGAAAAGAGAAAGGAAAGTTCCAAACATGTCCAAAGAGGGGCAATGCAGCTGATGAAGGTTCTAGAGAACAAGTCTGATGAGGAGCGGCTGAGGGCACTGGTGATGTTTAGCCTGGAGAAGAGGAGGCTCGGGAGGGACCTTACTGCTCTCTACAGCTGCCTGAAAGGAGGTTGTGGTGAGGTGGGTGTCAGTCTCTTGACCCAGGTAACAAGCGATAGGACACGAGGAAATGGCCTCAAGTTGCACCAGGGGAGGTTTAGATTGGATATTGGGAAAAATTTTATCATCAAAAGAGTGGTCAAGCGTTGGAACAGGCTGCCCAGGGAGGTGGTGGAATCACTGTTTAACACTGTTTAAAAGCCGTGTAGATGTGGCACTTAGGGCCAGCATTTGGTGGTGGGCCTGGCAGGTCGCCCGATGATCTCAGAGGTCTTTTCCAACCTAAACGATTCTATGATTCTATGATTTTGGAATCCTGGAAGCAAGACAAGGATGGGAGCAGCAACAGGGACCGTGGGGGCTGAGCAGGAGCAGCATACCTCAAGTCACCTCTGAGCACTCGCCAAGGAGCAAACCAAGAGTGCCACTGATTAAGTGGGTTAATTTGCATCCCTAAATGATTATTTTATTGCAGCAGCATTCCTTGGCAAGGCACGGGCCCTGCCTCCACCGACTGCTCTCCAACCCGCCCATGACAGCGACAGCCTTCCCCCAAAGAGCTCCCAATCTAGGTCAGAGCCACGTTTTAAACGTCTTTTAATATTAAACAAAACTAAGGCACTGAGAATAACTCGTTGTGGGGGTGGGGAGTGGGGGAGGGCACCAGCTTTGTGGGAAAGGCAGCCTTGCAAAAAACATGGATAAAAGGCTCTAGTGCTACTGGGGTCTCAAACCTGGCAGAGCCCACAGCAATAACAATCTGCCTTGCTAATATTTGATGTATTGCTCAACGTCGTGCCGTATGATGGTGGTTTGGTGGCTGGAAAAACCCAAGAGTTTGCTTTCTGCTTGAGCTCCATGGGTTGAACAAGTGGTCTGTGTTTTCCCCAGCAAGGGAGGATGCAGAACCATCTCCCCAGGCGAAACTTAACGCAGCTCCTTTTCCATTAATAGAAGTGCTATGGGTCTGGCACTGCCAAACCTCCAGGCATTGCAGGCGGGATGAATCCGTGTGTCTCCAGAGAGCACATGGGATTTGGGGAGCATTGACCATGGGGAAAAGCAGCTGTGCCCTGCATCCACAAGCAATTGCTCTGAAATTGCCATGGAGGGGCTGCTGGTGAGCGTGGTCAGGGTGCCCAAGGTTGGGGTCTCTGAGGCTGGGGTTTGTGAAGGACTTCAGCCGCCTTTGTCTCTGCGTGCCCACTCTCTTCCATTTCAGCTGCGAAAGCACCTGTCGAAAGGGGTTTCAGACCCGATAAATCCAACCTCAATTTAGTGCCTGTTACACTTGCAGGGAGAAGGACGCCCCTGTCCAGAAAAATGCACTTGCTGATTTTCATCCTTTTGATTTATAGAGCTTCTAGTTTAAGAGATGTTCCTCTCCTCTCCAAACGAAGCAGACGCCGACAGCTCCATCCATCACCCAGGCTGTCAGAAGCCCAGTGCTTTAAATAAGCTATTAAATAGAGATCTAGCTGGTTAACAGTCATAACAGACCAGAAATCAGAGAGTTTACTGACTTCAGTGCCCAATGAAATTAATTTCCTTTTAATGACCAGGGACTGAAGGGAGAGATCGCTCTGGTCTGGGAGGTGCAAAGATATTTCCGACCCTGGAGGTGGCTGGAGCATCAGCTCTAAGCACGTGGCTGTGCTTGCTCTGAAGGGGGAATCTGTCTTCGTTACTGATGGTAAAGCCTAATTAACAGCCTGAAACATCCACAGTGCTTGGCTGGCTGAAGGAGGTGGCAGCACTTTCCCTGGCAGCCCTTGGGGACCCCTCTGTGACCCATCAGGGATGTGCTAGGATGAGAAACAGGTATAAATTGAAATGAGATGTGTACAACTTACTGACTTTAAATCACTTTTGTTATGTATGAACATTACCTATTCTGCTTTTTGTCTCCCTAAAATACATGTTCATTACTTATGAGTGTTGCAACAGATGCTAAAGATAGAAGTTTTCTTGTATAATTAACCCTTGAACTTGTTTCGGTAAGCCTTGAAATCACAGTGCTAAAACAATAAGTGCTGTTATCCAAGTTTATTGCATATGCATGACTAAAGAAAGAAACATGATCTAAGTGTTATTATCTAAAGAAAAGTCCTACAAAGACTGAAATGGAACGTAGTCACTGTAATTATCTAAAAGGAAGTCTATTACTGTATGATAAAACTGTCAAAATAATGATGGGGACTCCTACAAATCATGCAGAAGATCAATAAAGCTAATCCTGTGGTACAGCCTGAGAATTTAAAAGTTGTATTTCGACCTTAATTCACAATGGAGGCATTAAAAACATATTTAATAAATGGGTTATAGTACTTCTCCTTAATTAAAAATTAGAACTATTCCTGTTGGGCTGGGACCATGGTGGGGCTGGGTCCTGCTGCGCTCTGCCCAGCAAAGCCCATAGCATCCCAAAAGCAACCAACATCGTCGGCAATGTAACATATTCCTCAGTGGTTTGTTTTTCTCCCAGCTCCCTGCAGGAAAATCCCAGCACTTTGTCTTTTTTAGTGAGCCTGGCGTCCTTGTCATCTTTTCCCTTTTGATTTCCACCAGCCCATTTCATCCCTTCCCACCCCACCATCTGTCTTGTCCACCTTCGCTCCCTAATCCAATCTCCCTGCTCGTATCACCTTGCCTCCGCGCCGCGGCTGATTTATTTTGGAGCAGCGGGGTTCTGCGCTGGGTGGGTTGGGACACCTGGAAACTGGCTCGGATTTAATTTCCAGACCTGGGAGGGGAGCCAGGGAGATTTTCTGGACATGTCCAGTAGGAATAGCTCCATAGGCTCCGCTGAGGCAGACCCCAAGGGGGAGATTGGGACCGCAGCCACGTCCCCATGGTTTTGCCCCTGCATAATTAATGGCCACCAATGCCTTCAGGGAAAAGCTGCTCTAAACTCCCTGCTTGGCTTTAAGCTGCCCACCAAAACAAGCTGCTTTGCCTTTATGGCATTTTTTCTACTCGAGACTGGCCGGTAGGCTTTGGTTCCCAGCCATTAAGACACTGCATTTCAGCAGCAGAGACAGCTCGCTCGCTGCTCAGTGAATATTTCATTTCTGCAGAGCAGCAAAGCCCCACTCAGTCTGGTCCTGTTGGCCACAGCTACATGTGTATCAGGAGAGGGATGCCATCGCCCCACAGCTAAATACACAAGTGGTGCCAAGTCCCCAGCCCACCTACCCTCCCCCCGACCCCGAGGTTGGCTTTCATGGGCATAGATCCACAAAAGGTCTTTATCTCAGCAGAACCATGAGGGTCTGCAACCTCCGTTCCCAGCCTGGCAGGAGGTGGAGGGCACAGTGCTGCGGGATGCTGCCTCCCCCGGGGACTACATGTGTGGGAAAGCCCTCGTGTCCCTTCCCCAGGAACCTGCCATGCTGCAGCAGGGATGCAGGAGCACACCAGGCTGCAGAGGTGGTGCCAATACAAATTCATTAAGCTCAGAAGAGGCTGGTTTTGGCAACCAGCAAGGGGCTGCGTCATCTCCCAGTTGCTCCCTTGCACTGCCATCGGGGCACGGCCACCCTCAGCCACTCCCCTCCCTCACGGGGGCAAGGCCACAGTGACCACAGGTGAGGCTGGTGGCTGAGCCCCTCTTCAGGAAGGATTTCTGCCTTCAGATGAATTTATGAAGTATCACTGCCGTGAGCAGACACCCTGCAGAAGGGCACGGCCAAGGGACCCCTCCTGCATGCTGACCCCATGGGCAAGGTACAGTCGTGCCACAGCCAGGGACCATCTCTCGCTCTCAGAGCAGTCTCCATCCCCATCAAACCAACTGCCTTGAAAGGCATCCAGGGCTTACACCATCACTTGCACCAAAACCAGAGCCCTGCCAGAGCTGCTTACCTCCAAGAGCTGTCCCTCCATGGAGCAGCAGCTGCTTTGTGATCAGTTTAAATGCATAAATTGTTCCTGGGGATTTTCCCACTTGTGCAGGCAGGAGCAGTCGAGGTTCCTGAAATCCCACCTGCCAGGGCAAAGCTGAACACCGTGATCCCTGCGAAAAGAAGTGGTGAAACTGAGGACCAGGAAAAATTGGGGAGGAAGGAAATTGCCAGGTCTGCAGTGGTAAACTCACCCTCCCTTTGCCCAGTGTTGGGAAACAACATTTGTTAATACGTGAATTGGCTCCCTCTCAGCATTAATTACATCGTTATCTATTGCGTGCTTCCTTGGCGGCTGGTTTTGCAGCGAGCGAGGGAAGTCATGTCCTTGCTGAAATTAAACGAGACACAAGGCCCTCGCTCGTCTTGAAATGAGTTTGCAAACAGGGATTTTGCAGGCATTTGCTCTCATCCAGGTAATGCTTCTGGGCAAAGAGTCAAGCCCAGACCTGCTGTCTCACAGCATCGTTTCAGTCCCTTTAATACCCAAAAAAGTAGTTTTTCTCCCTCTGCTCCCACCACCACTTGTTCCCCTCCTGTACACAACTGACACCATCCTGCAAACACACACAGCCAGACGTCATGGAGTTTGTTGGGATTAAAACCAGCCTGCAAAGAAAAAGAAGAGGGTTGGTTTAATTTGGATGGGTTCCCGGGAAGGTTTGCAGCTGCATGAGGAGGCTGGTGATGGGCAGCGGCACAGGTCAAAGCCAGCTCTGCTGGGCTTAGGTCAAAGGAATTACAGAAGTACAGCTGGATTTACCCTAGTGCTAAAGCTCACCCAAGATTAGGGAAAAAATAAGATGTGAGGATAATCCAAGTCTACCAATATTTCTCATTCTAACTATGGAAATCTAATTATATAGAGCAGGAGCATCACAGGCACCTGGGCAGCATCCTGCCCTTTCCCATCTCTGTGGGACCTTCTGCCAGAGGAGACATGGAGTAAGCTGTTCTCAGGGGCTACTCCTTGCTCTGCTGTTTGCTCCATCAAAAAAGGAAAAAAGAAAATAATAATAATAAAAAAATCAAGGTCGCAGCATGAGGGCAAATGGTTCCTTTTGGGCAAGGAGACGAGGCGAAGAGAGGGGTCATGTGCGGTGATGGGGAGCGCACCCGGCACCGAGGGAAGTTCAGCCAGACAGTGATGAATGGGCAGGACGATGAAAAGATACAGCCGTATTTATTACCACCGGTCATTTCTGACAGCAGAATGTTAATAAGAATACTAATAGTCAATATTTCTTCGGGAGAGGCTTCATCCATTTTTAGCAGCCTGCTGGAGCACAGTAGATGAGTTTCTTATGGGCCGTTTCTTGCAGCTGCCGACATGATGTGATGAAATCTGAGCTTCTCGAGCTACGGTACAGTGCAGTGGCACAACTTTATTGGGCTTTCAGAAATCCAATTTTACTGTGTCCAATATTGTGAGTTGATTAAACCTGATTTGAATCGACAAACATCTGCGAGGGTGGGCGGTAGCTTACTGTGAAAAAAGGGAGAGAGTTTAATAAACAGGCTTGGGAGATAAAAATCTTTTATTCCAATAAAACTCCTGTGTCAGAAAGCTGATGGTAGCATGAAGACTGAGAGAGAGAGAGCGAGAGAGAGAGAGAAAGATGTCTCCAAGCCAGTGAAGACTCAAAGATACTGAGAGTACAAGAGATTAAAATGGAAAAGCAGGCACAAAAGCAGTATCTGGGAGCAGGACTCGTGGGCAGAGTTTGGGGACGAGATGCAGAGCAGGGGGTGCTGCAGGGAAGTCCCCACCAGCACTGACTCAAGCGGCATGCCCGTATTTCTGTGTGGTCAGGAAAGGTTGGTCCTGGGAGGGAACAGCCTCTTTTGTGCTCAGGACAAGATCAACCTTTCCTTCCACCTGCAAAATCCCCACTGGGCTCAAAAATGGGCTGCTTTTTTGGTTTAAGGTGATGCACCACAACACCCAAGGCACAGCCAATGCTGTGGAAGAGCCTGGGATGGCAAGAGGGAAATGCAGATGCCCTCAGCTCCTGTCCTTCATCCTGCCTCCCTCAAGGTTTGGATGCAGCTCTCGGGGTGCTGGGCATTAAATCCCATCTCCAAAACCCAGCTCATCTCCCACCTCCTTCCCAGTGCAGCTGCGTGGTATCAGAAAATTGTGCACCTCCCCCAGACATGCCCTCCTTGGTCCCCAGGAGAGGATGGGGTGTGCAGCCACCCCTCACCGCAGCCCCTGTACCCCTGCATCAGTCCTAAAAACCTTTGGTACTGCAGGTTAAACCACCTCAGCTGGGAAGATCCCCAGCCAGCTCCTGCCTCACATTCAAACTCCCCTTCCAATAAACCCAGAAATCCTTCACCACTCAGAGCCTTGCCTGCATATTAACCAGCAGCAGTTGGTGCACTATAAATTCCCCGCATCCCTCTCCGGTAGAGCCATTCAGCGCTGTCAGAGCTGTATATAAAACCTTCCCCCATGATTTAGATGGAGGGGGAGATTAAACACGAACTGAGCGCTCTGCAATTGAGGCTCTTTCAACAGCTGCCTGAAAACTGCGGGGTCCTGGTGAGCCCCTGCTCTGCATCACTCACACCTCGAAAACCTCCCGAGGATGGGAAATCAGGACTGTGCTGTGCCGAGCCATGGCACGGGGCTGAACCCATGAAGTGCTGTACCTGGAGGCAAGGAAGGAGCAGATCAGAGCCCTAGCTCCTGCCAAAGCCTGGCAAAGGGCAGGTTTTACTGCCCTGCAAAAATATATTGTCCTGTCCTCTGCAGCCATGGGAGTCCTTATTATTCAGCCTGCGTCCGTGCCGATGGCTCTCTCCCAGGCAGCTAAAGATCACAGCCAGGGCTGCTTGAGACCGTCGCTGTGACTTTTTTCATAAAGAACATGTTGTCAAAAACCTACAGGCTTTTTGCAAAAGGTTTGAAAGAATTTTACAGCTGGGGAGCGAAGATACAAGCTGTTATTCCTGATCATCTTAGAGAGACAACGGGCAGATACTGACACAATCTCCAAGATGATGCTTGTGGCTGTTCGAACAAAAGCAGAGTGCAAACTTCAACCAGTGTCTCCTATCGGGCCACCAAACATTTGGCTTTCCCCAAATTTCTCTGGTTTGAACAAAGAGGCAGCATTTGGCTGTTCCCCAGGTCTCAATCTCCAGGACTGGGGCATCCCACACAAGTCCCCCTCAGTGTGTTTGGTAAGAAAGCATTTTGTGGGTGCATGGGGGTGTGTGGGTGTCCCATCCCCCCAGTGCCTGGCAGACAGGTGCATCTGCCCCCACCCAGTAGGCCCAGCACATCTCAGCCCAGCTGCCTGCAATCCCACCTCTGCTCAAATTATAATTAAATGGGAACATTAAGTACTTTGCACCAACCGCAAACATCCTGGTTGTGTTGGATTTTGGTCTCTTTTGAAAAAGCACATTTTGGTCTCTTTAACACAAGCAGATAAGGCAAAGCTCAGTATTTGCTATAAAACTTGCTTCCCAAGCCGCATGCATCCCTTGCCATGCGGCTCCCTGCCATGGCTGGCTCCCATCCAGCCCAGCAGCTGCATCTGGGCAGCTACCGAGGAACCCAGGGTAGCATCATGCTGCAGCTTCTCATTTGATAAATGTTACGTTATCACATGCCCTCTACATAAGACACCCAGACACCCATCGCCTTTCCTTCACTGCCTCCGGCCGATGAACTCATGTGTCATGTGAGGCACAGGGGCAGCTTTGCTCAGCATCCCTGGTCCCCTGAGCTGTTTTTCATTTGTCCTTGACAGCCAAAGCAAAACAGCAACATTGTTCTGGGAGCTGGGGGTCATTTATACAGCCGTGACTCTGAGTCTGGAAAAGGTGATCAGTGCAAGCACTTTTCATCAACCCCTCCCCACCTTTCCCCTTGGCTGGGCGGGAGCAGGGCCACACACCCAAACAGGTGGACCAACCCCTAGGGAAAGAGATTATGGATGCAGGCTCCACCTCAGCCTCACACTTGTTTTATTGCCCTCGTGGCTATCATAACCTAAACATGCAAAAGGGTCAGCCTGTCCCTCCTTTTCCATCCTCCCCCACCCATTTCCCTCAACATCATATTTTCCCTCTATCACTTCCAGCTCTCTCCCCTTCTCCCACAAAATCAGGAGCATTTCCAAAGCCATCAGCCCAGGAGGTTGGCCTCAGCAGGCTTTGATATGCACAGATGCCTAGTTCATTGCAACATGCGCATCCCCTGTGAGTGCATCCACCCGTGTCAGAGCACCCACACCAACATGAAACAGCAGCAGTTATTGCCAGGACCTAAACCCCACAGCTTTGGCAGGGTTAAATGTACATGTGCAAACCCTCCCCGTCGCATTGGCACCGTGGGTGTCCGAGTTATAGCAACAGGGATAACACAGATGAACCACACAAAAATCCCACTTGGGCTTATGCTTCACTGAAGCATCTCGGGATGCAGGCAGGCAGAAGCAAGCAGCACAGGGCTGCCCTGAGCTGCCGGCTAAGGGGATCGCTCCCCCAAAACCCACACAGGTGTTTAACAGCCCCAGGTCTATGTGTGATTTTTAAGCATTTATAGAATGAATGCATTTTATGCCAGGACAACTCAGAGCAATGACCCGTCTCCAGGGCAAACAGCTGGCAAAAGGCATTTTCAACCTGATTTCTCAAACCAGCTATGCCTTCCTCAGTGGCTGGTAGCTGAGACATGGAAATCTCAAAACTGGATACCCCCTATGCCCCACACCGCCCCCCATTTTCTATAAGATGAGGATTGAGCAAAACCTTTAATTTCTCAGGGATGAAGTTACACATTGGTATTATCATTTTGCTGATTTAAGTGTTGTGTTTCAGAGAGTCTGTACTCAAATCGCTGACAGGGAAGGGAAAATTAAATGAATCTCTAAAAATTTTTACCGCAAGTGCTCCAGGGCTCAGGTTTTTCGCCTCATCTGAGAACCAGCCCCATCCAAACACATCAGGTTTTCCTGGGAAAGCTGCATCTTTCCACACACCAGTGAGCCAGCAGCCCCAGCGCTTTGCAGCAACCCCAGATCCCTGCAGAAAACAGAGATTTTGCCTGCCAGGGAGAATAAGGAGGGAAATGACACAATTAACAGCTCTTCTGGAGAGAAGGAGCTGTCCTTATTTGAGGAACTGAAAGGCATCCCTGGCTCCAGCATGGGTGCGGGATCGTACCGTACCAGACACTGCTCGCCTGTGGCCAAAATCCCTGCCCTGAAAAGCAGCATCCCCCTCCCCTTCAACATCCCCCTCTTTGCTGAGTTCCACCCACACAAGAGGTCACTCGGTTCATTTTTTTTGGTGTTTGTTCCCTTATTCTATTTTCCTGTCCCCAGATCCCTCTGCATTTTAAAGCCAAATCAAAGCCCTGGTTTAGTTTGTGTTTTGTTGGGTCTTTTTTTTTTTTTTTTTTTTAATTAGTCATAATTAAGTGATTCTTGGCAGGGAAAAGCATGGAAACAGTGTTATCCCACAGACAGGAATTCAGCTAGGCATTTCCTCTTAGCCTCCTAGCCCTAAATACATCTGGAAAAATGTATAATCACTTTATTTATTACAGCAAGTATTTCCTTGCAAAATACAGCCCTCTTGCAGCACCCCAGGACCTTTATCGCAACAGCCTCCAGCAGGACCTTGAGCTGTGCCTTTGTTTCACTATTTGTTGAGTTCCACTTTTTCTCCTGCCAAAGTCACCAGGAAAAACCCTATGGATTTTTTTTGGGGGGGTCTATTTTTCAGTGCATTGGCTGGTGCCAGACAGTGAGAGCATCACCTACACAGCACTAAATATTGTGGGAGCTGAACATCTGCTGAAAGCTTAGCGGTTGTGGCCACCGTCTGCATCATGCTGATGCTCCTCTGTGAGTTACAGTGTGGCCGTGACAAAGCCTGAGCAGCCCTCACTGTAAAAGCAAAGTGGCTTTGGCAAGGGCAGGAAAACAGTAAATCTCTGATGAAAATAACTAGGTGCATCTCTTCTGTCCGGGCAGAAGCTAGGGATGCTCAGATGCTGCATCTGAACTTTGCTTGAGCAGTGCGATGGCTCTGGCTGAGTGATGATGCTTTGACGGCCTTGCAGCATCTCAGATGCTGTGGTGCCGCATCTGGGGCTGTCTGGGAGCCTGGTTTCTCTCTAGGTGGGTGCAATGGAATTTGGTAACAGTGTGGTGGCAGAGTACGTTGGAAAGCCTCCACTAGCACGGGCTCCAGGGCACACAGCGCGCGCAGCAACCATGCAATGTAAGGGTGGTCCCCCACAGTGACTTAACCATGCTGCATCCCCGTGTCGCTCACTGAGCAGCTCAAAGCTGCCCTGGTATGAGCTTTGCAAACCAGCAGAGCATACAGAGAGGGAAGAAGCACGAAATCACCGAGTGTCCCATGCACAAGCCAAGTCTTCATGGACTCCAACAGCCACAAGCCCTCTTGCAGCCTTACACCTACCTGTGGCCCCAACATCTGGCCTCTGCAGACACTACGGTCTTCATACACTCATGTTAGTTGTTTAACCTTAAAAAGAAAAAATAAATTTTAAAGTTCACTAGCGATGCTTTTAGCTGTATCTCTACCAGCAGCTTAATTCTGACAAGAGTTTACATGACAAACACCATGCACAGGGATGATACCCACAGCTGCATCCCACACCAGCCCCAGGACATGTGTCAGACACAAAACCTGGCGATACGGAAGGAAACAAGGAAATCAGCCTGATCATCAGCAATCTCCTCTAGCCCTTCCTTTTTGTTAAGGCCTGCCTGCAGTCTTGGGTCTCCAAAGCAGCAAACCCACCCTTTGAAAGCAACAGCATCCTTCCCCCATGCTCCAGAGGGGAAATAAACCCCAAGATTGCTCTTTTCTCACATCTCACAGCATTTTAGGAAGACCACCTAGGTCTCCTGGGGCAAGTAAGGATTCAGCCAAGTCTAAACCAGCCCCAGCATCCCCTTTCCAAGCTCAGGACTGTCACCCAGAAATGCTCAAAGGACTGATGGAGCAGGTTTAATAGGATGGCTGCTTCCCAAAACCCTAGTGCATCTCAGGGAAACATCACCCTCTGGCTAAACCCCCAAAACTAAAGAAACTGAGCTCATGTAACTCAAACGTCCTGCCAGGCTGAGTTGCTTTGAGCTCATCACGTTTTCAGCTTTGCGCTCGAGTTTAGCTCCACTTCTCCAAATAAGCTCAAGGAAAAGCCTGTATCCAGGACTGTCAGCTCTAAATATTCATAAGTCATGAGACTGGCTTCAAAGTCGGCAGATTTTTTAGAAACTCACTCATACATTGCTATTATTCAAAATTGTCTTAATTTTTTCTTCTTTTTTTTTTTTTTCTTAATGTTCTATATTTGGCTTTCTTTTGATGTATCTTCTCTTCGGGTTTGTTTCTCCCTGCAACCATATGGGTTTTAAAAAAGAAAAAGAAAAGATAGCTGCAATTCTGATACATTCACAAAGCTCCAGATGTTAATCCTTAAAACAAAGCAGATAGGGAGAGAGGGGAAAACAAAAAATCAGGATGAAACCACAATAGCTGGTGGGAAGCTCCAGGAATCTGCCTCCACACCCAAAACCCCATCTGGTACCCTTCCCGCCTTGGAGGTCCATGCCCTATGCTCAAGAGCAGTGGTAGGAACAGAGATGGGGTGTGTGTCAGGTACCTTATTGCTTCGCTAGATGTGGATTTGCTAGAAAAGCAGATGGCCATAAATTTGCAGATAAAAACCTAGAAAAAGCTGGTTTAGGTGACTGGGATGTCTGTTCAACGAGTTGGTGCTGTTCCCAGGAGCTAGGGATGGGGCAAATCCTCCTTTCCCGCAGCTCCACCCTATACCCAGGACTAGGCAGAAGGAAAAAGCCACTCTGATTCCTTCTCCTGCTGAGGCAATTAAAGGAAAACCCCATGCAGCAACCCAGAGAGTGCACCAGTGCCCCCCCAGCCCAGCACCCAGCCCTGCCCATGGGCTTCTCCATCCCCAACCAGCACTTTGCAGAGCTCCCCAAATCTGAGCAAGGACAGAAATAATCCCAGCCGCCATACCAGGTGTCTGCCTCATCCTGCCATTGCACAGCAAAATGCTTTGCATAATCCGATTAAATAAAATTGATGTGTTGCTTGGCGTGGCGTGGGGCCGGTGGGAGCACCCAGCTAATCACCAGGGAATAAAAGCTACCAGGACTTTGATCACTGCTGTAGTATTCTTTGAGGAACAGTTTTACCTTGTAAATCCTGAAATACTGGAGTACGTAGTTTGATGTTATCACTGGTGGGGGGGCGGGGAGAAAAGAGAAAAATGGGGAAGTAAAAAGCAAATGCCTGGGTGCAGAGTGCTTGGGCATTAACAGACTGGGTGAAGGAGGACATTTCTTACTGGTACTAATGGAAGCAGTGGTCAGTCAGCCCTGCATGCTGCTGCTCCACTCCTGTAAAAAACAGAGGTGAGAATCCCTCCAGAGCCAAGCAGCAGCTGACACAGTGCTGCCAATAGTATCTAATTAATTGTGGACAGTAAAGAAATTCTAGATAAATAGAAAGATGCTTTAGGGTGGATCCAGGATCAAATAAAGCAAGGGGGATAACCTGAGCTGTTTCCCACCAGATGTCAGTTCCAGGTGGAAAACTGCATGTATTTGTGCAGGATTCAGCTCAGACAACAAAGAAATGCAAAAACAACTGGTTGTGTAGGAAATAAGCATCAGACACACGTGCTCTCGTTCTTAATGAGCTAATGCTCAGGTTTGCTAACAGCCCAGCACGCTGTAGGGATTGCAGAGAGACTTCCAGGAGGCTTTTGACTTTGAACACCCTGACATTTGAAAGCAGGACTGCAAAATATCAATAAACATAGGCTAAGTGGTTTACAGAGTGGTCAATACCAGACTCTGGCTTGGGGGAGCTCCCCGGGGCACAGTGGGGATCAGCGCTGAGCCACTGCCTGGGGACTTTGCTGTTAATGAGCTGAAAATCCATCTGAACATCTCTGCTGAGTGCAGACAGAGTGTCAAGTAACAAGGAGAGCAGGACGGTTATTAGAGCAATTGGGCTTGTTGGGCAGGCTGAGCATAGCCCCGGGAAGGGTAGGGGTCCGCAGCCTGGGGATCCCCCATCCCACCTGCTTTAGCTCAACAAAAGCAGCAGCCCCCATTACTTACCAGCTGCCTGGAGCCTGCAGGTATGAACAGGGTGGTTGCAAAAATGGGATATGATCTGAGAATCATGGAATTGCTCAGATTGGAAAAGACCTTTGAGAACATCAAGCCCAACCATTAACCCAGCACCACCAAGCCCACCGCTCAACCCTTTTCCCAAGCACCACATCTACGAGTCTTTTAAACACCTCCAGGGATGGTGATTCCACCGCCTCCCTGGGCGGCCTGTGCCAGTGCTTGGCCACCCTTTCAGTGAAGAAATTTTTCCCAATATCCAATCTAAACCTGCCCTAGTGCAACTTGAGGCCGTTTCCTCCTGTCCTGCCACTAGTGATCTGGGAGCAGAGACCAACCGCACCTCGCTACGCCCTCCTTTCAGGCAGCTGTAGGGAGCAATAAGGTCCCCCCTGAGCCCCTTCCCTCCAGGCTGACCCCCCCAGCTCCCTCAGCCGCCCCCATCAGCCTTGTGCCCCAGCCCCTGCCCGGCTCTGGACACGCTCCAGCCCCTCGGGGTCTGTCTGGTGCTGAGGGGCCCAACACTGAGCCCAGGGCTCGAGGTGCAGCCCCCCCAGTGCCCAGGGCAGGGGGACGGTGACTGCCCCGGCCCTGCTGGCCACACTGTTTGTGACACAAGCCAGGACGCTGTTGGCCTCCTTGGCCACCCGGGCACGGTGCTGGCTCATGCCCAGCCGGCCATCCCAGCCCCCCCAGGCCCTTTCCCCCCAGGCCTCTCCCAGCCCCCTGCCCCCAGCGCTGCCGGGGCTGGTGTGACCCACGGGCACGGGGCGGGTTGAGCCTCACACCACTGGCCTCAGCCCATGGATCCAGCCTGCCCCGACCCCTCTGCAGAGCCCCCTGCCCTCCGGCAGGTCAACACTGCCCCCAGCTCAGTGTTGGCTGCAGACTTACATCTCTGTGTCCCACTGAGGAGCTCATGAGGGAAAGACATGCACAGATCTTGTAAAGAAACTTGAATAAAGCACAAAACCAGAAACCTGTGTGCTGGGCAGGGCTGCCAAAGAGATCCCTGGGCTACAGCATCCATCATATGCTTTGGTTTCCCACTGCAAATTTATTCTTGGCTTCAAAACTAAGATACTCTTTTTTTTCAGAGAAACCCATCAGTGTGAGCATGTCTTCAGTTCAGAAGGGCAGGACCTGGCCCTTCTGGTCCTCGCTTGCAGAGCACAGGAGATGCAGGGACACAGACAGGGCTGCTGTACACAGAGTGGCATTAATGGTGCTCTGTCCTCCCATGCTAAACACAGACATGCTTTGGCCAACTCTGCAAACCACCCACATCTGTTTCTAAAAACTTCCCTTTCAAAAAGGCAGATGCAGAGAAGTGCAGTGCAGTAGCTCCACCAGCCCCTGCAGCAGGGCAGCGACTTCCATTTGCTGAGACAAGGGGCCAGGGCACTATCTCCTAGCAGGCTCTGTGTTTATTAATTGCAGACCTTGAATACAAAATATGCCAAGTCCTTCAAATCTGCAAACAGTGTCTGGGTTCTCTTCCCAGCCAGTCTGGCATCATGAATCACTTGAAAACACTTCGGGCTTTCGAGGAAATTTCTGGTGTATTTGCTGGCACATGCAATGTTTCCAGTAACCAGAACCACAGCAGAGTCATTGGCTTGAACCTCTGCATCTTCCTGGAAATGTCACCTTAAAGATGTTTTCAGTATTTTAATTTATTTTGATGTTTGAGATTTTACATTTAACATGCTGAGGGCTGCTGCGGAACAAACCCCTCCCAGCACTTCTGTTCAGAAGCTGGTGGAGCAATGACAATGCACATTACAGAGTTTACTCAGACCAAACAGGTTGGAGTTTTTTTGAGTGGGGGAAACTTTATCCAGATCAGATGTTTTTCTGTTTAAAATGATTACAGCAGTGGAGCTTTGCATTTGTGAGCAAAGATCAACAAAGACTTACCGTCCCTGGAAACCAGATGAGACAGTGTTTGGAGGATGAAGACAAGCAAGGTGCTCTTTGCCTTAAACACGCCACCCTTCTATCCAGGCTATAGGTACTGCCTCTTAACTGTAGGGCTATGAATCATTTAAGTTTTAATATAAATCTCTTCTTCCACATGGAAATTCTATCCAAGTGAAAAAAAAAAAAACCCAAGCAAAACCCAGCTTGGTTATTTGTGTGCTTTTATATGCTGGAAGTCCCATGCAGATAGCTGCTTGGCACACACCTGACCCATCCACCTGCACCAGGACACACCAGAACTAGTGGTCAAGCACTGGATGAGGCTGCCCAGGGAGGTGATGGAATTACCACTCCTGGAGGTGTTTAAAAAAACGAAAATGTGGTGCTTAGGGACAGGGTTTAGTGGTGGGTTTGGCAGCCCTGGGTTAACAATTGGACTTGATCTTAAAGGTCTTTTCCAGTCTAACTGATCCTATAACCTACTGCTGCCGAGTGGAACTCCGTGTGGACAGACTGAATCTGAAGTTTCTCAGGTTCTCCGCACGCTCCTTGCCTGTCTGGCCAGGCAGCAGGTCCTGGCTGCTCCACACATGTCCAAGTCCTTTCTGTATTTGCTGCACACATACCTGTCCCTGCCTGGGAAACCTGCCCTTGGGAAGGGGAGAAGGAGCCCACCTTTGCCACTCGCTGTCCATGCAGCTGGGGAGCCTGTGGGTGGCCACGGTGACCGTGAGGCAGAACATCTGGCCCACATGTGTCTTGGGGAGGAAAGATCTCTCCTTGTATGTCAGGGACTGCCTGTAAAACTTGCTGTTCTCTCTGCTGGAGGCTCCTGGCTGTCTAGATTTGTTTGGTTACATGCACTCAAATCCCCAGCCGCTCCTGATCTAGCTTGAAGTGACCCTCCTGGCTCTCCTCCCAAGGAGGGGCCGCCTTTCCCTGCCAGCACAACTCTCCCCAGCCAAGGGAAAGGCAGGAGGACCTTGATATGCAGGTCCTGGCCAGAGGACTCAGGGATAGGGTGGTGTATCCTGGTGGGAAGGGAGGGGAAGGAGAGAACAGATCTTACCAAAGGGACAACCCTCCTGGGAGCCCACGGGGGGGTGAAGGGAGACCAGCCACAGAGGCAGTGGTTTCTGCAGGGAACATTCCCATTAAAACAAGGGGAGCATTTTCTGCTTGCAGGGAGGGGGGATAAAATCCTTTAGTCAAAAGCCAGATTTCTTTCAGAAAACCCTCAAATTGTTGTTTCAACCCCCCGAGCAGGGCTGGGTGGCCCTGCAGTTCCTATTCTTTAAATGGGAAATGAAAAACTGTGCAGCCCAAGGGCAGAGCAGGGAAAAGCCAGAAGTCAGACCTGCCTGCCCTGTAAACCCGCTGCCTTCCCCCTCTGTTCTTTTTTGGGCTTGAGGTGCCCCCACAGCACAGGGCTCCTGTGGCAGCACACTCAGCACCTTTCTGCAGGGACCTGAAGAACTCTGTGAAGGTCAAGGTTTCCAAACAGAAGACAACAGAGGTGTAACATGGGAGAGAAAAAGCAAAGCAGCTTTCCCAGGTCTACAAAGCAGGAGAGCGGGGAGCCCGGGGCTGGGGCACACACCAGCCTCCTGGTACATGCACAGGCAGGGTTGGCTGAATCGCATCTAATGTGAGAAGCGACACCACTTTGCACAGACACTGCTCTGACAAAGCTCAGCCCCATCCTCGGCTGGACCCTCTCATCAGAACGACCCTGGTCCATTCTCCCTCCCTCCACCCTTTCCCTGGCTCCTCACTTTGATTCAGAGAGGAATAAAGAGGGGAGGGGATGCACCACAGACCTGAGATCAGCCAGATGTTACTCATTGCTCTCCCCAGCCTGCTGAGCTGGATTTGTGGTCTTCGCTTGAACAGGCCATTTGGCCCAAATCCCACATCGCCCTCGAGGCCGAGGCCAAGCCCCTGCTCCTCTCCTCACTACCACACCTGGCTGCACAGCTGCTCCCAGAGCCACAGCTGGATTCCAGCAGCCTGGGCACACCTCCCTCCCCTTCGCAAGGTGATGCACAGCAGGACCACAGGGAAGCCATCTGTGAGGAAACCCACCAGCACAGGCAGCAGCAGGAATGACAGGCTGAGGGAGTTGGGGCTGTTCAGCCTGGAGAAGAGAAGGCTGCGGGGAGACCTGACAGCACCTGCCAGTGCCCAAAGGGGCCGACAGGGAAGCTGGGGAGGGGCTTTTTACAGGGGCCTGGAGTGCAGGACAAGGGGGAATGGCTTTAAACTGAAAGAGGGCAGATTTAGGTTAGACAGTAGGAAGAAATTCTTTACTGTGAGGGCGGCGAGGCACTGGCACAGGCTGCCCAGAGCAGCTGTGGCTGCCCCATCCCTGGGAGTGCTCAGGGCCAGGCTGGATGGGGCTGGGAGCAACCTGGGCTGGTGGGAGGTGTCCCTGCCTGTGGCAGGGGGCTGGAACTGGATGGTCTTTAAGGTCCCTTCCAACCCAAACCATTCCACGTTTCTATGATCCCTTTTCTGGGCCCCACCTGCCCCAAGGCCAGCACAGCCCCATCCACACGCTGCCATTTAACCCCAGACCCATGAGGGGATTCCGAGTCACTTCTCTGGGAAGGGCAGCAACAGTCCCCAGTGCCTCACCACAGAGCCAGGGAGCCTGAGGTTAGTTTTAGACTTCTTCCCTCTGCTGCTCTTGCAGAGGACAATTTCTACCCTAAGTAGCAAATTTCCGCTCAGTTCAAAGGCCAGGGCCCCTGCCTCTGCACACTGCTGTAGCTGGAGTTTTAAGAATACAGCATTTAAGGCAAATATTCCACAAAATGTATTTCTTTACATGTATAATTATATACATCACGTATGTAATTTTAAGCACTGATGTAACTGGGGTTCTACTGAATTCCTTTCTGCTGTGAAGTATTTCCTCATCTTGAGCTCATCTTCAGACTGGAGTTTTCAGCGAGTTCTTTTTAAAAAGAAGTATCAAGCTCAGACTCCTATGTCAAATTTCTGTCTGCCTTAGCTCTACATGAAAGAGATTTCTTAAGTTCTTCCTAACAATATGCATCCGTACAGCAACACCTTGAAAGAGAAAGAAAAGCAATCGTCACAACTGCTCTGGAAACCTCTCACAAAGATCATTTCCCAGCAGCACAAGCTACAGTAACTAAGAAATGAAGTTTTACAGCCAGGCAATGCAGAGGCAGGAATACACACTCTCTTCAGCAGAAAGCAGGAAAATAAATAAATTAAAAATAGACCACAGCATCTTTAATCAGGTAGCTGGAAGAACGAGGAGAAAAGTAGCAAGGGAACAGGGTCATTGGGATGGCATTTGGTCCCGTTTTGCATAAAATGAACCGAGAACAGGCTGAAAGCTGGAAGTTTAAATTAAAAGCAAAACTACTTGGGGTTGTCTGATGGAATTGATACAGAATCCACACAATTCGCATGAAAAGCTCACAAAAGGTTTACTGAGGGATACTATGGGGTTCCTTTTGGATGTGAGCTGCTCCCCAGGCCTTTGGGGACCACCACTGACCACCTCAGCTCTGAACGCTGCCTGTTCCTCCCTCTGCCCTTGTTCCTGCCTGAAGGCTCATCTCCCCCAAGGATTAGCAGAAACCTCTCCCACACCGACATCCACAGCAGAGCTGCTTCTCTTAGGTTGCCTCCAACTGTTTTTAAACAAAATGGGATCCTGTCTACCTCTGGTCAGGTATGAACAGCCATGCTTCACCCGTGCCCTGCACTTGGAGCACAGAATCCCTGCTCAGAAACCCAGAGACTGGTTCGACCACATCTACCAGCACCCGCCCAGCACCACCTTGAGTGCATCTAAGGTGTCCTGAAACAAAGCTGGTCCCCACACAGGCAGCAACGGTCCCAGAGGAAAGAAGGCTTACTCTTCCACTGATAGGGGGATATAGTTACACACAAATAACCCAAAGCTTCCCCCCAGCCCTTCGTCTGGGAGCATCTTCCCCGGAAAGTATTTAGAACTCTTCAATTACAAGGAAGACCCGACAGCCAGCCAACAGACAACCACATCTAGAAAAAGTCACAGATATCATTATTTCCCATTCGTATGCTCACAGCAACTTTTTTTTTTTTTTACTTACCAAAAAAGGCTGACAATTCATTTCAGTTCATTTAAAAAAAAAAAAATGAAGCTTACGTACTCACAGGGGTTGCATACAAAAAGGGATGAATACACAAATGCAAACAAAACACTGAATTACCATTATGGAAATTAATTTTAAGAGTCACAAAGCATGTTATTCCTGGAAATTGCTTTTATTTAGCAATTATGTTAACACTGCAAGGCGGCAGTTGGCACTGAAAACAAACAGTTCAATTTAAAAATCAGGGAAGTGAATTAACTGAAATTTCAGGGCACTCACACCTGAATATGCTCCACTACCTTGAATACTTACAAATCCTCAAAGGCTTAGCTTTTTGTTTGTTGAGTAGTAGAAAGGGGATAAAAGGGTAGGAAAAACTGTTTAAGTTATTTATATGCTTTTGCAAATCAAAGTTAAACCCTGACAACCAACCAGCAGGGGAAAAAAACTGAAGGAGTCTGCAACAATACTGAGATAATATTTTAATTTTTTTATAGGTTTTTTTTTCCTGTAAAATGGCTTGTACTTCCACAGGTACAACAGCAAAGAAATTATTTCAGTCCATTTCACATGGTGTATAAAAGACCAATTTTACAAATATACCCAGCAGTTCAACAGCTGCTAACACTGTTTAAAGGTAAACATCACTTCTCCATCATACAGGACTCACTGTGTGAGCAAGACTTTTCCTACAGTTGTGTCACACAGAGCCTCCCAGGCCTCTCCATCACGTATTTAATCCAAGAGGAAAGTGATACCCATCCCTAATCACCGTGACAAACAGAAGGGACTTCCAGGTGACTTGAAGACTGGCTTGCCCACCAGGAACGTATAAATATGCCCTGTTAAAAGGAAACCTTGAGAGTCACTAGTTTCATCTGTAGTTTGGTTGTCCAAGCAACTCACAGTTTTGTTCTGCTGCCAATAAATGAAAACTCTAATAGACACAAAAAAGAAAGCCCTAGCTTCACCTCTCAGGGCTGACTCTACTGTTAGCTCAAGACCGAAGTGCCAGCTGCAGTCACTGGGGCACAGAGTTTCCACAGGTCCTGCACAACTACTGCATCTTCATCCTAGAAACTACCCCCTCTCCACCCCCCAAAAAACCAGCCTTACCTTTTTAAGTTTTTCCTTTCAATTCACAACACCAAGCGTGAAGACTTGTGAAGAGTGCTTATAAAAAAATCAAAACATTGAGAAAACCTGCAGAAGATATTTGCAACTCCAATTTATATTTTCCTCAGAGATTAGCAAGCCCGAAGGTATCTTTTTAATTTTCTTCCTTGTTTGTTTTCTTTCCAAGCTTTTTATTTACTTGTTTACCTACAACTACACAGACAAACAGAAAATGAGAGGAGCCAAGAACTCACAAGAGGCTGAAAACTGAACAAATGAGGCTGAAAACTGAGCAAACGAGGAGGAATCCTTGGCCAGAGTACTGCAGAATAGCTGGGCTGTCCACACCTACTCAGCTCAGTCACCTAACAGACTTCTGTTCCTCCCTGTTCCAATTGACAGCTCTACCTGTCTATGCCATTTTGCATCCCATGTGGCATGTTAACAACAGTCTCAGGAAAAACAAGACTTAACCACCCGTGGCAGAGTGTTCCTTCGCAAAGAACAGACAAGCACAGCTCTTTACAACAGCCCAACTCAACTTTAAGCAAGAGTCAAGCCAGGCTGGTTTTCCTACCACTTTAAAAAATGCATTTAAATGCCTCTATCTGCTCTCATGACGATCACTACCAACAGTTCTCTGACCTCAGAAAAGTGTAGACTATGAGCTGGATAAGCAGAAACATGGTCTCTGAGAAGCTTCCTTCCACTTCCAGAAGAATGAAAAAATGGCAAGCAAAGCAATCTGCTACTGCAACACCACCAAAGGGAAAGTCACCACAGCTGAAAGCAACAGTTTCTTTTGGGTAGGGTGCGGAATTAAAAATAAGTAAGTTCTAGTCAGAGACTATTGCAGTTACTCACAATGGCACACTCAGCACCTCTGCTCCTCACTCAGGCTCTGAAGTAGAACCCTCAAATTCCAGGAACTGCCATTAAAACACCAGAGAGTTTGGTTGGGAAGATCACAACCCTTCCACATCATCCTGGCACTTGCTAGCAAACTGAGCAGAGTTCTTTTTAGAGCCACAACCAGGTCTGAAAGCAGGAACAGCTCCAATCACATTTCTGATCGGTCCCTGGTATGCCTTTGCTTCAAGGTGGATCTGTCCCCACCAGAACCAGCCTGACAATGGCTTTTGTTTCTTCTAAGCCCCATTCCCACTCTCACAAAGAAAAAATCCGTAATCCTCCTTTAATTACTCTGCCAGTACAGTACCACCACTGTACCTTGAGGTACAAAGTGACCACATTTGAAAAAATTTGTTATTAAAATGCAGTATCATGCTAACTCTTTTGTACAACTTGGACCATGATTCAAAATAAGAACAACCCTTACCACTCAGTCATCTATTTAGACTTCAGCATTCCATCAAAAAGCTGCCAGGAAGAAGCAAAGTGTTACAGCTCCCGCATGCATGGATGTGACAGTGTTTTTTGTTTTTTGTTTTTTTGTTGTTGTTGTTTTGTTTTGGGTTTTTTTTGTTAAAGATCAGACTAGAAAAATACTTTTAGCTCAAAGTTACACAGTCAAAGCTGGTTTTGAAGCATTCAAATAGAACGAACAGTAACAGGTGAAAAAAAATCCTTACAGAATACATTGCCAGCATTTGAAATGGTATGCAAGAAATATCCTAACACTGAAATCACAAAATAAGCTTTCAAAACAAAGTTTGTGGATTGTTCTCAAGTTTACTCCAAACAGAACCAGTCTTATTTATCCAGAAACTACTTTATCCTATCGAGTTACCAGACCAGAGAAGGTGTTTGTGTACCAAGACGAGGGAAGGAGAAAAGGGCTAAGCAGCCAAATGGTCCATCATTTACTTAGAGCAGCACGTGTGGCAGTAGCATTTGAGAAAAACAATGCTACAAACTCTTCTGCCTTCCCAGTAAATCCAGCTCTGCGGGACTCACCCTAGATTTGAATACTGGTTAAGGGCGAAGTACCTGGATTCATGCGAAGGGAACTGTGGAAATTTGTTTCCCAGGTAAGACGAGAGTTTTCCTTCCTGCAGTATTTCTTGCGTTACACAGAATTGCTGACAGCAAAGGAAACAAAAAAAAAATCTCTCAAACACCAGTCTTTCGAATAGACACTTCCCTTGGATACAAATCATTAGCCAGTCTTCCACTTCACGCAAGCCAAACACCACAACCAGAGGTGGCCTAGTCCTTCCAGCGAGGATTCTTCTAACACTGTACGTTCACTTTGCACAGGGTATAGCTATATGAAGCCCTGAAGCAGCAATTAAACGGCAAAGGAAGAAAGTAAAGAAGCTCGATAGTGGAGGTGCCTGGGAACCTGCGCGTTTACAACCTGTTTATGCTCAGAGGGAGACCAACCTGTTTATGCTCAGAGGGAGACTAGGCATGCGAGTCCTGACCCGCTCAGCAACACAGCTGCCACACCTGACCTGCGAAGATGTTGTACGTGGAGCTCGAGACCTCTGACCACCAGCCTTACCACACAGCTCATGGCCTTAATTCAGGAAATGTTCCTCGTTGAAAACCTGCTTTCATAGCAATTCTTGTGAGAAACAAAGTTAAGTATTTCAGAGTCCAGTAAGAAGGAGGTGGAGGTGAGACTGCCTCTCACAGATGAGGTATATGCTAAATAGAAATAATGCTGCAGTATGCATGTGGGACCTGAGGAACTTGTACTGAATATAAACAAAGAAGAGGCACCTTCACATTTATGACAGAAACCATGACAAGGAATTGAAGGCCAAAGGCATTTCTTCCCAATCTGGTTGGGCTGCCACTCTTGATGAAGATTAGCCACAAGGTTGTCTTGTGGGAGTAAGGACCTGGAATACAGAATCATAAGAGCATCTCATTGAAAAGGCACTAGGAAGAAGCGTATACTTTTAGGTTAACAAAATCGATCCTATTTCCAATCACTGACTGGGGCAAAAACTGTACAGTCTGGGATTTTTAGAGAAAATGCTGCAAAATTTCTTTTTTAACAGCAAAAACATAAAAAGAAAAGTAAAGCTATTTTCAAATTATTAAAATGCTGAAAATCTATACAGCAAAATTATATTAAAAACAGCAGCAGACAAAGTACGTCCCATCACCATTGGCAAGGAACATGTAAAATGTTTATAAGGTTAACTATAAAACAATTTTACAACCAAAATATGAACAGGCCAATTCAAGTATATATACACAATATATTAAAATCATATAAATTATGTATTTATACAAAGGGCACAAATATAGCAAAAAGCTATAGTTGATTAAACAGAACTGAGCTTGAATGATCAATTTCATCTAGAGATATTATAATTTTCTCCCAATTTTTTTTTTTCAACCTGGATAGATTGATACCTCAGATACCAAGAGTACAGAAAGCAAAAGAAAAAACCCACAAATCAAAGAGTTATCTTTCTGTAGGAAATGAAACTAACAGTGGGCAGGGTACATCTCATGAAATTCTGATTTAATTATTTCCATAGTAAACATTTATCAGCTCTCTTCAAGTCAGGAATTTCAAGTGATCCACTTCAGATGTACCACCCTGGTGCATATATTTGATTACACTTGCATGTTATTTGATTTGCAAACATTTAAAAAATGGATACAAACACATCTCAATCTGCAAAAAAAGGTGACAGATGGCAGCAAGTTGAAAATTCAACAAAAATACTCAGCTGAATTAGAAACGACTGCTCTCCTTACAGCATTTTGGCTAGTAAGTGAGCTTAAAAAAAAAAAAGCATTTTTAATTGCTTTTTTATTTCAAAACATAATAGCATATAACCACAATCCATTGAAGCACTTGAGAATCTAAACAGTCCCATCCGTGGGCTTATATTTAAACACATACTAAGTGCTTTCCTGAATTCAGGTCTATGTAAGTAAGTTTTGTGTAAGTTACACATACCTAAACCTTCTGTCTTGCTGCAGCACTGCCCCTTCATTAATACAGTTTTTTAAATGCTCGCTACATCTCAATTAACCCAATGGTCCCGGGCATGCAAGGAGCAGTTAGGGCAAGCGAAGTTAAGCAGAAATAAAAAGGCCAGACTACACATATACAGAACATCGGCTTAAAAAACAGAACTAAGTATGTAAAAAAGTAAAGCAGTTTCACCAGATGCAGGTTAAACAGGGGAGAAAAAAAAAAAAAGAAAGAAAAAAACAGCCACATACCATACACAATGAACAGTGGATATCTATTACACTGAAAGGAAATCAATGCCAACAGGATTTCCTCAGTTTCAAGTAATCTTTGATGCCTTTTTGGCCAGCTGTGTTATACCATAATAGATATTTTAATAGCTTTTATACTCTACAATTTAGGCAGCTAATTTTTCTCTTACATATCCAATTACCTCTAGTGAACATTCACCTATGGTTGTCCACACATTCTGTATTAGCTCCTTGAGAAACTATTCAAGTTAAATTATATTGCAAATTAAAGACAGTTACATTCTGTATGTTCCTTCTAGATTTGAAAAATAGGTTTTAAAGGCTTGTCAAAGTTTAGAGGAAAAAACCTTTCCATTAAAAAATCTTAGCTTAAAAAAATCATTAAGACACCTTTTTCTGAGCCAGGGTACTAATAAAAAGATTACAAATATACTACACTTTGACCAAGAAGACTTCATGAATATGCTGCTTTTGAGCATGCAACACCACTGATATCTGTCAAGTTCCAGGTATCAATGTATCCCAATTCCACCACAGTTCCTCACAATTTCCTTGGCAGTTCCCCATCCCCACCCTACCACCCGATTAATAACATTATAAAAAAAGGTAAAATCTAGAGTTAGTGGCAAAATCTTCACAGTAAATTGTTAAAGAAAATGTTATTGTGGTCATTGCAAAGTGAGATCAGTCAATTGGACCCTGAAAAATTAGCTTGATGCAGTTGTGTTCCCCAGACAGTTGTGTTGCACAAAAAGGGCAGGCAGCATGAAATGCATGAGTACCATGAGGCAGTGGGATTTGAGACCAGTATTTTGCAGACTTCTCAGAGCACACATGTCCACAGGGGGTGAAAGCATGAGTTGGAGGACCAGCATCCACATAAAAGCCTGCTTCACAGCCAAGCCAAAGAGGCACATAGGGGCCAATGGTTCTGCACATAGGACACTCCCGCTCATTGGCTTCTGTGTCACTGCGATGTCCCCAGTTGTGATAGCCATGAACATGGCCACAGCTGAGGTATGCCCAGGGCTGCTTCTCTTCTACCACATCTTTACGGTTGATGCTGGGAAATGCTAAAGTGTTTAACCCAACAGGACACTGTGGTCTGGCAGCGTTGATCTCCTGTCGCAGAGCTTCAATGTGTTTCTGAGTTGGAGTGTGAAACAGTCCATCTGCCGTTCTCCACAGAAGGGTGGCTCCACACAGGTCAATGAGAGAGCCATCTTGCAGGACGTTGGTCTCATTTTCTACCTAGTGGCAGAACACAAGGGTAAGGGGTTAAACCTGAGAGCTTTTACAGACAACTAAGCATTTTGTCTTTCTCATCAAATCATTACCCTCCCTAGCCTGCTGCCTAATTTTGCCTTATCATTTCCTTGCAGCCCCCCATTTGTCCGAATCCATCTCTTGGCTCTTATCTTGTATTTAAGAGTATAACGAGCATTGGTCTCTTATCCCGTGCTTGTACAGGAGATCCTAAATTTGCAACTGTTACATGCTATGGCAGTACTAATTATTATAGACAGGTCTCCCTGCCTGTAATTCTTTGGGAAAGGTGTTACATTAGTAATTGCTCATGCCTTCATAAATACCCCCTATCTACCTCTGAGCATGCTACTTTTTCCTCTCTATCATTGATTCTCTGTATGTTTTTATCACATTTAAGGTAAGGCATGATGGACTGAAGAGGAAACTTGCCATTCCTTAAGGGCTGTATTAGCAGATTGCTCACCTGGAATTCTCTGCCCACATAGACTGGCAGAGGCTGCTCATGCAGCAGATGATCATTTTTGGACTAAAAAGTGCTACCTGGGACAGACCAGCTGTCCTGCCACTCAGATAAACCCCCTTTTTTTTTTAGCTTGTAGCAACTGTAAAGCATTTTGCAGAAGCATGAACTCCCACAGTGCACCTCATCAACAGTGAAACTCTTCCACAGATCCATTAGGGATAAATGACAAATGCAATACTAGCTACATGCACAGGTACATCAGAGTGGATTACAGCAGAGTGAATTACCAGTCAAATTTCTCAAGTGACAGGTTCTCCAACTGAAGCCACACAGGTTCAACTTCTGAACAATTAACCACCCCAACTAGTTAGGCCCTTGATTTAATGAAGCATTCCATGCAAATACAGCCCCAACAAGCACTGCCGAGAGACTCCTCTTATCTGACTAAATGCAGATACTTAAAACATTTTCAAGGGATTATGCCAAACATGCATACTTAAAATAAAGATGATTCAGCCATGTCAAACAATCAACTTGTACTATTGCTACCAGTTGAGTAACGAATATATATTAAAAAGGTTCTTTATGAAATTAAGGAGAAAACAGACCTACTGCCTGCCTTTATACATAGCAAGTACACAGAAAATACCACTAAAGCAAAACAAATACCCAAACACAAATAAATACATTAAGTAGGTCACATGAAATCATCACATCTGCCAAAAAATACTATGAATAACAACCAATTTGGCATTTACATTTTAGATCAGTTTAAATCTACAGATGAACTGTGGATCATCCTTGTACAAGACACCTAGATGCTACAATACAGACTACAGGTCACCAGTGTCAAGTACTTCTAGCAGAAAAAAAAATGCAGCTGTGGGAGAGAAGCCTTGATGTGATGCACTTTTCGGTTAATTCCTTCACAAACAGTAAAGCAAAAAGCGCTCTCGTATGCAACACGTTCAATTCATTATACAGTGTGCATTTGGTTTTATGAACCCAATCAACGAACACTGATCACATCAATACCAGTGTGCCATGTAATTTTATTTAAATGAACATTCAAGTAATTTTGGATGCGGGGAAAGGGATTTGTTTTAGTATGCTTTTCTTTAGCAGCACTAAAAAGGTGTTTTGCTAACCACATACAAAGGGCGCAACTGCAACATCATCTGCCCCAGTCCCCAAGGCGATGTGTCTGCCACCGTTAAAGTGACAAAGCAATTTATGTACTGCAGGCTGTCTGCTCAGACCAGAACAAAATAGTCAGCCCACATTTTCCCAACTCCTTTAAGCAGTTTTCTGCAAAGCCAGTGGTAAAGTTGGAAAGTCAGTTCAGCACGAGTATGTGGGATACCTCTAACACAGTCAAGCTAATGGGAACTCACAGCAGCAGCAGCACAAAAGTAACTTTGGCATGGAAAAAGAGAAGGATATTCTCCCCACCACGCACACTTTCTTATCTTTGAAGTCTAGCAGCTGGGTGGTAAAAGTTGCAAAACAAAAGGGGCATATTCAGGTGCTATGAAGATGCCCCTTGAACATACTCTCACTTCCTGAACCCTAACAGAAGGGAGAATGGGTTTTTCCAGCTCTGCAGGGAAGACAGCATTCTAACCTACCCAGAGACAAAGACAACTCCTGGGGAGGCTCATCTGCCCTACTGGAAATAGGGAAAACTGTACTTTGCTGGGCTACTTTTATATGGTGGTGTTTGATTTTCCAACCACCCCCTCCCCCGCAATTTGAGGCTGGGGCCAGGGGGGAAGAGATGAGTGATGATAGCTTTTTTTTTTTGTAGGCCCCACAGGTCTTGGGAAGGGGAAAGAAAGGACTTGCTATAGGAATTCCCTCTCATTTTCTGTGAAGAAGTGGACACATGCTTTCGTGGGAACCCTTCTCCTGGTTATGTATGCCACAGGTCTCTGGCAGCTAGAATCTCTCACTTCTGGTAAAGGCAAAGCCCATCCCGCTTCACAGGATAAAATTGGAATACACTTAGCAGGGCTTCTCTTACCTTCCTAGTGGCAGGTAAATAAAACAGAGGCTGCATTATCCAAACTTGTTTTGCACGCAAGTGGATTCTTCATTTTAAGATAGTACTGCAAAAGACAGCTCCCTGTGCAGTAACTTCCCCATGTCCCAGCAGAACATTTCAAAGATTGAGATTGAAGAGCAAAGTTTATTTAGCTTTTACACTCTATGCTATTTCAGTTGCAAAAGTGACATTAGCAGAAAACTTAAGAGTATTCTCCTGTATAAGCAGAACAGAATAGCAGCACAGAATCTACTGTAACACACATCTACTCAGATTCCAGTGCCCACTAGTCAGGGACAGCACTATTACTATGCAGTTACACTGTGACTGTCTCCATGCCAGAAAAAACAGTATCCCTTATTTTGTTTTAATTACCAGTTACTTTCAACTTACCAGTTTCCCCCTTTGTTGAGCAGATCTGGTTTCCCGGAGAGTGTACACATCACCACAGACTGAGATCTCCCGCCAAACTCCAGGTTTAGACTCCTCCGTGAACCCTCCTTTTGGATGCATGACCAGCACCCCATTAGTTGTCAATCCATCCATGTGGCCATCAGGATTTTTCCACTTTGCCGCTTTTTCCTGCATGTGACAACCACCCAGGAAAGTAAGTTTGTCTAAAAGTTTATGGACTGAAGTTTTACTAGCACTGTCTGAAAAGCAACATTTCCTCACCAGCTGGCAGTGCTGAGACATAGATTTACAAAAGAAGTATTTTTAAGAATACCTTGTGCCAGAGCAGTAACGTCTTTTGCTTGTGCATCTTCAATTACTATTCTCCCTTAAATATGATTATTTTAAATTCATTATTTTAAACCTCGCAGGTCAAGTAAGAGTTAAGGCCTCAAGGGTCAGTAGCATACTCTTAACTACTGTAAATAGATTACCACTGCAACGGGCACATCCTTTTCTGTAATGCAGCTGGTGTGCTCCTTGGTCTTCAGCATTCAGAACTGCAACAGTGGCTTATTCCCAATGACTATCAAGAATATATCAAACAAACCTAAAGAAAATTCAGTAAGCTACTGAAGTAGAGCTTTGCTGTTAAAGACAATTATGACCATGAGTCCTTGCTGGTAATAAGTCAGGCACATAAAACTGCAGTTTCTACTTAACACTGCAGCTAGCACACTGAAGTAATAAAAGTCTAACGGCACTGTAAGTTATCAACTAGTACAAGGAAGTTCTGGGGCTTGAAAGTAACTGAATAAAACACCCAAGGTATGTTCATAGATAACAATTTACTTACACCAAGAAATATATTTTTAGATGAGTCAAATCCAGCTGCAAAAATTCTTGCTGTATATGGCGGGCTCCTGTCACAAACAATCCTGCATGCAAAACGGGATATGGTGCTTTGCGTAATCTGGGTTTCATCATTATTTTGACTTCCAGAAATAGTATCTGTTACTACAAAGTCTATGGGGCTTTCTGTTGACCTCCCAACCTGCAAAAGAATTAAGATAATGGTGTAACTAGAAGAAGCCATAAAAATATCAATCATTAAGGACACAATTTTGCCAAGTTAATGTTGATGACATCAGTAAACTCCTGTCTAGTGAATTTCCGCCAGAGCCTAATCCGTATTTTCACATTTGTCCGAGGCCGAAATACACCACTGATATGGCATGACAAATTTTCACTTACTACAACTGATGTACATGCTTGCCGAACACAGCTGCAATTAATTTGACAAAGTATTGCCAGTAACATGAAAGTATTATCACCTTGCTATTTAATAATCCAACCACAGCAATTTATTTACCACTGTATTCTGTCAATTAAGAAAACACTAGTTTGAAATGACAAGCTTTATTCGTATTTCTAGTTCCAAATTAATTTGCCATGAAAATACAGGACTTATTAAACCAGAACTCTTATTTTGATACATCATAACAAAAAGCTACTCACCTTCATGTTTTCATAATTTGTAGTTCCAGAATAGAAGAGTTTTCCGGTAAAACCCACCACATGATTAAATTTATTCCTATTCATGCACATGTATGACTAAAGTAATTTTAAAACTTTCTTCAGCAGAAATAATGCTCATCAGTACACAAGAATATTTTTCTATCTTGCCTTCTATAAGTTTTAATTCTAAAACTGGAAACATCTAGGCACCTAGAACAGAAAACTATTACAAAACCAAGGGAGGGATCTGACTGCCAAATACACAGTGAGACTTCACCAATACTTCTACAGGCAAATTAGTGTTACACCAGCTTTGCACATAACTTGCAAAGTGGAGCTGAGGAGCAAGGAGTGGAACAGAGTATTCATTTTACGGACAACCTGTGATCAAACAGAAGAAAATTAAGAACATTCTTCACATGAAACTGCCACTGCCTTCAGTATCAGGCATCTATGTTCACATAAAATAACTTCCTCACTGAACACTATCTCATTCTCCCCCAAGAAACTATTAGCTTCTTGCTTTGCCGGCTATGGGAAGACATGTATGGTTCCATCACTAAAACATTTCTGCAAACTAAATATGCTGTAAAGAAACATTATTCAAGAGTCAAGGAAAGCAGTACTATTAATACTTAACCCTTGTCACAACTGAACTGACAACAGTACAGGGATCTCTCCCACACTTCTCTTCTGTCTTCTGTTCTACTTTGCAGCACTGTGCAACTCCAACACATGTTGGAATTCATGTCTTAGGTGACACATCCAGTTACTTTCTCCAGATAAAGTGCCAAGGAAATACTGAAAAAGGCCTAATCAAAAGTGTGCCCTTCGAAAGTACAGTGACTAGTGGAATACCCAAGAGACTGAGTTTAGAAACTGTTTAATACAGGATGTTTCTGATTTATATAACTTGACAAGTTGAAGCTAAAACTTAAAGCTATATTCTTCTGCCTTTTACAGGACTATTTCTAACAGGCTTCTATTTCCCATCCAATGTAATTCCTGCTAGGAATCAGCACTGACCAGCAGCAGGAAGCTTATTCATAACTCTTTTACTATACACCATCTGCATGTGAAGTCTCTTAAAGGATAATCAATAACGAACATGAAAATTTTGTTCATAACAAGCTTCTGCCTGTTGCAGTCTCTCCAATAGATCACTCTTTCAAAGCTTTTCGATACAATTAGAGAAAAAACTTATTTTTCACTAAAGAACAACAAAACACATGAGTGTTTGCTCCCAGTCTTCCTTATGTCATACTAATACATCTATATAAAACCCAAATATGTTTGGATATAAGCATTATAATCTATATAAAACACTTTTATGTGGTTTTTAAAATCTGAGATCACACAATCTTTTAATGTATAAATAAATCACTTTGTTGCTTGTCACAAGTAGGTCTATACAACATCAAATATTGTAAATATTTGGTTTTCTTTTGTTGGATTTTTTTTCCTGTTGAAAAAGCCTTCTAGAGGATCAGTCTCATGTATTGTGTTACATTTCAACACCAGAAATTATTTTAAGTGGATTTCAAAACACGGCAGTTTCCTCACACTCCCTATCAAATCAAGATATTGGGTTTGAGATCACCTGAAAAGAAAGCCCCTCAGGAACAAATGAAGAACTTGATGCTATCGACATTTACCCACAAAAAATTTTAACTCATCTGATTTTGCAGTCAGCCTACAGTCACTACAGACCTACCTGCATTATTCAAAGCTACTCTTTTCAGACTTCATTACTCATTTCTTCTATTCTCCTCTATAGCACAGAAGACTTTCTTCTTTCTAGGAATTTTAGGTTGTATTTTGCAACTCTTCTTGTTAACTGTGTCATATTACATATTATTTCACTAATTTCCCATAACAAACCATAAATCTTCCAAATGATGCATAAGACAGTTTTTGTTTACACTACAGGTTATTGTTAAAGGCTACGTAAAAGCCAGGCAGTCAGTTTGCTAGTGTGCACCGTCAATCAAGGAAGTGCTGTTGAAAACATTTATTCCTGAGACAACGCAAAACCAGACAACCTGCCAGCAGATAATTTAACAGCAGCAGATTCTTGGACTTCAACAGAATTTCAGTCTGATAGAAGTGGACCATGCATCTTCTGAAGGGCTGTTCTTAGGGGGGGTGGTGGTGTAATAAATCAATTCTTCATATTGAATGTACCTGCTTCTTGTATAAACTTGTAATTATTTAGGGTACAGGCTACACATTTTTGTTCCTTGTAGTGGTATGAATAGATATAATCAACCAATTCTCATGCAAGCAAGTCATGAAGGAACAGGTTCTACTCAAACCAACGTACGATCAACAGAATGGTAACTGAACTCTGAAGAAAATCTTCATTTTTATCATCATATAGATACTGCAGCATACAGACTTCAGGAGATGCCAGATGGAACATATTAGTACATTCATTTTATTAAATGAAGAAATCCAATTGATGTCACTACGACAAAAGTAAATAGTAGAATTTGCACACAAATTTCACTATAGAATTACATTTAAAAAACCCCAAATGAAACCACACACAATACAGCAGAACAATACTTCAGTAAATACAGTAGGAATAAAGAAAAGGCAACAGTACAGGACATAAGAACAGAATCGTATGAGATGTCCAGGGCAACCTTCCAAAGCAGGAAGCTGTGAAGGTTTGGTTTTGTTTTGTTGTTTGGGTTTTTAAGTGATCCAGCAGATGCTTGTCAGTTGACTGACCAGGATATTAGCAAGTAGGAAAGACAAGAGCACCCATTTCTGCATTTTTTCCAGCTTTCAAGAAGCAAGACCATTCCTAGCTAGGACTTTTAAGTAATATTTTCAAACACTCTTAAGAGTACACTTACTTGTAAGTAACTCTTCTTGTTATTTTCAGACAAAAGCTACTAGAAGAACAGGGGTAGGACTACTCCTATATGAAACTTCATCATGCATCTACTGAATATGCATGTAACCTGCATGGTTAACAAATGATGTCTCTCTGTATGGCAGGGCAGGTAGACTATGTGCATGGTGATTCAAACCACGTGCGTGAAAATATGGTCATTTAATTATGGAAAATGTCAAGAACATTTGGTATTTAGACAGCCTGAACACTGCTCTTCAATGCCTTCTGAATTTCCTTACTGGCCCCTGTATATATATGCCTTACTTCCAACAAGCATCTCCCATGTTTCTTCTTGGTTGTAAGACTGGAAAACATAAAATAAGGAGCTATTCTGGGTTCAAATTTTCGAGACTTTCCTTTTTGTTTCTGGAAAAACTGCAGAATACAAGTCACCAACACTTCTTATTTTCCTTCAAAGAAAAAGGACAGAGATTCTGAGTGGAAGAAGGAAAAAGGTGACAGCTTTTTTGTGAACTGTGAATCTCCCTCATTTTCACAGGAAATCGGCTCTAACCCAATAGATTCAGCTCTCACAGGTTAGAAATGGTACCCTGACCAAGAAAACAGACTTCTGCCATCCCCTTTCCTCATTTCAGGTCCCACTGACTCAAGTGTTACTAACAACTGGCATTCTAAGCTTCTCACATTGCTTACTGTGGTTACTTTAGTGAAGTCATGCAGTGCTGCTCTCCCATTTCACAGAGGGGATGACTGAGATTAAAAAAATAACACCTAAGTGATTTGCCCAAGGTATTACATGTTAGCAGCCAAGCAGGGGCCTCATGTCTCAAGATAAGCCTGTAGTCCAGGTGTTATCCCTTCCCTTTTCAGTTTCCACATCCTTGTTAGCATTCTACAAAAGCCAGGAAAACCTATTTGAAAACAAAACAGCAACCTTCAGGGATTGTCTATCCAAGTGATGCTTGATCAATAGTAAGACTTTACTCCATGGATCAACAAACACCACTTAATTTGTCATCACGTACCACAGGGCTGCACAAAATGATCCTCAAGTAACTTTGCTCTGCCTACAGTAAGATTACTGAGAATAATTAAAAATCTAGTGGTGTTTCTAAATAACAGAAACCTCTTCAGCTGCTCTCTGGCATCACTTGAGCAGCAGCATATTGCCATAGTCTACCAGACTATTCTTTTTTCCCATTCTCACGGCTATCAACCTCTCCAGGGCAATGCATGGAGTACAATCCTCAGAAAACAGCCACAGTGTGTGGAAAAATGAACGAGGACAGTGCTTGAGGTCAAGCTGAGATCAAGTCACAGCATGACAGTCTGCACATCTCAAGACAGAAGAAACAGACTGCACTGAAAAGAGGAATTTCAACAATATGGAAGCCTTAACCCTGACCCATTACTCATTTCAGAGGGCACCAGAAGGACTGAGATACTCTACAAACACAAGATTCAGCTAGAAAAGCGTTCCTAAGATAGAACAGTATGACCTGTTACAAGCCAAACCAGTCATGTAAGTACAAATATATGGTAGGTAATTGCCTGAAATATGTCTCTCACAGGTGAAGCAGTACATGGGCCAAAATTAGCACTTCAGCAACATTTCACCAGGCGCCTGAGAGCTGCCAGAAGAAGGCAGCATGATCTGTGTTGGAAAAGCAGCAGTAAGAGATGTATGCTCCAGTGCCAGCTGTGGACATGCAGTTAGGTCTCTGGGTCAGGCAGCATGGTCCAAGCTGTCTCAGCGTACCACCTTGTGCTGATTCTCTATTGAGCATCAATGGATCTCAAAGGGAAGCAAGGGAAGATAAGTCATTAGCCGGGCCATGCTATGCTTAACCAGCTCATTCCTCACCGAGCCAAACCCCTGCTTTAGATCCAAAGCATCCTTAATTAGCTCCCTTAACCTACTGCCTTAAACAAAGGGTCACTTCAACCTGTGGAGCATTGCTTTGCCTGCACTTCATCTCCTCACCTCAGGCTGCTTGATTTCATCAGAGTTGCAGCTGAGCATCCCAACCTACCTAATCCTTCATCAGTACTCCCCCCAGGTAAAACCTGTAGCCACTACTAGGATATTATGCAATCAAGAAAAGAGCTGTCTATACAATATGCCCAGAAAAGCAACTGTTCTGCAACACCTCTTTATTCATGTTTTGGTGTACACAAGAAGTGGAAAAATTCCAACTTTCAGAAATGGCTTTTCAAAATCTATATACAGGAAACTTTCACTGGAGCTACTCAAGGCACAAAAGCATCTTGCAGAGATAAACAAGTATATCACACAATAACCCAAAAGATTGGGTTACATTTTTCTTTTACTAGTCAACATAAAAAAAACCCAACAAACCACTACTTCATTTCACTCTGGCTGTATGATCCTTCATGCAGCAGCAAGTGAACAAGACTTTTAAAATCAATCTCTATTTGGACCTAATCATTCTGAAATCACACTAGGAAAATTTTATATAGAGCAAAAAACAGAAGCCATATGAAGCAAAGACATCTTGACAGAGCTATTTCCTCTTCTGTCAACAGCACTCAACTGCTGACCCTTCTAAATATGAAAGACTGAATGAGGAGGGATAACAATTCATGATAAGATGCTCTAATTAGAGGTCACTGACAAGACAGACCTGATTAGTCCAGACTGGAAAACGTTGTGCATGTTTGGGTATTTTCCAAGCTTGAAGTCTAAGTTTGTACAGAATTTCTGCTTGCTCATTATATATAATAAAAAAGTATTGCATAAGAAAATAACTTAGCTTACCAGAATATTAGATGATGCATAAACCCACAAATGCATACAGGAGAGAGCAAAAACATGCTGCACAGGTGGTAGCTTAGAGAAACCGAGCACAGACAGTCCCCTACACCATTTGATATACTTGCAGACCTTTCAGGAACAGTTTTCTTTATCATTCTGTCACTAGTTTGGTCTCCTTTAGCACACAGCTCCCCACATTCCTCTCCCTACCTTTGGCTTTTACCTTCCTCCTTCCCCATCCCATGTTGTACTTCTATCCACTTCCTTGTTACCCCAGATACTTAGTTAACTGGAGGGTGGAGGGTGTACTCTTGTGCTTATTCATGAATCCAAACCGAGCACACATTTCTTTCTAGTACTATTTGTACAGTTGCTACACTGTCCTTGCAGAAAAAACAGAGTCCTGTGAAAGCAGTAAGGATATTAACAGATGCTGGCACTGGTTTGAGAAGAGCAGACAATGCAAAATTTCAAAGTGCTCCCATATTAACGCATCTGGGTTCAACCATGGAAATTCCACAGATCACAAAGATACGCAGAAGATATTGCCTGAAATATAAGTCTCTCACAGGTGAAGTAGTACATGGGCCAAAATTAGCACTTCGGCAAGTGCATTTCACCAGGCGCCTGAGAGCTGCCAGAAGAAGGCAGCATGATCTGTGTTGGAAAAGCAGCAGTAAGAGATGTATGCAGATAATGCAGAACTGTGATTCTGTATGTTGCTTTTAAAATACAATGCATGTATTGTATTGAGTCTTACCTGAAACATGTCCGTATCTTTATCATGAGTATATTCCACTACAACAGTCTGGTTTCTGGATAACGTGTAAGAGATACTGTGCTGACCTTTACAGCTGATGGCCTGTTGAATAAAAAAAGATGTCTATTATACAAAGCCTCCACAAAAATATAATAATCAAATTCATTTCACTATATAAATACCTTTACTATGATCAGGAAAAGCAGTGTATCGGAACATTTTATTACAAGGGTGGGCAAACACATACCATAGGATTTTTTTTGTTTTTAATGAAAAACCGAGCTACACTTGTTTCTAGTTCAGAAGTAGCCAATACCTTCCATTTTCATAATTTAGACTCCAAACACATGTGGTTTTTTTCCTGAAATTCTATTAAGTTCTTAACCCTCATAGGAACTTGTACCCCAGCAAAGAGCTGGCTTTTAGGGTTCCTTGGTTTGTTTTTAAAGCAAGTAAGCAGTACAATTGATTTCCAGTTAAAAGCACTAGGATTTCAGGGGTATCATTACAGTTAAGAAGATTCCTAGTTATATCAGAAAGGGCCAAGCAGTTTTACATAAATTGTGACAAAGCGTGAGCACTTTCAACCTGGGTTTCTTCATTGAAGGGTACTTCTTGCTACCCGTCAAAGGAAACTGATCTCTGTAGATACGGATCAGACTAAAGAGTATTCAAAATAAGACTAGAAGAGGACAACTCCTGTTACTCTGCTATATCTGACTGAGACTGCATTCCTTACTTAAGATTTCCCAGGTTTACATCTCTAAGTTGCCTTTTTACTAGTCCAGCAGCTACTTCAGAGAACAAAACAGAGGCATCACCCCCAACACAAGAGCAGTCCCAGTTCAGAGGAAAACAGCAAGAAACAGTTTTTCTTGATAAATAAACACAGAGCAGAGTTCTCACAGCAGAGAACCTTAAGAAAGAGCAGGGCCCAGTACAATCCTTTAAGAACCTCAGAGACTCAGCATACAAAGTTTTGTGACGCTGGTGATTGTTTCTCAGGCTTAAAAGACTAACTAACACTCACTTCAAATGATTAAGCGGTGTCTCAAAAGTGTAGCTGCACTAGTTGCACAATGCACATGCACTAGTAAAAGTTTCAGGATTGAGGGAAACAAGCAGAGAAACTAAATCTAACAGGGAATGTAAGGTCCATATAACTGCACGAGTTTATGAAAGGCAATGACTGTTACTGCCCAGCAAACACTTTGCAGACACTTATGTATTGAATTAATAGGTTAATTAAAGCTTTCTCCAGTTTTCTGCTAAGGAGGGTTAATTTTCTAGAAGAGGTTCTCTCACTAGCTCCATCAATGCTGCTCTACACCTACAAAATTCACAGATAGGGATGATTAAACTAAGCAACTAAATATAACCTACTCATCTGTCTGTCATCTCTTCACAAAAGTCTAAATTATTCTGAAGTTACAGATCAATTAAATCATTAAGCCTTAATGAATACTGGATGTATTAAACGCATCTATGTGCATACTAAAAGCCCACTAAGGGTTAGCAAAACTATTTGACAATTATTGAAAAAACAGAATAAAAGAATTTTTTGTAAACCTCATACATTTACAGCAACAGATTAGAGACTACTTCTACAACATGCCTCTTGCTGAAAACTCTTAGCAGCTCTAACGCTTGCTAAAGGTTAGGATTAGGTGAGAATACCTGGAAGCAAGGGGTTAGGCAAGATGACTTTTCCAGTCCCTTCCAGTACCTTTTTCTGCAACGAACCTTTTAACAAAACTTAAAGCCATAAAGTCTAGTCTCCCTGATTTTATTCCAACAGTTATAACAGCCAAAAAGTGAGGTAAACATATTTGGTAATCAGCAGTACACCGTTTCTAAACTTCCCAGTTTAAATTTACAGTGTTTCGTAATAACCATTATGCTGGTGCAGTATGTTGCAAGGACAAAGAGCATCTTGAGATGCAATTCAAACGAAATCACTAACACTTTGTGACATGGTAGGACACTAAACTGTAGTAGGTCTGAAGCATGTATAAAGTTTGACAACTACCAAGGGGGTCTCAAGCCCTGAGCAGGTCTCAGGTGTTCCTAGAATATAAATGAAACTGTGATGAACAGGAAACCCTTACACCTGGCATTTTAAGCCTAATATGGGAATAATTAATCTATATTCATATCATATATCATAATTTCAAACACCAGAAAGTAATAGCTTTCACACACAAAGTTTTCATGAATTTCCACAAAATCATGTTGCAGCTGCAGATACAATGGAGCACAGGCCCATCAGCAGCTATTAACAACGGTCCTGGCTTCAGCTCCAGCCAGTCTGTCAGCACCGACCACCAGCAACTGGGTAAAATTCCCAGGCAGGGATACGTGCCCTAAGCTTATGCTCTTGTTAGACAAAACACTGGATCAAATGGAAATTTTGGCAAGACCCAAACCTGGAAGTTTTAAGGCCAGATAGAAAAACCAAAGGGGGGAAATTTAAGGACTTCCAGAATTCTTTAGTTAGGTCATGTCCTATACCGACAGAACTTGGGACTTAGACATATTAATAATTCCCGTGAGGTTGACCAGGGTCAGTATCTCCTCTGAAATACTAGGGTAGGACAATCTTTTTCTTTTCTGTGCGTGTTCCTTTCCCTCTCAACTTTACTTCCACATCCTATTTCCCCTCCTCTTTTGTTTTCTGCTGTTTAAAACCAGTTACTTTTAGTGTGAAATGCTGCATTTAGTTTCCTGGAATTGTGTAATTATTTTTTGAAAAAGCCAAGAACATTATGAGAAAAGTTTCAACTTGTGTGCTTTCACAGTCTGCTCAGCAACAACAGTTGCTCCAATTCAAAGACATTATACAGGTATTTTAATTGCTGGTCTCGAAACAATTGGCCACTTTCAAGTCAACAAAATAACAGTATTTGAGGAGCTACACAAAACAGAAGAACTATTCACAATGACTATGACAAGTGAAAGGTAAGTGTCTCAATAAGACAACATTGTAAGTGTTGCCACAGCAAAGTCATGAAGGATTTTGACAGCTTGAGGAGCTACCGAAGCATACTACAAGTACTAAAAAAGTTTGGAGAGTGATTGCCTCAAACCTCTGAAAATTGGTTTGTAGCAGCCAAAATAGCAAGGTTGCCTTTTTACTGCTTTCAGCATTCAAATTTCCAGACTTTTTTCTACCAGTAAGACTAACACCCCACCCACCCACCAAAAACCTTGATGCTGTCATGTAACTGCACTGCTGTGGTAACTGAAGTTGGGATGAAAAAAGCCTTGACTCCCATGGGACATACAGAAGCATCACACGTTTAACAGATGACTTCAGTTTCAGGCTGGACACCACCACATCCACCTTCCCAGACACGAACTAAAACATGAGAGCACAAAAACTAGGCACCGAACCTTACCTCTGTCTCTGCACCTCCACCCCAAGACTGCAAAGACCCACCAGAGCAGTAGTGTGTATTTTCAAAGCTCATACTCAAGAGCCCACCAAACTCTTCAGTGTATTTGAGAGCAGTTCTCTCATATCTTCCAGGTTCTTAAAAGTTTAGTGAAAGTCATCAACAGCACAGGAGAAAAACACTACCCTAAATCAGCTCCCAACAGAAACAAATGCTGGAAAAACCTTCCTAATGTATATAGCCTGAGCCTGCCCAATGAATGTGAAACATGGCTCCAGACTAGCCATAGCATATGGCACCTCTTGTCCAGCCGGAATGCTGGTGGGGAGATAGAGGCGAGATGAATTCAGCCGCCTACACAACAGTTTGTTTTATATGGTTAAGAGTCTCAAGCTGCTGAATTCAAGTAATTCCCTTCGGAGGAAACAGATAGCAAAGTACAGACTGACAAAAAACCCGTGGTGGAATAGAGCGAACAACCAACAGCAGCAAGATATTTTGTCCAGAATAATTCCACTGTTAGTGGCTTTATGTCCATATTGGGGCTGGGGAATTTTTAAAAGTCCAAGTGCAAGCAACAAGGGAATCCTGAGGTGCCACATCCCTGGCATGAAGGGACAGATCGCCACAGCATCTTTCCAAGACAGAGCTCTTATTTGCACAGTAATCCATCCATCTCCACAGGGCTTTAAAGTTGGAGGACAGCATGCAGCAGCTCCAAGCCTCACTACATATTGAGCCAGTTTACCGTAGCAGGCAGGCTCTTCTCCCCATAACTTGAAGTAAACCCCACAGCTACCCACACTTGCATGGCACTCCCACTGCCCTGAGCGCTCCCATGATTTCGGGTCATCAGAACCACCATATCTTATCAGAGACTGAAAGGAGCTGCATCTGAGAAGTCCCACTGTCTCACCCCCCATGCTAACAGGGTCTAAACAAATATTAAAAAAAAACAAAACCAACACAAAACACTTTGCTAGTAGCTTAAGTTTTTAGTTATATCCTTTCTGATGGCTGGAATTACACTTAGCCTTGCTTTTCCCCCTGCCTCCTTACATACACTTTTCATTCTTGCTCTCCTCTGTTTTGAGAGCAAAACCTTGTTCCAGCACTCTGCACTCATCACCAAAGCAGCAGCTAAAGGCTAGAGCTTACAAATCTGTCCGGTCTCAGAGGAACTAAGATCATATAAATACTACTTTCCCAGCAGCAATGTAGCAACTCAGCCAGCCCCTGGCACATCCCAGCCCACCTGAGTTCTTTGCTCTCCGCTCACACCCCTGCCCTGGAAAGGTAGCTGCTATCAGTTTTACCACCATTTCAAGAAGTGAGAAAGTAGAATTCCCTCACCCCACATATAAAACCACCTTGCAGATATGGGGAACAAGAATACACAAAGGTTTCATTCAAGAAACAGTTATTTCTTAGTACTTTGCTTTTTTAGCAAAGATAGATAAAAAGGAGGGAACACAAAACTAAAAATAAGTCTTCAGCAGATTGGACGTAGGCCCAGCTGACTGGCAGTGATGCCACTGCCACATTTACAAACACTGCGTTACCCAGGAGCGTGCACTGTGCTGAATGGCACAGCTCCACTGAGTGCCACCTCTCTCCCAGCCACTGGTCACATTGGTGGCTACTGTCCTGGAAACCAGCAGAAAGGTCAGTACATCTGAAAAACTTTAACCTGTCATTGTGCAACAAAAACAAATCAGTGTCAAACATCTCCAGAAATGCCTTTATCAACCAACAAGCCACAAGGAGGCAAAACAGCAGCAAACCACCCCTTCTTCAGGAGCACACGAAAAGCCTGTAAAATCATCTGACCTAAGACGGAATTCTTTTTCAAGAGGTTAACTATACCATGTTGGATTTCTCCAAGCACAACAAGAAAAGCCACATTTTCCTTGCATTCCTTTTTTTAATGGGCTATTCTTTGAGATCTCTGAAAGCTCCTTTTTTTGCACACCATGATGAAGCAATGTATATTCTTAAAATTTGTCTTCTGTAATAAGCATGCCACTGTTTTGACCAATGACAGACGTAAGGGTATATAGCAAATATTCTGGCTTAAGGATCAGACCTGAAGAAAGGCTTGCAAAGTACACATTTGTTTTTTCCCCATCCCCCAAAATTATACTAATTGTTTTATGAAGATGTTCTACATTATATACTACACAGATTTTACATCTACCCTCAGCCAGAAGCACCTATCTAGAAGCACCTTCTGGTATGCTGCAGCTCTTCTGCACACTGATGAAGTTGCTCATTTCCCTTAGTCATCTTCAGCTCAAGAATTCAAGAACAGGTCAGGTGCTCACTGCATGACTACATTAACAGAACAATATTAGGTCAAACCTTCCATGTAAAGAGTATGTCAATGAACTAGAAAAGCAGATCCCAAAATTCTCACAGCATTTAGGCTGCTGCTTACAAGCCTTGCAGGAAGCAGGTCTAATCCACTTCTAGAAATGGAGATTTTGCTTTTTTTCTGGTCTGCAAGCAATGTTTCCAAGAAAAGAAAAGAAAAAAGCTCTGCATTCAGCAATTTAGACTTCACAGTCCACTTGTGCCTAGCTAGCTCCCCAAAGATCAGGGGGGACTTAGCATTATTACGGTTACCAACTCTTCTGTGCTATAGTAGATGTGAAGGCTAAAATCCATTAAGAAAGAGAGGCAGATGTCTCACAGGAAGGACTGCTCCATTAGAATAAGAGGTTTAGTTTAGTTAATTAGGTTGGATTAGGACAATAAAATGATTTATGGGAACACTTTAGTTTTCTTTGTTGGTAGTCAAGCTGACCGACACCACACTGACGTGTTTAAAATTAATGACAGCAGTGCCTTCATGAGTTAAATGCTTTCTTACTTGGCTGCTGGCCTTCAATTTCTTTTATAAAAAGAGAACACAAGAAACACTCAGGGACGTCAGACAAAAGATCTTGCAACTTAAAAGGAAGCTTTAGCTGGCAAGGAAGGAATCCTTTTAAAGCAAAGAACACATCACATTTCCACTGGATTTCTGGACAGACTGACTGCCAGAGCCAGCAGACATTAGGTTACCGTAAGAAAACACAACAAAAGCTCGTGATCATGACACACTGATATTTTGCCCACATCAGAAAACTGCGTCCACTTAGGAAGTTTCCCAGCAAATTATGACAAATGTCTATTCATATAACATTAACTAAAGACTGTCTGCAATTTTACTCTGTCTCAACTGAAACCCAACAGTAACTGTCCCGAATCACTGCTTCTGTAACACTAGAGCTCAATAACACTGAAAATTTACAGTGACCTCTGGCTATTGATACGGCTATTATATATAATTTTCCTCTAGCCTTTTGCAAAGAAAACAGAAGACATTATCATGGAAACCTTACGGGTTTCATGTGCCTACAGGAGGGGCTGAAATGACTGTACCAACCAGAATCACAGGCCCGGCTGTTTAAGAAGTCTGCATCTGCTCCCTGCACAGCTCCATACAAGCCCATCCTGCCGCGTTCTTCCTTCCCTTATAAACAAGTGTCTACATTAGAACTGCACTAACATCCACATGCACATTTGTTGAATACCAATGCTAACACCTTGTCTGTAATTTCAGCTGTCAATATTCTCTTGACAAGTAAACGAGTGTTAGGAAATGGTCACAAAAGACCAAGAGTCAGCAAATGTAGGTAAAGTAGAATGCATATGCCACCATAAAGAAATAAAGTTTTGTAGACAGCGCAGTGCACATTTCTGACAATTTTTTAATACATATACTGATGGTGCAACTACCTACAGGCAAATTATTTCTTTTTCCTACATGGTAAATTCAATAGAGCAATGATTGCCTCGTGAGAAACACCAATTAACTATAAAACCATTACCAATTCCTCATTGGTGTCAGATAGTTTTGTTTATTTGTTAAATGGTCCAAGCACTAACAAACAGACCGGGGAAAGCTCAAAATACACATGTAACAAGTTATTGGACAACAGACACTTGACATTTAAGAAAACAGTTTAAAACTAGATACATGTGGCACTGTTGGCACTCCTCCTCATTATACACCAGTTGATGCATGTAACCTGCAGCCACCCGTCTTCAATCTGCTGAATGCAAGTCACCCCCACGAAACTCACGGTACAGGGGCTCAGTGCCTATGCAGAATCAGTTTCAGCAAATAATCTAGTTTATTTACACTTCAAGATTTTATGGCTTTCAAAGCATTCACAGGTTTGTCCTATGTACTCTTTCATGCTGATCTTGGAGATTAGCAGGGGAGGGAGGTGGGCAGAAGGGACAACACATTTGTCTCTAGCATACATCAAAGCCATCTGCTACAAGTGCACATGAGGTGGTGTGCTACTAAAGCAATTTACCATTTATCAACTTAACAGACAGATGTTAAATCATTTTCTCCTTGTGCTGAATTTGCATTGCTGTGCAATTATAGACAACTAGCCAATACAGTTGCCTACTGCCTTTCTCCAGAAGAGGCATCAAAATATGCATTCTCGTAATTCTCTATTTTGGGTACTGCAACAAGTAAGGAGGCAATGATCTAAAAGTATTTCTAGATAAGCTACTGTAAAGCTAGGTCAGGCTTGACAGACACTTGACTGCATGCTGTTATTCCAGGGAACAATGTAGAATAGGCTACTCCTCAGACAAAAGCAAGTTTTCAAAGCACATCTTCAAAATGCATAGTGGGTGTTGACTAAGTTGCACAAATTAAAGTCCGGTCATCAAAACCATCACTGCTGCAGGCACTTACTAGACCCAAGTCCTATCTCATACCTAGGAGTCTTGCCCAGCCCTGGTAAAGCAGCCCAAGTTCCTCCACTTAAAGTATCAAAAGCAGCTCAAAATAGGTGCCAGTTTATACTAACAGGCACAGCTATACAATACAGGAGCTGAGGAATTCTTTTGTAAATCACAAACTTCTGGTGGTTGTGAATCAACCCCTTACCTAATCAACCCAAGAATCCTTTTCCTTCCTATCTCATCTTTTATCTTTTCTAACCCTTAAAACCTTTCCTTTCCCCTTCCATTTTCTTCCATCCACGCTCAGTAACATTTTATCACAAGTGATCTTTCATCCAGCTTTGAAATAGTCTGTGGTTTTTCTCTTTTAGTCAGCTTGGTAAGTTTCCTTCACCAAGCAGACTAGAGCTAGAGACCGCTCAGAGGCACAACACAAAGCTGTGGCAGTGTCACATACATCAACTACCCACAGCATAAGTCATTTACCCCAAACTCATGAACGCTCCTCTGGGCAAATTACTGCCTGCATATTGCTGCTACACTTTCTATCACAACTGCTCTGGAGTTACCTGCTGTAGTCCTGTGCTGAGGACGCATATCACCTGCTTTGGAAACCCAGGAGATGTACGTTTATTACTGTCCTGTTCATCTATTTGGTATGTGACCTTAACTGACTTTGAACAATTATATTTTAATCACACTTCAAAAAAACCCTCAACAAACAACAACCTAAGTCATACTACAACTTCTTATTTACTCCACCAGGTATTCTCTTTTCATTATCTCAGCTGATCACTACAGAGCATATAGAGATCCATCCACTGTGTTACAGGTTAGATTTCCATGTACCTGTGAATACAGATTACAACCGAATGATTTAGATACTTTTCGGAAGACACATCAGTTCCTGTTTCAGCTTCAACCCTCCATGCAGTCATATCGCTATCTACAAGAAAAATGCATATAGGCGTGAATTTGCAAAGTGGTTTTGCAAAGTATTTTATTGCTATTTGTGAAAAGGAAGCAAAATATCCCCCCAAAATAGGACCAAAATGTTTAACATATTCCTGCCAGGATACTGCTTTGGAACAAGACCTCTTACAATATACTGAGCATTCGAGGCTCTCTATCTGCAGCAAGCAGGGAAGAAAATAAGACATAAGTAGCTGCGCTATGCTGAGAGCTCCTGTTCCTAGTCATGCTGCTAGGACTTTAGTAGCACTAGAGCTGATTACCCTCATATAATGGAGCTGACTCTCCTCATCTCCACAGTAAAGTAGCCTAAGAAACCCTTTGTTGAAAAAGCAAGGGACACTGAAGAGACTAGCAGTCTACTAGAACAGGCTTTGCACAAGAGACAGTTCAGCTACAGCTGTTCCAGGCAGAAACACTAAATTGTTGACTGGAAAAAAGCCTACTATACCTAGAGCTGTGCTGAATATGATGCTTGCTGTGTTTAGATCACATACCAAAGACCAGTAAGACCTTCACTGACATGTGACCTTCCAAAAGCAAGACTTCTGACCCCAAAACTCCTGGCATTAGTTCACTAAGGGTAGGGTCTCTTTCGGGAGACTACAAGCCTATAAATTTAAAAATGAAGGCATAAACTCAATTTTGCCACTGCAGCTGGAGCACATCTCCCAAGACTCTTGATACACCCACAAAAATATCAGTAATTAGAAAAGGATGCAACAGTGTTTGTAGCTGAACATTCTGGTGCCAACAGTCTACAATTCATTTATATACATCAGGAACAAAAGCAGCAGATGCCTGGCTACATTTATGTATTTTGATATGCCAAGCACACAAAATAGCCACAAATTGGAATCCTTAACTAAAAATCAGACAAAAAAATAAACAGTGATAAAGTCCCCTCAAGGGCTTCTATCAATACACAGACTGAAAGATTTGTACACTCGGCGCATCAGCAGTGAATGCTTCTGTGAATCAAAGCACCCATGAGCACCAATCTGAGTCTGCCTGCCAAAGGAAGGCACATAATAACACGATGAGAAGCTGCATATCATTCTGTAGCTTCCAGAAACCATAAATTCAATCTGACACAAATAAATTTTACATTAAGACACCCAAAGACTCTCCAGACAGTTACCTTAACAGACCTGTTAAGCAGCTGCACAAAAAACTCAAGAGAAAAAAAATAAATTAAAATGTGAACTTCCTCTTGCCAAAAAGCCATTTAGTGCTTACAGAAAGCAGTTACATTATATAAAGCCCAACAAGGGACAGAAGCTGCTTGCTAGACTTCACACTATAGCTAGAGTCTTGATAGAAAGCACTCTTCAACAGAACAAACTCAAAAGCAATCAGATTCTTTTCTATTGGTCTGAGATTTCTACAGAAATTACAAGCCATCACAACAAACTGGACTTTGTAGCATTTTGCTTCATGAAGACTACCAACAAAAAAATTCCTGCAGAATAGTTCAACTGGTACTTGAACCAAGATGGACAAACATTACTGACAGTAGCTCTCAGGAAATTCAAGTTAAGCCCACCTTCCAAACAGAGCATCCTTACTGCAAGACACTTCAGTGGCAGAAGGCACCAAAGGGTACATCTGTAGGATCTGCCTCCTATAGAGATGAAGGCAATGGGTCTGACCAGCAGGCACTCAGTATGCTAATACTCAAGAAGAAATAGCATGCATCTCACACATAGGAAATGATCACATTTTTTTGAAGTCCTATGAGTCTACAGTAAACAGAAGTATTTCTAATCTTTCCAGTTACTTATACATATCACCAAGCATCCTCCTACGTGAAGGTCAGAACTGATAGTCCTTGTACACAACTTAGTATAGTTAAAAACACACGCTCTTTGAACTCAACTGAGCTACTGAAGTGATTTAAGTCAACAAGATAACACAACAAGCAGCAGTCAAAATGCAATCCTGATTTATGTTGCTGCACAGGAGTTGAAAAATCAACTTGCTAACAAGTGGGAAGCAAGGAGATGTGCAATTGCTAAGCTCATTTCAAATCATAACTGACCGCAAGCCCCTCCAAGTGCTGTCTCTGAATCCAGGCAGAACTGAAAACAAGGCTGGCCCTGATGCTGAGACTTTTTAAAAAAATTATCGAGGAGAAAAAAAAAAAAAAAGACAGACCATCTCTTCATGCAGATGGCATGGCTCTGGGAGTAACTAGTACTGCCTCCTCACCTTGCAAATTGAAGACAGTGAGAAAGCAGTAAGTACATATCCCACTCTCAGTCACCTACCTGAACTATAACAAAGTGTTAGCAACCAAATTCTGGATTCATTTATCAGAATGTTTTAACCCTGCAAAAATGTTGTAGTCCAAGTTAACAGCTAGGTTCACAAAATATATTCAACACTAGTACAGGGAGGTTCAACTAAAGCCAACTATTTAACTACAGCATCTTTGTCTATTTACTGACTTCAGTGTGGAATACCAGATTGGGGAAAATTTCAGTATTACCGGTTCGCTACGTAAAGCAAGTACAAAAGAACTGTCTGAAAGCACTTAAGCTAAAACATGGGTCATGTCTGCCACTAAATAGCTTCGACATCACAGTGAAGCCGAAGAGAACTTGTACATCAGTCCAACACAGTCACTGCTGCAAGTATGCCACATCCTCAGCCTCTGCCCCCCAGAGCAGAATGCTCCATCTACCCGATCATTTAGTTACATTCCAAAACCCAGGGTGTGTAAGGGTGAGCACAGGGCAATTAACACCCAGGAAAATTCAAGCCCATAGACAGACATCTGACAGAGCAGCCACATCTGTTTCACTTCTGTCAGATAAAGACCACCACAGCCCATTACTATTCTGAGTCAGCAGCAAAATCCCTCCCTCTGTAGCTTTGGAACAGAATAAATTTTGCTTAGTCTAGATTGTACTGAAGGATATTAGTGTTCAGAGAAAGTAATTAGGGGATTAGTCGCCTCTATTGGTCTCAGTTCCTGTTATTTTCATTGTGTTCTCAAATTCAAATCTTCTGTCATTTTTCAGTAAGATTAATTCAGACAGAGGGGAGCAAGGAAAATTTATGTCCCTTAAATTTAAATCTATCATACCAGCTTAAAGATTCAAGCCACAAAGATTTGGTTTAAAATTTATAATACTGGGGTTTGGTTTTAGCAGGCCGTGCTAGATGCAGTCATATCTGTAAGTTACCACTTATCTCTTCTGCAATTTATTACAATTTACAGCAAGCTTTACAGGCAACTTGCTTTATATTCATGTTAGATAAGAGAACAGCTCATCAAAAGCTATGCACTTCATACAACATGGTTTTACCACTGATATGACCTGTTTCCCCCTCTTCCCCAAACACACATACAGGCGCTCTCAAAAATAAGCAAGGCAGAACTCTGTCCTGTGTTAACACTTTTTTTTCCCTGTATGTACATTTAGTAATAAGGCCCAAGTTATCTGAGCATATGATCAAAAAGATATTTTTTTAAAAAGGTACAAGACAAGACTAGAGTTGCAGCAGCAAAATTACAGGATAAGTCACTGTTTCTATGAAAAATACAGACTAGTACCTAATGATGTATGGGATTTGGGGGTTTATAGTGAATGAAATAAACACTGAGAAACAATATTACACAATGCACTTCACAGGCCCACAGCATAAATAAGGCATGGTTTTAATTAGTGCTATGGAATATCAAGTGATTCTGAGGGTAAAGCAGCCTGTATTTATGTGGAGAATATAGAAAGCCTATGAAATGACATACAGCAAAAAGCACTTCGAGGACCTTTGTTTTCCCCACCAGCATGCCTAGGCACAAGTTCACATAAAAATTAGTGTTTCCCAGTATTAACTGATTTTAATCAAATTTTTAATTTGGTGTCTTGAACCACTTGTTTTCTTACATCAGCTGTGTAAACCAGGTTTTAACAAGCTGGAAAATAACTGCATTGAACTCCTCTCCTGGTAGAGCTTTGAATCTGTCTTGTGACAGTTAGGGGCATTTGGCACTCGGTACTATCAGGCTGCCCATAATAAAGATAAATGGGTTCAAGATTATTGCTTGCATTTAAGAATTCATAAATTTACATCCATTTGAGAGTTTTAATAGCAGTATTTGACATGATTCAACCCATCTCACCATCCACAATTTTACAAGTTTACTGAAAAGCAGAACAAAACCACCCTCCCAGTATTTCCTCTCTTTAAGTCTTTTGCACTGCAGCACAACACACACGCAGCGTGACAAGCCTGCGAGACTCCCCTGTATAACACCACACTAAGTTCAAGTTACAGCTCTGTGAGCTTCCAAAAGACTTTGCCCCGAGTTTAATGCTTTTGACTGCTGTCAAGACATTCATTGTTTTCCCTTGGAGGCAGCACATGAGCTGCAGATTGCCAGTTAAAGAGTGTTGGTGCAGACACCTACACATTTTGTGTACCGCTGAAGAGACTACTGCTTACTCACTCTTTGCAGCCCACGACCACAACTGCTGCCAGTGGAACAGCTTGTGTAGATGGTCCTGAACCTGCCCGGGTCCATGAGCTGAGCTGGCCAACACCCACTATTTTTGACGAAGTGGTTTAAAGGACAAACCGCTCTCATCCACACAACCGGGTCTGACGTTTAGTCTGTTGATTATGCACGTTATACAGGTTTTTAAGCTTATTCGACACATGAAATGAATACATATTAACTGCTGTTTATTACAGACCAATGTTCATAAGTTTCAGAGCTTTGACAATTCCAGCATAAAAATGATGCTGCAGATAAGAACAAGAAGACTGTCTTCTGCAAGCCCTCTGACAAAAAAGCCCATTACCACTTTCCAGAAAGTTGCTGCATAAAAGCAGTCCCAGAATCATCCAAGTCATTTGCACCATCCCTTCTTTCTGCATCAACCTCCATCCTCCAGACTTACCTAACCTTTATGTCCTCTTGACCAAATAGCTAACGACTGTTGTTCCATGATTCGGAAAACATATATTGTATTATATCTATATAGTATATCATTTAAAACATTAAAATCACATGGCTTGGGTAAAGTGTTAGTCAAATTCCAGTACACTTCTGGAATATCTGGATGGTATCCATAGGAATCCTCAGGATGCCGAATGTACAAATGGCAAGTTAAGTCAAATGAATATGACTGAATTAGGAAGCAGCTACAGCAACTCCCTAGAGCAAACGCTATCTACAAATACATGACCAGATTATCTAATGCAGGTAGCAGTAGAAAAATCATGAATAGACTGTTTTAATATAAAATAAACAGCAGTGACTGTGAAGATCAAATTGCTAGAACTGAACAGCCACCACTCTGCTGAGCTAAAAAAGTAATTTAAGAACAGTTAATGTGGGAAACTGCACTGAAACAAATTGATTCTTTCACAAGGTATGAACTGTGAAGCTACAAAACCCAGTAGGAAACCTAATTAATGACAACAGACGAAAATGCCAATCCAGATCAAATGCCAGATAAAAAAAATAATTAAGAAATTATATATTTTTAGAGCAAATACAATAAAAGGAAATGCAAAGAAAATTATAATCTCTTCAAAGTCAATATAACTAAAGAATGTATTCAAATTCACATGTACCATAAATTGTAACTGAAAAAAAGCTTACCGGTATTTGTAACACCAGTGCAGACTCACTGATCCTTAAAAACAATAACTAAACAACATAGTATTGTTGGAGAAATGCAGACCACAGAGTGCAATGCCAATAATTTTTTTTTTTATGTACAGATTGTACACAAATAGGTAGCTTTACTTAAAGCATTACTTTCAGAAAACAGTAGCAGAACCCTTATTCAGTTCTTCAAGAAACATGTATGGAAGGGTTTGAGTGGCTCAATAACTGAATGCACTCCCCACCTGCAACATGACTTTGAACAGCTTACTGTCTCAGCACATCTTGTCCTATCAAAACATTAATTTTTGCATTGACTCTCCAATGCTTTAATAAATTTCTGGGATAATGGCATTCATTCAGTAACAGAAAGCCTAGTAAATGAGGTAATATGTAGAAAACATTTCACAACTAAAAGGTTTTTTTCCCCCAGCTACATCAATCTATCCTGCTAGATCAACCTTTATTATTATAGCTATTATATGTAAAAAGTAATTTAGAACATCTTTAAGTATCTCATTTTGGCCTTTTAGTTTCTGTACACTGCAACTGATGTGAAATTATTTTCACTCAAGAGATTCACCCTCTGACAGTTGTTAGGCCAGTGAGTACACATCAAACAGGGATTTAAAGTGACAGCAGAAGCTATAAACCAAAATTTCTGTTTGATTATAAGCCATTTTACACTACATACAGCATCATTCCAAATTTACAATTCCACAGATTAAATACAAGCTTCTGTCTGAGGATTTTTTTGGTATTGGATTTTGTTATCAAGCCTCTGTAAGAGCGGCAAGTTCCCTAAATCTCTGCTCCATTCAAGGTGGACAGCAACTGCTTTGTCCAATGCAGCACCAGAAGCCTCAAGAGCTGAGCGGGTTCCTCCGCAGTCCCGCAGGCATGGGGCTTTCACCTCCTTCCCTGCAACGGGACGCCTCTGCAGACAGAGCTGAAGCTACAAATCACATAGGGGCAATAAAGCTGGTAGCTTCCTTTAGTCTTCCAAGACTAATGCTTCCCAGGTTTTCTATCCACATTGTATACACAGATACTACTCTAAGTACTATCACTTTCTACATATAAAGAAGTGAGTCTCAATTTTGGCATTTACTCCCCCAATGGCCCTAATTTTTATTTTTTTATTTATTTTTTTACAACATCCAGTTTCACACATTGCAAACAGTGGCTACTATACATACAAGGACATTTTCATCATTCTCAAAACACCGTAGTTACTGCAGCACAACTTACCTCACCCCCACCCCAGCTTTAAAGCAAGCAGTGAGCACCTGCTTCAGAATAACCAAATACCTCCGTGCACTTCGTATTTTCTCCAGAAGAACACTAAGTAATTCAGAGTTTAAATCCTAATGAGCATTTCTTTATCGGCTCTAATTTTCCCCATACCAGATCTCTTCCGATGTCATCAGTTGTCCCCATATTGCAGTTGGGTTTTTTGTTTTTGTTTTGGGGATTTTTTTTGGTGGTGGTTGGTTGTGGTTTGTTTTTTAAGTACACTGTGTTTGGCAGATCTTTCAATCTGCTCCACACTAAATTGGTTTCATCAAGATATTAAAAGTCATCGTTCTTACTAGCTTTCTCCAATAGTTAACTATTCTCCGAAACAGCTTCCCATTTGAGTTGGTTTGGCTTCAGCTTCTAGCTCTCGTTATTGATTCTCCTGCTAGAACAGACTGCCTTTTCGTACCCCGTATTTTCATGGCTGCAGGATGCACACTAGCAGAGCTCAATAGTCTCTGAGAAGCAAAACAGACTGTTCTTCAAGGAGCTTCAGCTTTCACACAGCAGCAAGTTAAAATTGCTAGGCAGTTGCTGCAGTTCAGAAGCAAATTTGTGAGCCACTTTCTGCCATGGAAATGGCAGCTTCTTCAGTAGCTGTGGTAACTTGTAGAAAAGCTAGTTTAAGCTGCCAGTTTTCATTTGATGCTATACAAGTCAGACTCTCTATACACTCCTTCAAACCACTTTCGCAACTCCTCTTTGCATCCTCTCCAATTTTTCAAAATCCTTCTGAAAACTTGACAGCAGAGCTGCACATAGTATTTGATTACGCAGCCTCATCGACTATACAATGCCACCATTCCCTTACTCCCCCTACTGCTCTCTTCATCCAAGCCAAGAAATCTACTACTCCTTTTTACTGCTTGTAGAAAACTCTGGTTTCCAAGATACAATCCCTGTTGCAATAGCTATAGGCCCTATTGAAACACTCCAAATATTTAGCTTTGCTAGTATTTTGGCTATAGTTAGATTACACCTTTTTTAAAAGCTTGTTATCACCAAGCCATCTAGACCACTGTACACAGCCACCTTTATTTACTCTTCTGACAGTTAAATTGCTATGAGTTTTGTCAAAGGAAACTTGAGGGTTTTGTTATTTGGGGTTTTCTTTGGGTTTGGGTTTTTGTTTTTTTTTTTTTTTTTTTTTTAGTTTTCTTTCACATGATGCATTTAACACTGCAAAATGCTTACCACTATGGAACCCCATTAGTAGTCAGCTGAGGAATTTGTTTCACAAATAATTTATTGGGATTTAAATTAATAGCCAGCTGTTAACAGCTAAGATATCACAAAGAGCTCCTTCCCACTTCCCTCTTCTTGACTTTTCACACCAGAGTATCTTTAAAAAAAAAATCTTAAAGAACAAGGAAAATGCAACACACAAGTTATCATAAATCAGCTGTTCTACTGTCCTCATACACAATTCTCACATCACAGCATCCCACAATACTGTGGGGCGCTAGCAGTTATTTAATCCCTCAGTTAAAAACAAGTAAGCTTCCTCATATTCACCATAGTAACAGCCCAGTTAGACTTATCACCGGGCAGCTGAACCACAATAGCTTGTTTAGGATTATATGCAACAGGGTATTGATACAGTTAAATCAGACAAGTTGCATGCTGAGGTCCCATATAAGTCAGCAGATTATTGACCGAAGCACATCATCCACGGAACTGTGTTCACTACCACCTATTCCCATCCTGTACATGGAGTTATAAAATTCAACCCCATTCCCTAATCATCCAGTTTACCTTTTCACGCTCTTAGTGGCCCATTAAAACTCTTCAGGAATTCCCCCACTGCTCTAATATCAGTAATCAATTACCAAGCCAGCGTGTGCTCTCGCTCTCTTTGGCCACTTTAAGGTTCTCAGAAACACACTCATTTAGAAGTGTTTCTTCTAGTACTTACTCAGTAAGCCAAGACTCGCCTTATAATTCTCCAGTGAACTGACACACACCGTTCTGCTTTTCCCTCCAAACACAGGCAACAAATGAAAAGGCACTGAAAAGGTGTTGTGTGAGCTTTATCCTGCCCACCCACTGTTGGGAAGCAGAGAGCCAGGCTCTCTCATGTTCCTAACAAACTTAAAGAATGCCTCATTACTTCAACTATAGAAAGGATACCGCAAGGGGCCCAACCTAACAGAAATGGATATGGAACTA